>NC_083288.1:3994913-4361049 GCF_963506605.1 Zootoca vivipara | reverse complement strand
TGTCAATTTAATGGTTGCAGGGCTTGAGCAAACGTCTGAAGCAACTGGGGATGGATAACTAATTCCATGTTGCCGTAACAGGCCATGTGCCTAATGAGCTACTAGCAACCTCTCAGAAACAAGCATAACGCCACCAGCTATTAGCCCTTGTCACCATGATTATAAGCCTCACTCGTACAGCTCTATCCAGCCCAGATGAACGCAATTAAGGCTGCATATGGGGCATTTATCATACAGCATGAAGGCGAATCCCTCCCTCGCTGCCACCCGACTGCCATCCTTTGGCTGCCAGGAAGTCAAAAACAATCCCCGATTTGAGAATGCAAATTGACACAAAATTACAGCATCATACAAAATATGGATTTCCCCCTCCAGTACAGAGTTGCTTGGCAATTATGGAAGTACACCGTACAAGCAGACAGACAAAAAAGCAACAACAAAACCACCCCACTTTGATTTACCTGCTGGAGCAATGGCTTTCATTATGTCAACTTTGCCAGTTGTAGCCCTCCAATTGCACCTAGAATTTGATTAGGCTCCTGTTGCCACTTCAAAGAAGCTTTCCTGGTTTGGTGTTACTTTCCCAACAAAGAGTACTTTCAAAAGAAGTTGTTATGGCAACTACGAACCCCCAAATTTAATTTGGGATCTCCTCCAAGCCAGTGCCAAACTGTTGCAGTTGGATCCCAAATTTGGGGATTTGTAGTTAAATATGAACCCTGTGTTTGATGTATCATTTGCTCAGTTTGTGGGGTGCTGAAAAACGAGGGGTAAATGCTGCAAAAAACTGCAAAACTTTGGCACAGGTTTGGAGATGACCCCAAATTTGGGTGTTTGTAATTTATTTTCCTTTAAAACATATTTATTGCATGGCTACTGGTCCATCTGGCTCCTTGGTGTATTTTTATAGCACCAGTAAGTGTGCAGGGCACTTTCTGTACCAAGATGGTGGGGCTACCTTTGAAGGTGACCCGGAAACTGCAATTAATCCAGAATGCGGCAGCTAGACTAGTGACTGGGAGTGGCCGCCGGGACCACATAACACTGGTCCTGAGAGATCTACACTGGCTCCCAGTACGTTTCCGAGCACAATTCAAAGTGTTGGTGTTGACCTTTAAAGCCCTAAATGGTCTCGGTCCTGTATACCTGAAGGAGCGTCTCCACCCTCATCATTCAGCCCAGACACTGAGATCCATCACCGAGGGCCTTCTGGCGGTTCTGAGCAAGTTCTGGCTGTCCTGAGCAAGTTTGCAGACGACACCAAATTGGGAGGGCTGGCTAATACCCCAGAGGACAGGATCAAACTTCAAAATGAACTTAACAGATTAGACAACTGGGCCAAAGCAAACAAGATGAATTTTAACAAGGAGAAATGTAAAGTACTACACTTGGGCAAAAAAAAAAAAAAATGAAAGGCACAAATACAGGATGGGTGACACCTGGCTTGAGAGCAGTACATGTGAAAAGGATCTAGAAGTCTTGGTAGACCACAAACTTGACATGAGGCAACAGTGTAATGCAGCAGCTAAAAAAGCCAATGCAATCCTGGGCTGCATCAATAGGAGTATAGAATCTAGATCAAGGGAAGTAATAGTACCACTGTATTCTGCTCTGGTCAGACCTCACCTGGATACAGACAAGCTGGAACGTGTCCAGAAGAGGGCAACCAAAATGGTCAAAGGCCTGGAAACGATGCCTTATGAGGAACGGCTTAGGGAGCTGGGTATGTTTAGCCTGGAGAAGAGAAGGTTAAGGGGTGATATGATAGCCATGTTCAAATATATAAAAGCATGTCATATAGAGGAGGGAGAAAGCCCCATGAATCCCCTAGACGCAATCAAAAAGCAATGGGAGGATGACATAGGATATGAAATAAACCCCACCCAATGGACCTAAATGTGGTCTAAACCCCCCTTCAAATCTTCAATGAAAAGAAAAGAACTCTCCCTGAAACTAACCTACAGGTGGTACCTAACCCCAAGAAAACTAGCACTAATACACCCAGGAACCTCACCAAAATGCTGGAGAGGGTGCACCTCCACAGGAATATACCTCACATGTGGTGGGAATGCCCCAAAATCCAATCATTCTGGACAATAACCATACGAGAAATTTGTAAGATAACTAAGCAAGTGCTAGAAATCCCCCCCAGAACTGGCCTTATTAAACATCTTCCAAGACAACAATGCCCATGCAGAATACAAAGAACTCATAACCCACCTACTGTCAGCAACCAGAAACATCATAACCAGACACTGGAAAGACCTGTCAGGAGCAAACATGGACCAATGGTATCAAGTAGTATGGGAAACAGCCCTACTAGAAAAACTAACCAGTAAGCTGAAAATGACACAGGGACAAACAGAAGAAGACACCTTCACCCCAATATGGTTCCCCTTCATCACTTACACAGCCCAACAAGACAATGACATAAACCCACTGTCAGCATTCAAATCAATATGGTTAAACCCACCCACCCACCCCACTCATGCAAGAAACCAAAGACCACCACAGCCATCCACAAATGAATAATCACACCCTATGCCAATCTCCGACCTCTCTCACCAACAAAGGAACACAAGCAAACAACAGTGAACCCGCATAAACAACGCTGACACTGAATCCCTACATATATCAAGGAAAACAGAAGCATAGGCACCCCACCCCACCCACCTCTCCCCCCTTCTTCCTAATGTCTCAACAAGCAAGATTGATGTGTAACAATGGAAAAAATATGAGACACTGCATTACCTTTGTAAACCAAGAAAATCCTCAATAAAAATTATTTTTAAAAATATAGAGAGAGAGAGGAGAGAGAAAGATTGTTTTCTGCTGCTCCAGAGAAGCGGACAAGGAGCAATGGATTCAAACTACAAGAAAGAAGATTCCACCTAAACATTAGGAAGAACTTCCTGACAGTAAGAGCTGTTCGGCAGTGGAATTTGCTGCCAAGGAGTGTGGTGGAGTCTCCTTCTTTGGAGGTCTTTAAGCAGAGGCTTGACAGGCATATGTCAAGAATGCTTTGATGGTGTTTCCTGCTTGGCAGGGGGTTGGACTGGGTGGCCCTTGTGGTCTCTTCCAATCCTATGATTTTATGATTCTGTGATTCTATGGTTCCCTCATTGCGAGAGGTGAGGTTACAGGGAACCAGACAGAGGGCCTTCTCGGTAGTGGCACCCGCCCTGTGGAACACCCTCCCAGCAGATGTCAAGGCAACAAGCAATTATTTTACTTTTAGAAGACAACTGAAGGCAGCCCTGTTTAGGGAAGTTCTTAATGTTTGATGCTGTACTGATTTTAATATTCGGTTGGAAGCCACCCAGAGTGGCTGGGGAAACCCAGCCAGATGGGCGGGGTTTAAATAATAAATTATTATTATTATTATTATTATTATTATTATTATTATTATTATTGCTTTAAGTCTAAAGTTAGGCAAAAAGGGGGTAGCAAGAGAGGACGTGAGAGAGGAAGGCCAGCAAAAGAAGTGGGAGCAAGTGCATGTGCGAAGGCTTCATTTCAGCTGAAGAGGAGAACTAAGAGGCAAGACGAACGTCTTTTTCAGGTTACAGGTAGGTAGCCGTGTTGGTCTGGATCGAAGTAAAATAAAAAAATTCCTTCAGTAGCACCTTAAAGACCAACTAAGTTTTTATTTTGGTATGAGCTTTCGTGTGCATGCACACTTCTTCAGATACAGTGAAATGGAAGTTTCCAGGCACTTATGTAGAGAAGGGGTGGGGAGGGGTGGGGATGGGGAGGGGGGATCACTCAGAAGGGTGGTGGAAATGGGTGATTGACTGACTGATAGCTGTTGATGACCGCAAACGACTGCAAATGGTTTTGCATGAAAAAGCAAGGGTTGAGATGGCTGAAGATCGCTTATCATGTATAATGAGATAAGAACCCGATATCTCTGTTCAAACCAGGTCCCTCCATGGTTTTGAGCTTGGTGATAAGTTGCAATTCAGCAACTTCTCTTTCCAGTCTATTTCTGAAATTCTTTTGTAGTAAGACAGCTACTTTGAGATCTTGTATAGAATGTCCTGGGAGATTGAAATGTTCTCCTACTGGTTTTTCTGTCTTCTGGTTCCTGATGTCAGATTTATGTCCATTTATCCTTTGGCGTAGGGTTTGGCCTGTTTGTCCAATATAGAGAGCTGAAGGGCACTGTTGGCATTTGATGGCATACACAATGTTAGAGGATGAGCAATTAAATAGTCCTGAGATGGTATGTTGGATGTTGTTGGGGCCAGTAATGGTGTTGTCTGGGTGTATGTGGCAGCAAAGTTGGCATCTGGGTTTATTGCAGGCTCTGGTACCAGTGTCCATATTAAGTCTGGTGGTTGTATTATTGTGGGTGAGGAGTTGTTTAAGATTGGGTGGCTGTCTGTAGGCAATGAAAGGTCTTCCTCCCAGAGCTTGAGAAAGGGAGCGGTCATTGTCCAGGAGAGGCTGTAGATCTCTGATGATGCGTTGTACTGTTTTAGCTTGGGAGCTGTATGT
This sequence comes from Zootoca vivipara, assembly GCF_963506605.1. Lineage (NCBI taxonomy): Eukaryota > Metazoa > Chordata > Lepidosauria > Squamata > Lacertidae > Zootoca > Zootoca vivipara. The sequence goes on along the minus strand of NC_083288.1, from coordinate 4,356,549 downwards.
GATGACTAGTGGTGTTCTGTTATTTTCTTTTTTGGGTCTGTCTTGCAGCAGGTTCTCTCTAGGTATCTGTCTGGCTCTGTTGATCTGTTGTTTAACTTCATCAGGTGGATATTTTAGTTCTAAAAAGGTTTGCTGTAGATCTCTTAGGTGAGATTCTCTGTCTGTAGAGTTGGAACAGATGCGGTTGTAACGTAAGGCCTGGCTGTATACGATGGATTGTTTGGTATGTTTGGGATGGTAGCTAGAAGCATGTAGATATGTTTGTCGGTCAGTTGGTTTTCTGTATAAGGTGGTGTCTATACGTCCATCCTGTATTTTTATAGTAGTGTCCAAAAAATGTATTTCTTGCATAGATTGGTTCATTGTTAGGTTGATGGTGGGGTGAAAGTCATTGAATGTCTGGTGGAAGGTTTCCAGGGTCTGTTGTCCATGTGTCCAGATAATAAAAATATCGTCAATGTATCGCAGGTACAGGAGAGGTTTGAGTGGGTAGGAGTTAAGGAAACGTTGTTCTAAATCTGCCATGAAGATGTTGGCATACTGTGGGGCCATGCGGGTGCCCATGGCTGTGCCGCTGATCTGGAGGAACAGGTCATCACCAAATTTGAAGTGGTTGTGGGTAAGGACAAAGTGGCAGAGTTTGGTAGCAAAGTCCGCTGTGGTTTTATCTGAAATGGTGTTCCTTATGGCTTGTAAACCATCATTGTGTGGGATGTTGGTATATAGAGATTCCACATCCATATACCAACATCTCTATATACCAACATCCCACACAACATCCCACAAATCTGCACATTCCAAAGCAATGTAAGAACCAAAACAGAACCAGCCTTCAAAATTCACATTTATCAATTTTTTCACTGCAGTTCTCTATCCATAGAGTCTTTACAAAAATGCAGGTTAGAATAAAATGTGCCTAAAAATGAAAATAATAGTGAAAAGAGTATACAAAATTGGGAGAAATTGCTTGCAAAAATACCTTCATTAATAAACACATGTTTAATGTAGTTTTAAGAGAAATTCACACAAAAACACTAAAGGCTTGGTTTCCAGACACTTGATCACCTTGGTCGCCCTCCTTTACACACCCTTCCAGTTTGTCAATATCCTTCTTAAATGCAATAAATGTTGTAAACTTCAAAATCATATCCAGCTCTTCTTCTCACTCCAGAAAACCTATCACTGTTCTGTGTCACCCACACTTAGAGGGTCCACCAAAAAACCCAAAGTGAGTTGAATCCTTGCTCTTGTATTGAAATAATGTAAATGACACACCTTATTATAATTATTGCCAATCACTGGACAGAAAAAAGGCAAATATACTTTTAGAATAGCCTTTGGCGGTGAAGCAGAAGGTAATCAGTTATCATATGGGGGAAAGCTAAGCGGCCATGCCTTGAGGCTGTGCTCTGCTGCTGTGCTTTTTAACATTTTCATTAATGACCTGTTAAGAGGAAATTAACCATCAAATTGCAAGTGATTTTGTTATTCAAGAGAACAAATTGCTGATTCTCTGAGAACCTGCGCAATAAAAGCCCTGCTGCACAGATAACAATCAATGAAATGGCTGGTCAGCATATCAATTGAGCTCAACCTGGAATAGACTGGTTTCTGTTTTGCATGGCCTACTTAGTTTTTACTGGAACCCCCGAACCCCGTAGTCCTCTGAACCTGGTTGAAATTTACAAGGTGCAGACTTGAAATCCCTGAAGGTTCAGGTCATAATCTATGCTAGGATCCCAAATTTGCATTCCCACTGAAGAACATCAGAAGAACCTTTGATGAGCCCAGTGTTCATGTCGGCTCCTTTTCTTTGGAGTTGTCATCTTTTGTCCGCTCAATTTTTATGAAGCACCCAATTGATGTCACTTTCCTCCTCTTACATTCCAGAGAGTTTTGTGCTCTCCTCCTGTGTTTTTCAGGCCTAATCTAAAGCAATTCCTTTGTATGAAAATTCAGTCTGTGTATGGTCAGAACACGAGTGAAACTTTGAAAGGCTTCTGTGTCCTGAATTCAGCACTTCTTGTTTCATTGCTTCCTGATCAGTTTGATCAGAGGATGAGTAAATAATAGCCTATTAATTACCCTTCAAGTAGCCATTTTTAATTTCCCCAGTGTTAGTTTCTGTTCCCAAAGTGGGGAGGATTAATTCCCAGTTTCCGTTCATTTTTGCCATTATTTTTTCTCCATTTGTTTTATAGTAAAATGAGACTACTTCACAACTAAAAATTGAAAGAAATTACCAGTGGGAATTAGCTATTAAAGCATCTCCTCTGCAAATAAGTAAAAGGTAAAGTTGTTGGGTAATATGACAACTTATTGTTACAAAAGATAGGTGCACCCACACTCTCTGCTGAGTGATAGCAAGATTCCAGGGTGTTCCAGCATCTGTGTTCCTTTGGAGAATTGACACGACGGAGACTGTCTTAGCTTTGAGAAATACAGTTTATTCACCTATTTACACCTTCAGTCTGCATGGAGGGAGTCCAGATCCTACAACCTGGTCATTTCAAGAGGGGCTTGTCCCCACAGCAGCACAATCCTAGAGTCCAAGGCATTTCTCCCAGTCATCTCTGCAGCCAGCCTGCCCAAGATGGATCTAAGGCTGGATCTACACTGATCTGCAAAAACACTATTAAAGGCTATTTTTTTAAAAAAACAAGTTTTTTAAAATCGTATTTTTCAAAAATGCAATTTCCCATTGCCAATGGATCACTGTTCTACAGCGCCCTCTGGTATTACAGTTTTATAATGCATTTTTAAGGTTATAACCAACCAATGTAGATTCACACTGGTCTTCCTCCTCCTCCTCCTCCTCCTCCTCCTCCTCCTCCTCCTTCTTCCCAGAAACCCTTGCTCAAGACTCCCATTTCCTGTCATCTCAAACATACATACACCATCACCTTTGCAACATCTGTCTCCCCAGTCTATCAACACCTTTTGTCATGTTAACAGATTTGCTCTTTGCTAGGCCAGCCAGGCTGGTTTGCATAAGCCAGCCCATGGACTCCTTGTCTGCCACAGTTCTGAAGCTTGTACTTTCATCCATATTCCAAGTAACCAAAATCCTACATTTATTAATTTATAGGGTTTAGGAGGGGTCTCCCCCAAATCTATAACATTATTAAGAGTTTGAGTGGAGCCCTCATTTTAATCCTGCTTCCAGCTGAGTTCAGAAAAGCCATACTTTAGCAGCACTAAAGGGTTCTAGGATGGAAGGAACCTGAATGTAGCATTCCTTGTGAGAATCCCAGCCACAGATGAACAGTAGCTGCTCCACTACTGTCTCGGAGTCTACCTTCTGCCCATCCTGAGCTGAAATGCTTCAAGAAAGATGTTGGAAACATCACTGCTGGCTCATTCTAGCCATCACTGAAATGGACTGAGCCTGTCGTGAAGGCAATAGACTTGTTCATGGTAGAGGAAATGCTACAGAAAGAGAATGAGCAGAAATATGAGGCCTACTGTAAACAGATAAGGACATTAGCAGAAGTAATGTAATAACCTGCAGTTTCATAAGAGTATATCTTTAAAGTAGATAAATAAAAGAATAAGTTAAGTTTATTTAGAATATGCAGGAAATGTAAAAAATAAATTTAAGGAACTTCAGAAAGAGGAGGAAGGAAGACAAGTTTTGAAAGGTTAGGATGATTGTAAAACTATTGAAATGTATATAAATGAAAATCATAAATAAAATAAAAATAAAATATGAGGCCTACTGTTTCTCATTGCTATCCTGGCAATTGTTATTCATCTAGCAACAGGAGCTGCATGTGCAGTACCTGAACATATCAGCGCTGTGTTCACCCCAACAAGATTTTTTCCTACTTTCTGTTGTGCCTGTTGTATATTATGTCAAAGGATTTTATATCTGTACTAGCTGACCCGGCCACACATAGCTGTGGTTCTTTCCTGTGATCCCCACCCCACCCTGTCCCGGTCCATGACGTATCCTGCCCCTCCTCCCTGCACCCCGGCTCATCCCTGTGTTTCGGTAAGATACCCTTCCCTCTGTTGTCCCTGGGGACTGTTGGCCCCTCCCCCATGTATCTCCATACCTTGGCCCCCACCCTTGGAGAAGGAACTGTTAGGTTCTGGGTTCTATTTCCCAGCATGCACTTTTGTCTGAGCCCTCTGTTGTCCCTGTGGAGTGTTGGCCCCTACCCCCGGTATCATCCTACATTGGCCCCCACCCATAGCTGCCAAGTCTCCCGTATTCCCCGGGAAACCCCCGTTTTTCCAGCTGTTCCCAGCCGAAGAAACGGAATTTTTTGTTTTTTCCCAGTTTATTGTGGCGCGGTGGCCATTTTGGAGCTGGGCAGAGCATGCTCAGAAGCAACTTTTGATGCTGCTTTGCCCAGTTCCAAAATGGCTGCAGCGCAACTTCTGGTGTGGCGGCCATTTTGGAACAGGGCAGAGCAGCATCAAAAGTAGCTTCTGAGCATGCTCTGCCCAGTTCCAAAATGGCGGCAGCGCTACTTCCGGTCTGCTATTTCCGGTCCAGTCCCTTATTTCTCAGGCCCGAACTTGACAGCTATGTTTGGAGAAGGAACTGTCAGTTTCTGGGTTCCAATTCCCAGTATTTACTTTTGTGTGAGCCCTCTATTGTCCCCTCCCCCCTGTATCTCCATACATTGGCCCCTGTGCACGCATCATGAACATTTCTATATATTTAGATTAAGGATTGGGGGTGATGATGCGCCCTGGGACCCAGAGAACTACTTTTAAAATCCTGACCGGGGGGGGGGGGTCAAATAGCGAAGCCCCACAGCCCTGTAGCAACAGACAGGCCCAGACAGAAGGAGGGGGATCATATGGGCCACTTGGCGCGGGCCTCCGAATCCAAAGGGGGCCTTGGTCAGCATATTCACAATCAGTAAAATGAAAAACGTAACAAAAGGGTTAACAACAGGGTCACATTATCTACCTGGCCCCGGCCTCTGTCTGGCCCTGCAAGGGCCTGGCAACAGAAGGTGCGTTCTGAAGCAACCGAGTTGTTCAGTTCCATAAAAAAACCCAGGAAGTGGCAAGGGGAAGGTAGGGGATTGTAAATCGAGGGGGTTGGAATTGGGCACTGCAAATATCTGAGGACTTAAACTGGGGAGAGAAAGTGCATGGTTGTTGTTTTTTTTTAAAAAAGACGCAGAGCGTTGCATTCAGTCGTAGTAATTGTGAAATGGAGGGTAATAGCCCCCCTTCAGATCCCCCTGAGCCTCAGAGTCCCCCTGAGTCGAGGCGAGATACTGTGGAGAGGGCAGGTTTCATCCCTGTGTCTCCCCTCCACCCTGTTCTGACCCATTACGTATCCCTGCCTTCTATTCATTGGACCTTGTTGCTGGAAAAGGCCTGTTTTCAGTTGAAACAAAATAAAAATATTCCTTCCAGCAGCACCTTAAAGACCAACTAAGGTGCTGCTGGAAGGAATTTTTTATTTTGTTTTGACTACGTCAGACGTTGTGGCTAATCCCTGTGACTGCCCCCACGTGTCCCGATCCATGATCTATTCTGTTTGTCCCCCGCCCCTCCGTGACCGGCGTATCTCATGACGTTCTGAAGGATGGTATTTATTTTTGTCTTGTGGTTATTTGGTGGGGGTTTGGGGGGGTAGTGGTGCTAAATTGTAAAGTAAAAACTCCTTGCCGTGCCCCCAAGTGCGATGCTGTGGGTTATCCCCCTCCCCGGGCCTAGTGGAGGCCTGGAAGCCTGACAGAAGCCTAGGGGTGTGATAATGGCCGCCTTGCTGGTTTCAGTTGCTTGGTTGATGATGATGTCATTTGGTTTGTGGGTGTGGCTTAGATTTCACAGGAAGGGAGGGGGTGTACTGTGGGAGGAATTCCACTTGAGGGCGCTGTTTGAGTTGGTGGAAAACCAGGTCTGTACCTGTGCTATTTGAGGGATTCTTGCCCCCAACAACGCGCGGGGAGTGGCCTGGATCGTTGTGTCAAAATTTCAGGACGATCGGTCAAGCAGTTACGGAGAAAAGTGGAACCTGGATTTTCACGATTTTTACATTTTTATATATATAGATTACCATTGTATGCATTTGCATTAGGGTAAAGTAACTGCCTTTTGGTTACAGAAGGTACAGCTGCTATTGGTTCATTTAAGCTGCTGTATTTGGATCCTCTGTCTTATTGGTTTCCTCCAAAAGGCAGCACTGTGATTGCCTGATATTGTTCCCTCCAAAATGTATCCCTTTCTAGCTAGTCCCCCGTCCCTATAAATGTAGCTTTCCTCTCCTCAGAGCTCAGTCTTGTTTGCTTTAATAAAGAAGTGTTACTAGAGAACTGTCTACAGCATATTATGTCAAGAGTGCTGAAATCACGAACCGCACGTCACAACAGTGCCATCATTCACCACCTGGGCAGGGGGGTGATTCCAGGCTTCACTCTCTCAACAACAGGCAATCAAACCTGACCGGAACAATGAGCAATTGGTCAAATGAGCTGCTTGGCTGCTCAAGAGAGTCCTACAGTTTGCAACAAAACATATCCCCATGTAATGTACTCTCGGAATCAAAACATTCATCGCTTCACTTCTCCCTTAACATACCCTATCCACCCTTTTTCTGCATCGCGGACATCTTCTGATTCTTTCAAGAGTGACAGTGGTCATTTTAATCCTTGTTATTGACTGAACACAAAATCAGAGAGTCGGCCTGCCCCCCTTTGTCAATTTCTTTGGACACTTGTAAAATTAGGCAATTTTCTGAACTCATGAAAAGTTGATTTACATACTTGGCTAACACGTATTTTGAAGAAAAAATGGGAATCTCTTGAAATACTGCGCTGAAAGTATTTGAACTGAAACAAACTGTGACAGCCAAAAGCTATTTTCAAGTTAGGGAAAAGATAAAATATTTTACCTGATTCTTGATGGTCGTGCTTCAGATAAACAGGATCTATTTTAAAGGCACAGGTTAAATCTGTTCTCTTCTTCACCCTGAAAAAATATTGACTTTGGATTATTTGCCATTGCATTACCAGCTACTTCTGTCTTGATTAAAATATATAAAAGCTTTGATTGCAGGTTAAAATTTGACCCCTCATTAATTTATGTGAAACAGAAGGACCCAATTCATATGCAAGTCATACAAGCACGAGCTGCTTTTCTTCTTGTGTCAGATTTGATTAACGTAGAATTTAACCTAATGAAACATCATTTTTTTCCAACTACTTTGTATCTGAAACTAGCATATACTTTTCCTAGATTTCCTTTCAAATTCATTTCAAGTGTAATAAACCTTGGTAGCACAATGCCGCACAATATGTGCGCTGTTCCTGAGTAATTTCATTAAACTAACAGCGCTAACATCACCGCTACCACATTTCTTCAAAAGAAGTTAAAAAACCCGTCTTGGAAGAAACAGAGATGAGCAATAGCTATGGAAGTGCTATACGTCTGAAGCACATTCAAAGCAAGTTATTTCCCTCAGAGAATTCTGGGCACTGTAGTTTACCTCTCACAGTCACAATTCCAAGCAACCTTAAACAAGTTCCAGTGCCTAGAATTATTTGAGAGGAAAATGTGTTTAGAATGTGCTTTAAAAGAGTAGTGAATTCACAGCCCTGGTCCACACATCACATTACATTGTGATGTTAATGAGGAGTAAGAAACAGGACCTGGCTGCAGGGCCGTCCCTAGGCCCAGGCTGGGTGGCACAAGGTGCCAGGGCACCTGCGGAAGGGGCGCTGAACACTGGAGTCTGCCTCCGCGCGCCTCTGCTGTTGAGCGGCTTCAGGCAGCTCTCTGGAGGCGCGTGGGGAACACGAGCCTGGGGCCGCCTGAACAGCTGAGAGGCGCAGTGCGGCGGCCCCAGGCTCGCGCTCCCCGCGTGCCTCCGGAGCTTCGCAAGGTGAGTGTGAGCCTGGGGCTGCCTTCTCTGTGCCTCTCAGTTTTTGAGCGGCTTCAGGCCGCTCTGCGGAGGCACGCAGGGAGCGCGAGCCTGGGGCTGTCTCCTCCGCGCCTCTCAGCGCCCCTCCTGCCCGCCTCACTCACGGGGGGCGCCGGAGGGATCTTGGCACCAGGGCGCCAGATATGGTTAAGATGGCCCTGCCTGGCTGAACCTCTTGACTTAGTTCCTTTGATTATCTGCAGAATATATTATGGCTTGAGCCAAAGGTTTGTTCATTAAATAATGGTTTAACATTACATGCAAACTCTTCATTTTTGCACTTCATACTTACCACATAGTAGAACAGTCAAAATTTACTAAGAGCCATTTGTGTGGGTTGAAGTTAAATGAATCTGCAAACTGAAAGGATTAAAAAAAACCATCAGGAAAATTATTACAACCACTAGATCAATATTTCTAGCTTGACAGCCTTGGCAGATTTTCCAGTGTGTCTGTGAGGTGCTTTCATCAATTATTGGGATATTTAGAGAATTCTGGTGAAGTTCAACAGCAACATTCACAGACAGGGATTTTGAAGAACAACTCCCTTACTACCATAAGAGTTTTTGCTGGATGGGATGGTGAAGTGCTTTTCATATTCTGAAGGTTTTATTTAGGATTCTATTCATCAATTTCAAAGTACAATACAATCACTTCTTATGTGCATTTAACTTGTGCAATTTCAACCTTGCACGATATACGATGCATCAAAGCGGAGACCTAGTGGAGAAGCTTAAGAAATTAGGAATTCACTCTGCAATTCTGGATTTGGGGAACAACCATGGAGAAAAATGGTTGAAATTGCACAAGTTTAAAGTTTTCCCAGTGCAGAGAGAGATTTTAAGCTCTCCACTCAGTGCACAGGCTCTGGGATGCTCTCGCAAGATCTCTCAGGTGTGTCCGAGTTCCCATGAGATCTCGTGATCATCCCCCCAAGCTTCCAGAGCCAGCATGTTGTGCAGGCTTGGCCTGACAAGAAAAACAGAGAGCTTAAAAGTCCTTACTGTGCCAAGAAAACCCAGACAAAAAGAGCTTTTAAGGTCTCTGCCTTGCTTGGGGGGCAAGGCCTGCTCAGCATGGATGCTTGTAGGGAGGCCGTCCCAAGGGTTGAGTATACGTGTTATACATTTTATCCCATTCTGTAGCGCCACACACCAGATTAGGCTGAATCCTGAACCAAATCAGGCCAATCTGAATTAGGCCAAGGGATCCGGGTTTTGCCTGACTTAGGTGGAGGCAATCCTGGATCACCTCAGGTTGGGTCACGGCACCCATAATGATCTGGGGTTGTCAGGGGCCACATGGCAAGGAGAGGCAGGCACTGGGCAGGAAGAAAGAAAGCTTGTCCTGGAAGCAAAAAAAGCAGCAGATTCCAAGATGAAATCCTCCTCTCACCAATCCTGCAGGCTTCCCTCCTGCCTTAATGAGCCACCTCGACCAACAGAGTTGCAGCTTCCCCCCCCCCCCCCCCGCCTTCAAATGAGCAAGCCTTTCCACATGTGGCAGAGGAAGCTGAAAGAAACTACCCATTCTGCGAAGTTAACAAATAATAATGTAGGTTGATTTTGTGGTTTCTGAAAGCATATGAAGAAAAATGGCGCTTTGCAACACCAGTTTATTTCTGTTTAGCCAATTGCAATCGCACCAGCTTCTCCATTTGCATACAGGCCTTTTGTGAAGAAGTATTGTGCTGTGGAGGGGGAAGGAGGGGAGGCCATATGGCTAGAGGGAGGCCATCTATTTAGACTTGTTGAATGGTTGCCACACTGACGCTTGAAACACCATGGAAGTGATGATTCATTTCCTTCAGGAGCCAGTGAAACCTGCACAGGAAATTACAGCAAGCTTTGCTGATAAAAACGAGAAAGGAGGGTGCTTTATTGGCTAGGGCTTTTGTGCTTCTTTTCATTTATTAGCTCTTACACATTGGCATTATTTAGGGACATTCAGCAAACAGTAATATTTTCCCCCTTTAATGTCAAGGAAGACCAGGAGTTTATCTGACAGTCTGGAAAAGAGACTCAGGAAATTGCATTGCCCTTATCTAAGGATGCACATGAAACGCAGCCCAGCATTACTGAAAAAATGAAAAGTCACCTATCATTTATACAGTTCGTGAAACAGAATGCCCTTTGGTAATTCTGCACATACTATTCAGCTTCCCTGTTCTGCATTTGGAATGTATTCTCCTGTGGTTTTCAAAACAGATGCAGATGGGGAAAGCGGTCACTAAATGATCATGTTGTTTCAGATAATTGCTTGAAAATATTTCCATAGCTACTCAAGATGGAAAGGCAAGCTTCCCCATCTCCCTTCTCCAAGCAGAGGGAGGTTCAGAGGAGACAGTCCAGCAAGAGGGCAGGGAAAGTCTTCCTTTGCTTTTTTGCCAGTCTTTTTATTTGCAACAATTACAGTGGTAGCTAAGAAGCGGCAGGCGGTGACAGCAAAAAGGCAGAATACTGTAAGTGTCAGCAACTGAGTCCAACAGTCTCAGAGCTGACAACGGCGGCTTCTTCTACCCAAACCAGTAATCCAGCCGCTGTCTCAAATCAATGTCTGTTTCATGCACAATGGCTCTTCCTTTACTTCTCACCCTTCCTCTCATTTTGTCGCCCCCCCCCCAATCTGTCAAAATGCAGTTTGCAAGCTCTTTGGCTCCCTTGCAGGTGCCATGTGTAGCTTAACAGCAATAGGGACTCCACGCACCCTCTACAAATTGTACTTCTAGGAGACATTCAAGATTCCCTATGCAACTGACCAGGACCATGTTTAAAGGAGCCTTTGTAATTTGTTTCTTCCAGCTTTAAGAAGAGCATCAGCTACAGCCAAGAGGTTGTTGCCCCCCCTTCCCTGTTCACCCTCCAAGGTTACCATATAATATAACATAACAATATAATATTTGAATAGGGTGTAGATACACAACATCCAATATGCTTAGACCTCAAATAACAAAGCTGATCCACAAGTTTTATCTGGAAGACCGATTGCATAATTCAGGTGTGTGTACTCTGGACTTTAACACTATGGTCATAAAGGGAAAGGGAAAGGACCCCAAGGTACTGGCACAACAGGTGCACCAGGGCAGGAAGGTGTGATCTTAATATACATAGAGGCCGGGAGGCAGAATACCAGGGTATTTTAGCTGCATAAGGAAGAGAAAAATACGGAAGCAAAACTTCGCCAAGCCACCCATTCATCCACTGCATCAGACATGTGCATGATGATAAAAGTGGTAAAATCAGGTTATTAGCAGCTAAAGATTCTGCCTGGATTTCATTTTGAGTTTTCATTGCTATTGCTTACCTCCACTCCATTGAGAAGGTGGCGGAATTCAGGGCAGACGAATGAGCTCCCAGCATAGGCTGCGTCAACATGCATCCAAATATTCTCCTCATTGCCTAGAAGGTGGAGAATCATAGGAACCATTTTTAATAACTCACCTAACTGAACAATCAGTAATGTGGGTAGGGCTGGGTTTCAGGTTTCTAAATGTCTTTTTTAAAAAAAAAAAAAGTATTTCTATATAACGCAGCTAATCTAAAACGCTGCAATGTTCTAAAGGACACATGCTAATTCTAGAGGGTGATCAAAATGGTTAGGAAGTGCAGCAACAGGCCAGCTGTGAGCACAGAGTCATCTTGTGACAATAGCTTATGCCACCTGTCACAGGGGATGCGTTGCGACTACTCTAGAGTAACGACTCTCCAGACCTTTGCCTTTTCATGCTTTTATTAAGTGCAGGCTATTTACAGTGCTAGAGCTATACAGGATACATCCTCTCAGTCTGACCCAGAACCCTGGAATGGCGCGCTCCGCGTCTTCTTCCAACATAAGAGTCTGGGCACCCCAAATCTCCTCCCCCGTTCCCTCCTGCGTAATTCCTGTCCCACGTGCAGCAGGGGCTCTCCTATGCTGCCAGAGCCCCGTCTCCTCCTTCCTCCTTCCTCACTGGACTCTTCCCCCCTCCCCGCTGGCGCTACTGCTGGTGGAGGAGCTGCTCCTCAGGATGGGGGGGGGCTCTCTGTACCCTTTCCCCCTCACACCACCCAAGATTCATGGACTAATTTTCAAGGTGCTACAAAACTCTAATCTTTTTCTGCAACAGAATATCACATTAAAAAGTCGGGGGGGGGGAACCAGTCTTGTTATAAAATAAATACTTTTCCTGTGTTTTTCCAAGTTTGTTTTTAGTCAGTAAGTGGCTTTGAAGGCCTTATGTGGAACTGTGAACTATAAACTGTGATCCTGTGACAGAATGGGAGAAGGCAGAGACTCCAGATAACTATCTTACTTTATTGATTTATGTTAAAGTTACAGAATCCCAAATAAACCAAGCTTTTTTAGTCCTCTGTGGGAGAGCTTCTCATGGGCATAAGATTAAGGGTTAACACACATCCATAGCAAGCACAAGTCATAACTGCAGCAAAAGATCCTAAACCTCTCAGCAGTGTGCATATGAACATACATGAGTGTTGCCATAGCTGCCAAGTTATCCCTTTTTTAAAGGGATTTTCCCTTATGCTGAATAGGCTTCCTCGCGAGAAAAGGGAAAACTTGGCAGCCTGTGAATCCAGGTAAAGGTAAAGGGACCCCTGACCATTAGGTCCAGTTGTGACCAACTGGGGTTGCAGCACTCATCTCGGGTTATTGGCCGAGGGAGCCGGCGTACAGCTTCCTGGTCATGTGGCCAGCATGACAAAGCCACTTCTGGCGAACCAGAGCAGCACACAGAAACGTCGTTTACCTTCCCACCAGAGCAGTACCTATTTATCTACTTGCACTTTGACGTGCTTTCAAACTGCTAGGTTGGCAGGAGCAAGGACCGAGCGGTGGGAGCTCTCTCCGTCGCGGGGATTCAAACCGCCGACCTTCTGACCGGTAAGCCCTAGGCTCTGTGGTTTAACCCACAGCGCCACCCAGGTACACACTTGCAATAGAACAGGAAGGAGCTAACTCAGGGACTTTTTTCAGAGAAGAGGCAGGTCTCCAGGGTAATAGTTTCATTCTGCTCCCAGATGGAACAGGTTTGACAACATACTAAATTCAAACAAACCCAGTTTGTTTATTTGTTTAGTTAAACAATATGAACACATCTCACTGAAAGTATTTAATGATGTGACAAGTGAAATTTATTGGAATTTAAATGGTAGCAATATTTTCCCAACTCTGAGACAAAATAAATAATTGTTGACTTACAAATAGGACCCAGTTCTGACAGTTTGTCAAAGGAGCAGCATGTTGTGGTTCCAAGTGTTGCACAAAACTATGGGACCAAAAACAAAAAGCAGTAGCAGCAACAACATCAACAAAATAAATCTAATTGAAGAAGAGAATCAGCAATCAACACACCAAAACGAAAACTTTCAGCATTCTTTGAGAAGGTACAAGATTAGCTACATAGAACTAATACGAACTACAGTAATTTCATGCAGCATTTCTCAATACAAAATCTGAGGATCTTGAGTGTGCACGCATTTGTGCATGTTTGGGAGTAGTGGTGGTATTTTCAGCTAAAACAAGTCCAGACTGGCTCCATATTAAGTACAACAACAAATCTTTATTGCGGTCAAAGAGAACGAGTTAAAACAATCCATAAGTCAGATATAAGATTAGAAATTTAAATTATGTTAAAAGATTAAAATCCACTTCAAGGAATTAAAATTTACATATGAAGTTAGAATTTAGAATTTTAGAATTTTAAATTAATGAATCTCTACAGCCTATTGACATTAAGAACAGCATTCCTTCCAGGGTTAAACTTCAATTCTCAGTCACTGGTCATTGTTGACACCACGGCCTGTCTTACTCTTGTCGCAATAAAACAAAATTTTGCAAGAGGCCTGGTGATATCCAAATCTTTATCAGCGAGGAGGTGCCTGATATAAGCCTCCTCTGAGCAACCAGGCAATTTCCCCAACGGCGGTTCGATCAGTTCTTTTCTTGTGTCACAGTACAGTGGGCAGTATAAGAGGACGTGCCCGATGGATTCAATCTTATTACAATCACATGGGCACAATCTTTGATTGATTGGTATATTATGATATATGCCCTCTAAAAGTGCTGAGGGGATAGCATTAAAACGAGCCCTGGAAAATGCCCAACGATGTTTAGAGTTATCTAGTGACTTAAGGTAATTTGCTGGTTGGAGTCTTTGGGAATCATAAAGAGATCTGTAAATTATGGAGAGTTGGTTAAAATCATTTTGGGTTTCTGTGTCCCTAATTTGTTCTTTAATTATGTTCTTGGCTCCTCCCAATTCCAAACTTAAAAGATACTCTGGAGAGAGACCATATGTGGATAATTTTCTTAGAATGCCCTTCCACCAGTTTGTTTGGAATTTATCAAGGAGCATCAGGGGGAGCAGCCCAACTGAAGTCTTATTAAGTCTTAGCCAAGTGTACAGAGTGACTAGCCACACTTTGGCTTCGATCCTATATAGGCCCGCTTCTAGTCGCAAAACAGCATTTGGGACACATTTCGGGGTTTGAAAAATTGACCTGAGAAATCCTGATTGAATTCTTTCATAAGGGTCCAAATTAGAGAGGGGGACAAATTGTGCACCATATAATAATTGTGCTGTAGGTCTTGCAACAAATAGTTTAATAGCTTGATTGAAATTTCCTCCCTTAGCTCGGTGAAATCTTAGGATTGCTGACGTGCTTTTTTGTGCTGTGTAGGAGGTGTAGTTAATGTGGGCAGTTTTCTTGCTTGAAGCTTGGAAGACAACTCCTAGATATTTAAAGCATGTCACTTGTTCAATGTCTTGCTTATCTATGCGCCATCTGTAAGTTTTCCTTTTGTTAGGGAAGACCGTGATTTTTGTTTTTTGATAATTGTTAATTGCTCCTCCTTGCAGTATTGCGCTAGTTTCTTGAGAGCTCTTTGGAGGCCGATCTGTGTCTGGGACAAGATAACAGCATCATCTGCATAAAGCAGGATAGGCAACCTTTTGTCTGCTAGTTTTGGGGCATGTATATCTGCCCCTTGAAGATGTGCAATGAGGGAGTTTATATAGATATTAAAAAGGGGGCAATATGCATGCTTGTTTGATTCCCTTAGCTGTTCTAATTGGATTGGAGAGTTGACCTGCCCGGTTACATCTTACTCAGAGTCTTGTGTTGCTATAGAATTTAGATATTAACAGCAGCAGACGATGGTCTATTGTTGACTTTCTGAGTTTGTCCCATAAGCGAGTTCTTGAGATAGAATCAAAAGCTGCTTTAAAGTCTACGAATGCTGCAAATAAATGGGGATTATGTTGGGTCATGTATTTTTCAGCCAGATGTTGCAAAATCAAAGAGTGATCTATTGTGGATCTCCCCTGCCTGTGCATCATCGAGTATGTTCTCATTTTCAATCCAGTCACAGAGTTTCCCACTAAGATGTCTAGCATATAATTTGCTTATTATATCCAGAGGCAGTGATGTCATTTGGAGCCGTTTGGGCAGCTGAGAACTATCTCAGGTGTTAGAGCACCTGAGCAGCAGGTCTGTTCTGTTGTGCAGCTGTCTGCCTCAGAGTTAGTCCATCTCTGACAGTTTTTGTCTTAGATACAAATCTATGTAAGATGTATCATTAACATAAGAAACACCTCCCTGCCTTGTATATTTGACCCACCAAGTGCAAGTACAGGCAGCCCCCATTCACGTGCATTCATTGTATGTTAATATTTTGTTGGAAGCCGCCCAGATGGGCAGGGTATAAATAATACTTTATTATTATTATTCAATCTGTGTGCGACCATATATACGCACATTGTACCAAACCCAGAAGTGACTCAGAAACATCATAAAAACATCACTGAAACATCACTAAGAGGGCAGAGCGGGGCGGAACGGGGTGTTTTCAGGCTTTTTCAATGGTTTTCAATTATATGTGATTTCACCAATGTGTGCGGTGCCCTGGAACATAACCCCCAGATAAATGGGGGGGCTGCCTGCACACAGCGTAAAAGTTATTTGTTATTTAAACTTTAAAAGACAGCGTCTTGTGTAATTTTTGTAGGAAGGGAACAAACCAAAGGGTTAAACAACTCAGTCTCTTCCTTTCCGTAGCTCGCTAAATGGGACCGAGAATCTAATTCCCACATTCCTCTGAGGAGACTCCCAACTGGGGCCAGGCTGAAACCTGACATTCAATGAACTATTTTTATTGCTTTTGTTGCTGCTTCTTGGTTTGGCATAGTCTCTTTTCCTGCCCAACTGTCATCTCCGCTCAAACAGGTTTTGTATAATGCTCCAACAAGTTTACTCGCTAGAGATGACAAAGGGGCAAAGGATTTGGCCCAGCAGTGGCTCTACCATGTCTCTTCAGTGTCCTGCTCCAGTCATGGGACCCCCCTCCTCAGAGAGGCTTGCCTAGAACCTACGTTGTGGTCTTTCAATGCCAGATAAAGACTTTTTCATTTCCCCAGGCTTTTCAATCTCTTCATTTTTATGAATTTTAAATGACTCATAGACCCTTTGGATGGCTCTGAAGATCAGATCTTTCATTAATGGTGTCCGTTTTTTGAAATGGTGGTTATCTTCTACTGCTGGTTTTATGCTCCCTTAGATTTTATGGGTTTATGGTTTTATTTTTTTTAATAAAACTGAAAGCTGCCCAGAAAACCTTAGTTATTGGACGACATAAATACTAGGGCTGTGTACAGACCACTTGTTCTGCCCTGTGGCTTCAATCCGGGTTGGCAGCAAGCAGGTCAACCCACCCCAGATCCAGTCCCAAATTAATTCAGGAAGTTTGGTTAATATTTAATTTTATATATATATATAGAGGCCCTAATTTAACACAGGGCCAAGAGGAGGGCAGAGGAAAGAGAAGTTGCATTTTCTTCTCCCTCCCCCCACCGAGAGCAAAGGAGGTGAATTATGTGGGGTGCTGCTTTGCAAGTGGGTTTCCTGTAGGGAAAGATTCTGGTTAGTGAGGAGCGAGCTTAACCGTTCTATCAATCATTCTATCAAATTAAACATTCAATGTTCAATTGTTTTTAATGACTGTTTTCCCTGTGTTTTAGTGGTTCTTTATTTTTATCTGTAAGCTGCCTTGAGTGTCTGTCAGGGGAAAAGGTCGGTTATAAACACATCATCAACAACAACAATAACCATGAATCGAAATTTGGGTAGCACTCGGAGCCAAATCCTGGCTTAGTTCATGGGCACAAAAAGGACCAGGGAGCAGCAACATGGCTGTGACCTCCTCTCC
Organism: Zootoca vivipara; assembly: GCF_963506605.1. Classification (NCBI taxonomy): domain Eukaryota; kingdom Metazoa; phylum Chordata; class Lepidosauria; order Squamata; family Lacertidae; genus Zootoca; species Zootoca vivipara. The sequence continues at coordinate 4,339,454 of NC_083288.1, read as the reverse complement.
AGGAGTCTACACTCCTGGTAGGCCAAACCAGACCAGACACTGATTTCAGTGGAAACAGCTACTGTAGATCCAAATTAAAGCTAAATGCAGTAACACACACGCCTCAAGAAGGAGCTCAGGCTTTAGGCCTTATCACAAGAGATGAAGCTCAGCTATACTTCATTCTCCTGGATGCCTTTCCTGTGACCTTGTGTGTGACCTTGAAGCTCCTTTTATCCATAGCCAAAAGCTAAAAAACATCTGTTGTCCTGGGAGGGGGGAGGTTGTTTTTTTTATGCCGAGTCTGTAGCAGCCAATGACTCTAACCCAATTTGTAACCCGTATTACAACATTGTAATCACATCAGGAGCAGGGACAGGTTGCCTCTTGCAAATACAGCTGGCAACTTAGAGGGGGCCCTGAGCTTGCTTTTCTTCAAATGGCAGCATGACATAGAGCGCTGCTGCTCTCCTTCTGGGTGCTGTTAAAGGCACAGAGAAGCAGGCCAGTTCCCGGGTTGGCAACCCTAGTTGTCTACTTAATTCATTGGGCATTACAGCCATTAACTAACATTGAGCTCTCAGAACTTACAAAGAATGGAATGAGGCCAGCGGCTTTATCTTTGTCTACAGCTTTCCTTAGGGCTGACCCACGTACAGCGAATGTGTCATCTGTGGGGAGCAGCTTGATTTGAACTCCAGCAATCAAGCCATCCTTTTCAACCGATGAATGAGCCTGCAATTAAATGGGAGAAAATGTGTCTTTAAAACATATTTGCATACAAAGCTTAGTTTATTGGATTTACTTATTCCTTCACACAAGTGTTTGTTCTTATTGCTAAAATTAACTAACTAACTAACTTACTAATTAATTAATTAAAAAAGGGAAGAGCCATCACACACAAAACATGTTAAAGTTTAAACATGCAAGAACTGGAAGTCTCATGAAATACCAACAGTTGATGAGTGGCAGATGAATATGATGGAGTATATGGAATTGGCTGAGATGACCGGAAGAATCCGCAACCGGGGAGAAGAAGCGACAGAAGAATGGAAAGATTTTAAATTGTATTAATAAAAAATATGCTAAAGTTGTTTATTAAGACCAGATATAGGATATAAAGAAGCTGTGGAATTAGAGATTAAGTAAATTAGATAGATGTACAATAATTTCAGAAACTGTTATTAAAATGTTTTGGAAATTGCTAAATTTTAAATTGGCAAGGATGCGTAGCGGGTGGGAACCCGAGGAGGTCCCTATAGTCAATGTGAAAAGATCAGGATTAGGTATCTAAATTTTGTGCTTTTCTTTTCCTTTTCTCTCTTTTTTTCTATATCTTTGTTATATGTTTGTATTGTTTTGTATTGCTGTATTATTTTTCATTATTGTAAATCCAATAAAAATTTAATATAAAAAATAAAAATGCAGAACACAACACCTCTTTTAAAAAGAAGACAGGCAAATAAATCCAAGTCTCAGTCTCCCATCTGCAGCATAAGTTAGTCATGCTTGCAACTTCAATAGGTCTACTCTGAGTAGGATACAACCCCAAAATACTAGCTGGAGATGCTCCGAGGAGGCGGCCTAAAAGGGGCAAGTGGATCTGCCTCAGATGGAGCAAACACGTGACAAGTGAGAAACTGGAGTACAGACACACATGTCCTTCTTCCAAACATTGTTAAGGAAGCACGCAACCATATTCAGAGAGAAAGAAAGCAATCCCGTTTATCATATTTTTGAATTCTCCTAAACCATCTTACCTTTGCTAAACCTGATATTTATCCTTAGGTTGGATTTTCTGTCTCTTCTTTTGGATTACTGAGTCACCCAGTTATGAACTTAATGCAGAAGAAGCTGTGAGCTCAGCAACAGGCTGCCTTAAAAGGTCAGAAACATCTTAAGGCAAATCCTTGTGCAGACAAAAGAAAAATCCCCTGACCTTCAGCAGGCGAGTATGACTGTCATCCCTTATTGAGGATCAGGCATTTACAATCCCAAGTTGGGGGGGGGGGCAGGTGTACTTGATTTCAAGCTGCGTGGCTGGGACTGCCCAGGAGGAATTCAGAGAACAGGAGAAAAGCTTCGTTGCATACATAACGGTCCTGTTTCTGTGACCTTAAACCTTATATCTCCCCTTCATCAGCTTCTTTTTCTACCAGAAAAGAGTAGGTAATTTCGCACACTTGTTTAAAAGTATGCTTGTCCATTCCCAAGGAGCCACTTCAAAAGTGGATAATAATAATAATAATAATAATAATAATAATAATAATAATATCTTTATTATGGCCATAGACCAGCAAAAAAGAAAAAGGAAACCAATAATACATAAAATAGAAGTCACAATGCAGCCATTTTGGAACTGGGCAGAGCAGCATCAAAAGTCGCTTCTGAGCATGCTCCGCCCAGTTCCAAAATGGTCGCCGTGCCAGAATAAACCGGGGAAAAAACGTTTTTTCAGCTAAGAACAGGCTGGAAAAACAGGGATTTCCCGGAGAATACGGGAGACTTGGCAGCTATGAAAGGGTGCCTGTACTTTTTGCTTCATAACTTTATTTTTAGCAGGCACAAAAACTATATCTTTATTTGTATGTCTATGTATCTATGTCTACTCTATATGAAAGCTCAGGGTCTAGGGCCCCTGCCTAGAGGTGCCACTGAAGCTCTTTGCAGGCGCTACGGCAGCTGCAGGTGCTGGGCTGGTGATTCCCGCTCCAGAGTGTCTCAATACTCACTTGGTCCGAGGTATAAGCCACCAGCCGGCCAATGATGTCTCCCTGAGTCAGCGTTCCATTTCCTGATTGTGCCCGATGGATCGCTTTGCTTCTAGCTGCAAGCAGCGCAACCAAGGTAGCTTCGCTGGCCGTGCCCTGCAGTAAAGGAGAGAGAGGCTCAGTTGGGCAGGACAAGCCAATGGAAAGTGATCCAGGACAGTGACTGAAGATCCACTGAGCTGAAGAGAACATGTTGAAGATTTAGGGTGCTGCAAGCCAGGGGAAAGGAAGCACAGCGAGGAGTCTCTCATTAAACAGGCATTACTCATGGAAAACAATTTAGAAACAGAGGAAGCTGCCCTCTACTAGGCCAGACCACAGGCCCTCCATACTTAGTATTATTATTATTAAATTTATACCCTGCCTTTTTTTCCCTGACGGGGACTCAAGGCAGCTTACAGATAGAAATAACTGCTAAAAACATGGGAATAATTTAAAAAAAAACAATTAAACACAGATTGAATTAAAACCAGTGCAATTTTTCAAGAAAAAGAGGTGCCTGAACTCACCATGAACACCTCCCTTGTTTTCATATAATGGCCCATCTGGCTTAGCACTGTCTACACCAGGCTTCCTCAACCTCGGCCCTCCAGATGTTTTGAGACTACAATTTCCATCATCCCTGACCACTGGTCCTGCTAGCTGGGACTCATGGGAGTTGTAGGCCAAAAACATCTGGAGGGCCGAGGTTGAGGAACTCTGGCCTACACTGACTGGCAACAATGGCTCTCCCAGGATGCCATTGTAGATGGAACCTGGGACCTTCCACTAGTGCCTTTCTGACACAAAGACATACATTCCTTTTCCACTATGGATTCTGCTAACCTTTGTGGTCTAGCAGCATTCAGAATAGCATTTCACATCACCCCCAGTCTCTGCTGAATGGCAGCAAGATTCCAGGAGGTTCCAGGCACTCACCCAGGGCTGTGTTTCTGTGGGGAAATCAAGGTGCAGCAGAGTTTGCTGTGTATTAGAAATATGGTTTATTCACACTTTCAAACCTGAATTTATGGAGAGAGAGTTCGCAGCATTTACTTCCCAAGAGGGGCTTGTCCTTCCCAGCAGCCCAGTCTTGGACTCAGGCACATCCTCTCTCTCTGCAACGCCTGCTCCAGGCAGCCAGCCGGCATGACTGCTGCCCTTCTGTCCCCGCATGAGGTTGTGCCCACTTCCTGCTCCTTCTCCCCCAAATCCCTTTCTCCCCAAACCTCTGCTGGAATTTTCCTGTGGTGACATCATGATCCCTCTACACCTGGCAGAGCCTGGGGACATTAGGAGTGTTATTCCCAGCCCTTGCTCAGCTCAGGAGTTTACTCAAACTCTGACCATCCACTGAATGTTGATATCATGGGGAGTCTGTCCCCCACTCAAATTCACAACATTAGGAATTCCTTCTCTCTGCTGCAGGCGTCTGGCTTGCTGACTGGTGCTCTGGTTTAGATAGGGTTGCCAGACTCAATAGAGGTCAGGACTTCTGTGCCTTTAATTGCCCTGCTCCCTTTTGAGTCTGGAAACCTTAAAGAGAAACCAGCAGACCCTTTGTTTAATTTCCAAGCAAAGTTGTCTGCCGCTTTCTCTTTAAGGTTTCCAGACTCAAAAGAGAGCAGGGCAATTAAAGGCACAGAAGTCCTGTCCTCTATTGAGTCTGGCAACCCTAGGTCTAGAGGGAAAGCACCTACACCAGTTCCAGGAGGAGAAGGCCAACAGGCGTAGAGACAAGGAACACTTTAAATGTAGTTAAAGTTAAGCATTTTTGAACACTATTGATTTCAGAGGCCATTAATCACTTGCCTAAATCCCTCCCATTGAAATCAGTGGGCCTTAGCTGTGTAATTATGGCTGGATCAGGCCTCTATAAAATGTGGGGAAACTGAGGAGCCCCCATTGAATGCGCTGCTGGGAAAGATGGTTTTTATGACACACATACTAAGCAAGCTGCCTATTATACTGTTTACTTCACAGCAAGCAAACAAAGGTTACCATGGGGATGAGCAGCCTCAAGAGGCGACAGAAGCATTGGTGAGTCAAACAGAGCCCCAAGCGGAAATTTTCTTTCGTCTTTGGATTTTTCAAGTGTCACCTTTGAGGCAGCAATATAATTCCCTATTGATTTGGTCCTTTAAGGGTAATTAAGCACCCATTTCCACAGGCCAATATTGCAATATTCATTTAAGATTGGCAGTCTAATATAAAGCCCATCTCCGCCATGTTCTTTCTTGTTTTTACCATTATTGACACACGAATGAGGCAAGAAGACCAACACTACAAATTGCTTCATCTCCAGCAGCAGCACAGATATCACCCACTCTCAGTGCCCCCAAATTATAGTCCATCAAGAATTGTCAGCTTAAAAGGGCAGCATTTCCCATTGGCAAATAGACATAATTGCTCATTGGTCCTCAGCACAAAACTGGGGCTATGGTGGAGTGAAGTAAAACAACATTTGCACCCTACATGTAAAAGCAATTCATCCTGACATTAGGCTTCAGCAGCTAGCAAGTGTTCAAGCAGTTATTCCAGATTTAACACAGTGGAATTGGAGGCAAGGTCTGTGCTGGTCTGTACATTCTAGAATTCCAATTAGCCATGAAAAGGGGCAAAGTCATTACAACCAGTATTATTTTTCTAGAAAAGATGGTTCACATGGGCATAGTGTCTGCATTCCTCAGATATCAGACGATGACTTGAAAGCGTGATGGCATGTCTTCTGCACCTTTGTGGGGAACCAGTGCTGGATGAGAGTCCCATGGACTGCAAGAAGATCAACCCTATCCATTCTGAAGGAAATCAGCCCTGAGTGCTCACTGGAAGGACAGATCGTGAAGCTGAGGCTCCAATAGTTTGGCCACCTCATGAGAAGAGAAGACTCCCTGGAAATGACCCTGATGCTGGGAAAGATTGAGGGCATTAGGAGAAGGGGACGACAGAGGACGAGATGGTTGGACAGTGTTCTCGAAGCTATGAACATGAGTTTGACCAAACTGCGGGAGGCAGTGCAAGACAGAAGTGCCTCGCGTGCTATGGTCCATGGGGTCACGAAGAGTCGGACACGACTGAACGACTAAACAACAAAATATTTTAAAAATCAAAGATCCATATCAGTTTCAATCCAGTTTGAACAGAACATACACCATTCAGGAACTAAGACCACAAGCTTCCATCTTACCTGGATCACTCCACCCCCCTCTCCATCCTTCTCGGCCAGAAATGATGGTGGCAAGTTGATCATCTTCCCTAGCCAGTCCAGCATAACTGTCTCCAGCTCTGTGCAAGCTGGGCTTGATGCCTAGAATAGAGAAATGTGGTAAAAAGAAACTACAGGAGTGTGGTAGCTTCTCCTCAATATTTAAACAAAGAGTTATATAATACAGGAAACCCACAACTATAGCATCCCTGATAGATGGCCACACATCTCTGCTATAAAAGTTTATCATGAAGCAAAGTCCAGCGCCTTCCAAGGCAGTCTGTTCAACTGTCAAACAGCGTAAGCCCTATCCTCTGGAGCAACAGAAAATGAATCTGCTCCATCATATGACAGTCCTTTAAATGTTTGAAGATGGCTATTCTATTACGTCACTTCTTAATCATCTTTTCTCCAAGCTAAACTTCTTCAATCTTAATCTGTGTGTTTTAAAATATTTATATATCTCTGTATTAAAACAAAAGCAAAAACCTGAAGTGGTTCACAACAGTAAAACGCAAAACACTTGGGTCTCCAGGCCATGGATGTGGGAGGCATTGCTAGTGGGTGATAATTAGGAACACAAATAATTGGGTGTGTGGTTGGCATATGGACTGCAGGGTGAATTGCCTGCCTGGTGCGAAGGCTGCGGATGTCGCCCGTCCCCTAGGTAGCCCAGCAGAGAGGGGTGGAGCGCACTTACCCATGTAAACCCAATGCACCCTATGCCCCCAGAGAGCATGTCAGCCAGAAGAGCTGGGAAGGAGTTGGCCGTTGGGTAGTAGGCAAAGAAGTAGGGGCTGTGCCAGTGAGTCACCTGCCGGAAAAACCAGAAGCAGGCATACATCAGGGAAAGAAGCTGGAGTGAAGAATTGTTTTATTTATTAGATTTCTATGCCTCCCTTCATCCAAGGATCACGGGTTTTTACAGTTTAAAAACAAATACGTAAGTTAACAACAAACAGAACAATACAAAACAAAACACAGGCCCTTGATTGTTTAATCAGCCAATAGTCTGGAAGAAGGAGATTCTCAGATGAAGATTACAGAGTCTGGGTTGGTTCATATCTATATCATCTATATCTATATCTATCTTATATTGCCTATAAATTGATAAAATAATAATAATAATAATAATAATAATAATAATACTTTTTTATTTATACCCCGCCCCTCCCAGTTCAGAAACCTGGGCTGAGGGCAGCTAACAACAAATTTTAAACACTTAATTGTAATACAACATAAAAGCAGCATAAAAGCATGGATAACAATAGAATTCAAAAATCAAAACTCAATTTGGGTGAAATCCATCCAATAAACATTAGATAGTCACCAGGGCTAGCTGGCTAAATTAGGCCTACTTGGGCCAGCAAGGAGGCCAGGGGAGAATTAGCTGTGGGGTCCCAGAGCAGGTAATCTTCATAAAATGGGGAGGGAGGAAGAGAAGGGAAATAAAAGACCAGGCTTAATTCAAATTAAAGGCCAGGCGGAATAGCTCTGTCTTACAGGCCTGGCAGAAGGAGGTTAAATCCTGTAGGGCCCTAGTCTCATGGGACAGAGCATTCCACCAGGTTGGAGCCATCACTGAAAAGGCCCTGGCTCTGGTGGAGGATAATCTGACTTTCCTAGGGCCCAGGACCTCTAAACTATGGTTATTCAGGACCTTAAGGTCCTCTGTAGGGCATACCAGGAGAGGCGGTCCCATAAATATGAGGGCCCTAAGCCACAAAGGGCTTTAAAAGTCAAAACCAGCACCTTGAACCTGACCATATACTCCACTGGGAGCCAGTGCAGCTGGTAAAGCACTGGGTGAATATGCTCCCATGGCAGGGACCCCGTGAGGAGCCTCGCTGCAGCATTCTGCACCTGCTGGAGTTTCTGGGACAGTTTCAAGGGCAGCCCCACATAGAGTGAATTACAGTAGTCAAGCCTGGAGGTGACCATCGCATGGATCACTGTGGCCAGATTGGGGCAGGAGAGGTAAGGGACCAACTGCTTAATGCGGCGAAGATGGAAAAATGTCGCCTTAGCTGTCGTTGTAACCTGCACCTCCATGGAAAGGGAGACGTCAAGGATTACACCCAGACTCTTAACGGAAGGCACTGGCACTAATTGGGCCCCTGCAAGAGAAGGGAGTTGGTCCCTCATATGCCATCCCGACCCAGACAGAGGACCTCTGTCTTCAAAGGATTTAGTTTCAATTGGCTCCCACGAAACCATCCAGCCACAGCCTCCAAGCATCTGGTCAGTGTGTCCGGGGTTGAGTTCGTGTGGCCATCCATCAGCAGATAGAGTTGAGTGTCATCAGCATATTGATGACAACCCAGCCCAAAGCTCCAGACAATCCTGGCAAGGGGGCACATAAAGATGTTAAAAGGCATTGGGGAGAGGATTGTGCCCTGTGGCACTCCACACACCAAGGAATGGCACGACAACATCTCCCTCCCTCTGTCCCTGACCAGAGATAAAAGAGCATAGCCATTGTCGGGCTGTGCCCTGTACCCCCACGTCGGCGAGGCGGTGGTCCAGAAGATCATGATCGACCATGTCAAAGGCTGCTGACAAATCTAAGATAATCAGCAGTCACGACCCGCCTCAATCCAGTTGTCTACAGAGATCATCCGTTAGCGACCAGAGCCGTCTCGGTCCCGAAACCAGGACAGACAGTGGTACCTCTACTTACGAATTTAATGCGTTCCGAACGCACATTCGTAAGTCGAAAAAATTTGTAAGTCAAATCCCATTGGAATGCATTGGGAGAAAAAATACGTAAGTTGAAGCAACCCTATCTAAAAATTCGTAAGTAGAAAAAATCCTATCTAAACCGCATCCAAGATGGCTGACGGAGCTCCATTCGTAAATAGAAACATTCGTAAGTAGAGGTACCACTGTAGATCTAAAGCCAATGTTTCCTCCCGAAACCTGCCAAGCTGTTCAGCAACAGCACTCTCAATTATCTTACCCAGATATGGAAGATTCGAAACTGGGTGGCAATTGGATAGATCTAAAGGATCTAATGAAGTTTTCTTTAAGAGCGGACACACCACTGCTTCCTTCAGCTCCCCTGGGAAGCTGACAATTGAGTTTATGTGGTGCTGGGTATAATAGCTCTGTGATGAGTGAACTACAGTTCCCATGATCCTTTGGGGGAAATCATGTGCTACAAATGTATGCTGTAAAGGTAAAGGTAAAGGGACCCCTGACCGTTAAGTCCTCATCTCTAAAAATCCCTCCCTCCAGGTGCTGCAAATACATCCTTTCTTTATCTCAGTTTGAAACCAGAAATGCAAAACAAACTCTACAAATTGCTATACGAAGTGCATTTGGTGCTTCTGGGGAGAAGATCTTCACTCTGATATTTAAATGAAAAGGGCAGTTATTACAAAGAAATCCGGGAAATGTCAAGGGCTTGAGAAATGGAGAGGCGGCTGACCACAGACCCTTATGAGGCACACTGAGGCTTTGGATGAGGCAGCAAGAAGCTGTTTATCTTGATCAGCCTGTGCAATAATACTTTAGTCAGTGACACATTCTGAAGAGATTAATCAAATGTGACCCTCCTTCAGGCTATTTCAGGATGAAGCAAAAGAGAGCAGTCTGCAAAGAGGCGGATTATGGAGAAAGTCAAAGGGACAATCACTTTCACACTCATTGGCTCTGACACCAGCTCAGCACAGATGGCATTTTCTATATTGGAGTTGGGGGAGAGGCTGGGTTTGTGCCCGCTGACCCTCCCTTTCCTTAATTTACCTGCTTTCCATTCACTGAAGATCATATCTAGTAGTGGATGATTTACGGATTTTCCAGTCTAGACATTGCCTTTTTCTAGTACTGGATCACAAAATTGGAGAATGGCAGATTTTATGTGCTGAGGCAATTTCTACAGATGTGGAAGAGCCATTCCTATATGGACAAGTCTCTACTGATCAGAATTATTGCCTCAAGAACTTTGTTACAGCTATTTAAAAATTAATTCATATTGGATTTGTCCACATTTGTTAATCCACTTTCCGCCCTTCAAATTAGACTGAAGTAGACCACACTTACATGTGGATGTTTTTTGCCATTGTTGCATGTGAATGGTTTAACTTATTTTCCCCAACATTCCCCCTTGATTTTACTACAAAGGTGGCCATGTAGCCATTCTCTTAATTTGTCAACAAAATTGGATGTAAGGGGACACCTGTTTGTAGAAATATTGAGGCCCATATTTCCCACAGTGGTAGCACCATAGTGACCTAGAGATTAGTTGCATGGATAAAGTCCCGCTGCACAGAATAAAAGCATTCTGGATCTTCAAAGCCTTGGGAAACTTTTATATTGTGATTTGTATTCTGCCATGTCTAGGTTTCAGACATTTTTATACCACAGATATATTTGCAAACTCTGCAAAGTCTTCCATTTTTCTGCTGTGGATAATCTTAGCTATATTACCATTTTTTATTGCAGTCTTTGAGTAGGGCTAACCCACATACAGTATATTGAATTTGTAAATAAGGAACTACTTTCACATTTGTACCAGCAGATACGAATTTTGTACAGGTTCCCTTTCATAGCTGCCAAGCCTCCCGTTTCCCCCGGGAAATTCCCATTTTTCCAGCTGTCCCCAGCTGAAAAAATGGATTTTTTTGTTTTTCCCCAGTTTATTCTGGCGCAGTGGCCATTTTGAAACTGGGCGGAGCATGCTCAGAAGCAACTTTTGATGCTGCTCTGCCCAGTTCCAAAATGGCTGCAGCGCGACTTCTGGTGCGGTGGCCATTTTGGAACTGGGCACAGCGGCATCAAAAGTCACTTCTGAGCATGCTCCGCCCAGTTCCAAAATGGCCGTTGCGTTACTTCCGGTATGCTACTTTCGGCCCGGTCCCTTATTTTTCAGAGAGGAACTTGGCAGGTATGTTCCCTTTTCTGTTTGTCCTTGCCTTCTGATTTCATACTCTCCAACATTTCTCAGATGACAATAGGGATATCCTATTCTAATAATAATAATATTACACTCTCCCACCTGACTGGGTTGCCCCAGCCACTCTGGGTGGCTTCCAACATGTTTAAAAACATAACAAAACATTAAACATGAAAAAACCTCCCTATAGAGGGCTGTCTTCAGTTGTCTTCTAAAGGTTGTACAGTTACTCATCTCCTTGGCTTGGGGTTGGCATATCTCCACACCCTCCAACATTTCTCCTATGGAGGTAGGGACTTCCTAAGGAACAGTGGGACATTCCGGGATCAAATCAGAAACCGGGATGGCTTCTGTAAATCTGGGACTGTTCCTGGAAAACAGGGACCACTTGTGATTTGTTAATATTATTATGCTGATTGAGGACCAACGAGTCATGTGCACGGATAGCAATGCACACACCTTGGGCGTTCTCTTGTTTTTAAATTCCCAGCCCAGGAAGTGTGCAAAAGCACAGAGTCAGGCAATTGTAAATACTCAGCACACTATGCTTGTGTAGTTTTCTGGTTTGGGACATATCTGAGGGAACTACACACACAGAGAGAGAGAGAGAGAGAGAGAGAGAGAGAGAGAGAGAGAGCGCTACAGTCGTCCATTCAGGATCATGCCAGCTATAGTCATGGGCATAATTGGAAAAGAGGTTAAAGCATTGGGGAAGTAGTGAATTTGGAAAGGGAAGTAACAGAGAGTGACAACTGATCTACCCACCCAAAACCACCACAGCTAATTGTCTGAGGCTCCAGGTGGAGTGGTTCGTTCGGGGCCTGATTTCTCCCAATTTAACAGATTATCCCAGTGTTGGGTAAACTTAAATTTACAGCAGGAAAGCATCGGGACTGCTGTCTGAGGCTGACGTCACATGTACTACACAAATTAAATGGGAATGCAAACAGCTGTAAACACACAGTAAACCTCTCATGTAGACAAACCCATTCTTTAAAGCTCATCTGTAGTTTAATATTACCCCAGGCATAATGATATTTTCAACATCTTTAAGGATATCTTCAAATCTCTCAGGTTCTTCAGGAGCAGAATCTGGGATGTGGGGCCTCAGGTAGCCAGGCTCCACATCAGGATAGACCTGTCTTTTCTCTATCGTCTCCAGGTAATCTGCAATATAGTCCACCATTTCTTTTCCTCTTTTTCGGAACTCTGTAGAATCCATGTCAAGATTTCAGACTCTAAAAGAAACAAATTGGCATTTTTTAAAAATTGCACACCTGAAATTGGCCAATTTCCCTCATAAGTGAAGTCTGATGCATACAAAAACCGGGTTGTCAACCATTGAAAAAGACAACAACAAAAATTATCCCAGGGCAGAGCCCGGCATCAAAAGGAATGGAGTCAGAAATGTGAAAGCTTTTAGGGAAATTTACAAAGGAAAAACCGAGGAGAGGGGTTGAATTAAAAAAATATTCAGTGCAATATAGTCTCATTCAAAACAACAAGTTGTATACTTTTTAAAGTAATGGGGTCCCCCCCGGTAGTATTACAGTCAATCATACTGCTGCAATAGTTCTTGGTCAAGGTTCTAGTGCTCATGCAATTCAGTCACTCAGAAGTAAATCCTGCCCTGTTGGAATCCCAGAGACAGCTACCTCCTTCACGCAGTTCTGGGGCTTTAAAGAAATGGGTTGCTCGCTATATCTAGATGATGCACAGAAAGATAAGCGGACACGGAACAATGGATTCAAACTACAAGAAAGAAGATTCCACCTAAACATTAGGAAGAACTTCCTGACAAAATAAAAAAATTCCTTCAGTAGCACCTTAAAGACCAACTAAGTTTATATTTTGGTATGAGCTTTCGTGTGCATGCACACTTCTTCAGATACACGCCCAAAACCACCACATTAAGTGTATCTGAAGAAGTGTGCATGCACACGAAAGCTCATACCAAAATATAAACTTAGTTGGTCTTTAAGGTGCTACTGAAGGAATTTTTTTATTTTGATTCGACTCAGACCAACACGGCTACCTACCTGTAACTAGAACTTCCTGACAGTAAGAGCTGTTCGGCAGTGGAATTTGCTGCCAAGGAGTGTAGTGGAGTCTCCTTCTTTGGAGGTCTTTAAGCAGAGGCTTGACAGGCATATGTCAAGAATGCTTTGATGGTGTTTCCTGCTTGGCAGGGGGTTGAACTGGATGGCCCTTGTGGTCTCTTCCAACTCTATGATTCTATGATTCTAGATAACTTAATTACAAATGTGGATAATTTATGTAGAAATCATTCTCAATTTACTATTATTTTATGTTCCATTTGTTAAATCAGATAACTCTTTTAGATTGTGAGTGGTTACACACACACACACACACAAAATTTATTTAATAAAATTTATATAATGTTTGATTGGAAAAAGCACACACCTCAAAGCAGTTTACAAAAAGAATTAAAGAATAAAAGTATTGGCAAAAAGAGTAAAAAAATAACCATTAGAAAAATTAAAATCAGCAATAAACTAAAAGCAAACACAAATCAGTCTCCTACCTATCTGGGTAGGTTGGTCTAAAAACAATAATGTTTTTTGCTGGCGCCATGATATCAACAGGCAGGGAGTTCCAAAGCATAGGTGCTGCAACACTTAAAAGTTGATTTCTTGGGCACGTAGAATGGGTATAATGTAACAGTGCCAAAGTGTGTGGGTGACTGAAAAGGGATATTGTTGCACGGTCAGGCGGAGTCCCCCAAAACCCTAGGCAACCCCCGAGCGGAATAACGACACCAGACAACGTTCTATGGGATTAAAATTGGCCACAACTTTATTAAGCATTCGGATGTAGGGAGACCTTGGCTCAGGCATTGGCCGTTTATCCTTCCCAGCCCCCTTCCCAGCTGGGGGTCTGGGTAATTTCCGGGTTATCCAGCATATGTGGGGGTTGGGCCAGCTCTGGAGAACGTATGTTCAAGCTGATAGCCCGCCCCCATTTTCACCGCCGCTGGAGGGGGAGGGCAATGAAGACCTCTGGGCGTATGGTCAATGCCTCCCCCCTAGACCCCTTTAACGGGAACCCTGGTATTTCCACTGCAATGGGGGCGGGGTCACCTCCCCACGCCCCCCCATTTTGGTAAATGACAAAAGGATTCTGCCCAAGGCTTTGGCTGCTTCCCAGGTATGTCTCGCCTTCTGCTGTGTGCACTGGGTGGTTACCTCCTCCTACCTGTCCAAGCCCCCCTGGCAACACCTTTCCCAGCTGGATTGGACACCTGGCTGTGTGGGCGGAGACCACAGGTATCCAACCCGGGAAGGTGGTGCCAGCCTCTGAACTGCTGAGGGCTGTCCCAGGGCTCCCAGGGGCTGCGCGCGACCGCGCAAAATGTGCACCCCTTTTTATATGGGAAACGGTCATTGCTCTGGAGTTCTTTGGCTTCAAACCCCACTGAATCCTGGAACTGTTCCTGCAGCAAGGGCATTGTGAGTTTTGCAGAGGAAGCGGGGTAAGGTGCAGTAAAGCCCTTTGGGATTTTATGAATTAGTGGCATATAAACAAAGGAACTAAACTTTGGGGCATTCGTTTGTACTCAAACACCTATGCTCAATCAGCCTATCTAGATGTGTAAATAAAGCTTGTATCACAAAATACCAATAAGTCTTCAGTGACCTTTCAAAGGAACTGGGCTACACATAACAACATTAATATGGAAGAACTAGTGTCATTCAGCCCGTTAAAAAACGGGTGCTAGAACATACTGGTATGTGAGAGGAGTGGCGGGGCTGCGGCCTTCCTTCCCTTTAGCAGTGGGCGCTCCGCTGAGCCCATCTGGGCAGCGGGCGCCCAGGAGAAGGCCGTGATGCGGCCTGTTTAAGGGGCGGCAGCGCGTGGGAGGGCTGGCTGGCCCACCCTCGGCCACCGCTTCCTCAAGGGTGCTCCGCTGAGCCCATCTGGGCAGCGGGCGCCCAGGAGAAGGAAGCGATTCGGCCTGTTTCGGTGGCGGCAGCGTGGGGGAGGCGGCTGGCCCCTCCCACGGCCGCCGCTTCGTCGGGATGCTCCGCTGAGCCCTGCCGGGCAGCGGGCACCCAGGAGAAGGCTGTGATTTGGCCTCTTTCTGCGGCGGCACGTGGGGGGCTGGCTGGCTGGCCCCCCGCGCGCCGCCACCACCGAAACAGGCCGAATGGCAGCCTTCTCCCAGGCGTCCGCTCACTCGCACAGATCGTGCTCGCTCACACGGGGAGCGGCGGTTGGCTGCCACAAGTAGGTAAACCGTAGGCAGAGGGGTTGGGGGGGAGAGCGCGCATGTGCGTTCGCGTCTAATCCCTGTGTCTGTGGGGCACATGCGCAGTAGCGCGGACACAGGAACTGGACGCAGAGACACTTGCACATTATTATATAGGATGGGCCTGTGGCCTGAGTGAAACCATCAGTTGGGTCAACTATCCCATCCCTGGGGCCAGCTAGAAATGTATTAGAATGCTAGAACTGTACAAAGTGAATAGACACTTCAGTCCCATCTTTTAGAAAGTTAAGAACAAGAATAACTAGCCAAGTATTCAATGCAATTCAAGATTGCATTGAATGTATATATGAAAGTTAAAAATCATCTTGAAAACAATATGGCTAACACAAATTATCCATTCTGAAGGAAATCAGCCCTGAGTGCTCACTGGAAGGACAGATCGTGAAGCTGAGGCTCCAATACTTTGGCCACCTCATGAGAAGAGAAGACTCCCTGGAAAAGACCCTGATGTTGGGAAAGATGGAGGGCACCAGGAGAAGGGGACGACAGAGGACAAGATGGTTGGACAGTGTTCTCGAAGCTACGGACATGAGTTTGACCAAACTGCGGGAGGCAGTGCAAGACGTGCCTGGTGTGCTATGGTCCATGGGGTCACAAAGAGTCGGACACGACTAAATGACTAAACAATAACAACAACAACACAAATTACACTGAAAGGTCTAATGGGAAAAACATATCTACTTTTGCTTTAGATGTGCAGGGGTTTAACCATATTCAAAGAGAGAAACTGAAATGGAGTAAATATCTTCATTTAGAGTATTTAAATGGTGAAATGTGATTGGAAACCTGATTAACATTAATATGAAAGTAAACTTACAAAACATAGCTCCATTGGTACTTGATTCTCCTAAAATCAAAGCATGCCTATTCTTCCGCAGCATGCTAATTCTTGGTGATCTCATCTACTGTCTGGACATCTCATGTACTTTTATTGACATTCTTTGGAAGCAAATTTTGGAAGATAAGGCAGGTGCTCCTGAAATATAGTGCTACTGGAATATTTAACAGATTCTATGGCATATGAAAATCCTGAATTAGTAATTTGCTTACTAACAACTGCAAAAATATGAGATGCTTTTTACTGGAAATAACTGAGCCAGAATCAGATTTAAACAAGTGGTAAATAAACCAGGTCTGGGCTGTAACTGACTGAGCTACTGTAACAGAAGAGAGCCAAAGAACAGACACATTAGGACAGATTTGCTGGGGAATTAATTTCATTTACTATGCACCGAAAGAGTACATTTCAAGATCAAATACAACTTTATGCATTATTTTCCCTTTTGAATTCAATAACTATACTACATAATAATCTTGTTTGTTTTTAATGATTTAATACAATTTAACAAAAATCATTTAAAATAACTGGCGGGGTTATGCCCTACATTAATACTAACAAAAATACTAATAAAGTTTGCTGAAACTTTGTATTTTGTCCTGTCATTTTCATTTAAATAAGAATGGGTTCTTCTTCAGTTCCTATAGAATGGCTCCTTTAAGATCTGTTGCTTATTTCTAATAATTAAGTGCCTGTTTGAGCCACTTTATTGACTGTCAATGCAGCTAACTAGTATATTTGCTTTAACACAGAGACTGAGTTACATGAACAGTATTTATATTTTGATCCCAAAATATTATGCTGAAGACACATGTTTGCAGTAGTTTCATGTAATGATAGGATCAACACCTTTCAAGTCTATTTTGTCATATTATGCAACCTCAAAGAGACATGTGCATGCCAGGTGTATCAAAAACACCATGACAATTTTGACATGTTAATAAAAAATATTAATTGATATGTGTATCTGCACACACATGCATGTGTGCCATTTCTATACTACTTAAGCTAGAAAGTTAGGACTTTTACTTACTGTTGGTGAGATTTTGTCCTTCTCTCTCTCTGTCTCTCTCTCTCCCGTCTGCTTTCTTTGTGACAGTTATAAAGACCAGAGGATGCAGTTGCTAGTTTATATCTACAGTATCCACTTTCCATGAGCCAATCAGAGGGTAGTGCTTTGCATTTTAACATTCTGCATGTCACACTCTCCCCTCCCTCTCCGCATCCATTCATTCACAAACACTACTTTAAACATCTCTTGAAAACACTGCTAAATGCAGTACGGTATTCACCCTAATATCAAGAAGATTTCATTACTATTGAAGCCACTACAGCAATTTTTATTTACACATCCGTGCTACAATTATTGAAGTAAACATTTGGCACTGACGGAGTTTTGTTACAGTATGTCTAGAATATGCCTCGCCGAGCTTTGCTGGGTACACATCAGTGAAAGGCCAATCTGTGTACACAGGATTAATGCATGCAGTGAGCTTTAGGAGAGCTGCTTTTAATACATGTGTGTGGAAGAACTGAAAGCAACCAGCCAACAAAGGCCATACAACCCTCAACTCGAAAAAGCATTCTTGAAATACATTGTGGGCGTGTTTTCTCTATTATTTATAGGGTTACAAATTCCAGTTAACTTGCTTTATCACTGGCACAGAGGAGGGGGTAGGTTTGGATGGATTATGCCTGAAATAATCACTTCAAGGTTTACTTAAGGATGCTTATCAAGTACTTTGACCTGCAAGAAAGCTAGTGCTGTGAAAATTGTCAGGAGGAGATGAAGAAAACTATGAAGAGGCAGCATGGTGTAGTGGACAGAGTGATGGGTTGCCAGGATTCTTGAAGGTGCAGACATGTGCATAAATTGTATGGTGTGTATGTGCTAGCAGCTCTTGCAGTTTGGGTGAATTAGATTAGAATAATCACTTACAATTTCTGGAGTCTTTGGGGTTCAAAGGCTTTATTCATGCAGGAACTATTTACAGGATGAGCGGAGATGTGAGAGAGAAAATAGCGGATATCTTGTCTCAACAAGTTGGGAGAGAGCAACAAAATGCACCAGCATTTAAGGGTGAAGTTTATTTTGACAGAGAGCTACAATCAACATCCTTCTTAAACTGTGGTGCCACAAGACTCCATGTGTGGTCTCACCAAGGCAGAATAGAGTACTACTATTATTTCCCTTGACCTGAACAATATATTTTTGTTGATGCAGCCTAGAATAGCATTTTTAAAATAAAAAAGATTTGCTGCTACATCACACTGTGGACTCATGTTCAGCTTGTGGTCTATTAATATCCCTAGATCCATTTCACATGGACTACTGGCAAGCCAGGTGTCTCCCATATTATATTTGTGCAGCTGGTTCTTCCTGCCTAAGTGTAGAACCTGACATTTGGCCCTACTGGATCCTGTTCTCCAATCTATTAAGGTCATCTTGAATCCCAAGTCTCTCTCCTGCGGCATCAGCTACCCCTCCCAGTTTGGTGTCATAAACTGAAGCGAACTTTCCCATTGAAAGTAATGGAAAGTGGATTAATCCGTTCCAGACAGTCCACGGAGTACTTAAACTGAAGCGTTCATAAACCGAAGCAAACTTTCCCATTGAAAGTAATGGAAAGTGGATTAATCCGTTCCAGACGGTTCCGCGGAGTACTTAAACTGAAATGTTCATAAACTGAAGCATGGGTGTAATTGAGTCCGGAAGTCTGTTCATAAACTGAAGCGTTCATAAACTGAAGCGAACTTTCCCATTGAAAGTAATGGAAAATGAATTAATCTGTTCCAGATGGGTCCGCGGCGTTCATAAACTGAAAATTCATAAACCGAGGTGTTCATAAACCGAGGTTCCACTGTACATACATATCTATGTATCTATCTATCTATGCTGGGTCTTAGTAATCAGCATCCTTTTCTAAGTGTTCACAGACCAACTGTTTAATTATCTGTTTGAGGACCTTTCCTGGTATCGACATCAAGATGACCAGTCAGTAGTTTATGTGGTCTTCTTTTCCCCCTTTCTTTTTTGGGGGTCTGGGGGGTCTCATCTACCCATGGTCAACCCTCCAAGGGCTGCTTGTTGAAGTGCAACAGTGAGCATGGCCTTTCTTTCTTTCTTTTTAAGGATAAATGTGGGGTCTTAGAGGATCACAGAAAAATATTTCGGCATCACAGCATTGTATCAGGGACCTATAGGAGCAATTAGCTTTTTAAAAAAATACATTTTAATTTTTAAAACTAAATAAAACTTGGAAACTTTTTGGGAGGGGCTCAAACTGCAGGCTACAGTGACACCCATAATTATAAAACATTAAAAATATTGTCTGCTCTAGGCTTCTAGCTGTGATGTTTTGTTTAGTGTTCTATGTTTTTTGGAATGCCAAGTGAGTCTATGAAGTATTTTACAGAACAATATAATTTAAAAGCATTATATGTTTGGACAAGACTATAAAGGTTGCAGCATAGATTATGTAATTTATATTGTGCTATGCTTTGGTATAAGTGTATACGTATTCTGATGATTTTGTAGGTACTGTATCTCAGTTCAGCCATTTACTGTTTCTCTCAAGCTCCTACCGTTATATGGCAATGGAAGCATAAGTTCAGGGCATCATTTTGGATGCCATCTTGAACTGTGGGCTTCCAGTTCCATAATCAGTTTGTGAGTGGTGATGTTCAGATTAATCATTGTTAAATTAGTCTGGATAAGTGGCTGTCCCTTATTAATTGTTCTTTTTTTCTGTAATGAAAACACACACACACAATTTTAATTTGGAATTGGTGACAGAATTACATTTTCTTTCAACAGTCATCCCTCTTTTGATGTGATCCCAGTTGATCTAATTTTAGATTACCTGTTATTGAGAAAACAAAGAGGAAATTGGGTCCCCTGAGCTAAGCTCATGTATGTATAATGAAGGCAGAAAATCCTTTTTCATGTGGTAAAAAGACCAAAAAGAAAATTCAGATTTAACATACTCAACAGTTGCAAAGATCAAAGGATCATAGACTTTTCAGAGTGAATGAACTACAAATAAATCTGAAAGTGTAATGTGCCAGCAAAAGGAGTAGCAAAACCTCAATGGCAGATACAGGGAACCATTTGACATAGTTCCTACTTGCCATGGATCTTGACTTTTCTCTTTCATTTAAGGCAGACTGAGCACAGCTCTTAATATTGTGCTGCCAAGCCTCTGGGCAGGCTGCCTGCAGGCTGCAAAGAAGAGCACAGGGTCCAGCAAAGTCCTGCTTGAGGCAGGTGGCCCTTTTCTTCCCCACTAACCAAGACCTGGATAGACTGAAGCTAGAAATGTGTAAGCCCCATTCATTCATTCATTCATTTTACTGCCCTTCATCCTAAGATCACAGGATGCTTTAGAGTATAAAAACATAAAATAACAATAACATGAAAAAACACAATGAAATAATGACCCCCCTGATTCAGTGATGATTCTGACTGGGAGATTCAGAGTGGGAGGCTCTGGTGTGTGTATAAAATAGCAGTGTAATTAAGGTGAATGCATAAAAAAGGTAAAGGGACCCCTGACCATTAGGTCCAGTCGTGACCGACTCTGGGGTTGCACGCTCATCTCGCATTATTGGCCGACGGAGCCAGCGTATAGCTTCCAGGTCATGTGGCCAGCATGACAAAGCCGCTTCTGGCAAACCAGAGCAGCACATGGAAACGCCGTTTACCTTCCCGCTGTAGCGGTTCCTATTTATCTACTTGCATTTTGACGTGCTTTCGAACTGCTAGGTTGGCAGGAGCTGGGACCGAGCAACGGGAGCTCACCCCGTCACAGGGATTCGAACCGCCAACCTTCCAATCAGATAAAGATAAAGATAAAGATAAAGCTGAAACCACACACATACGACCCTTGCTTATTATTTCTGTTTGCTAAATTAATTGCATTATACCACATGTCTCATATTTCGTTGTGCTAGGGATTTTCAGATAAATGTTATCTGTGGTGGCAGCAGGAATAAAGGGGAATTATTGACATGCCCATCCAAAACCTAGCTCAGAGCTGTACAAATTGCTCAGAGTAGGAAGGTGGGGCAGGGGAGAGCCAGAGGACCTCAGAGAGGGGCAGGTTGGGGATGCTGGTACAACAGGCACCAACTCAGTTCAGATCATTTTGGAACTGATCTAACCCGATTCAGACCTGGAATCAAAAACAAAATTCAGAAAACCCCATCTTTAGTTCTCCCACTGATTTGCTTCCCCAGAAGTCAGGGAAGTTCACCCTATTTTTTAAAAAAATTGTGGTACTGTAGATATACCGGTATTTTGAAACACAGGGCAAACAGCTAGCCACTTAAGATTCAGGCAAAAAACACATCATGGGGAAAACAGGATTATAAAAGGAATCTTGACAAGTAAAAATCATGCTGAAAATCCCAGCTGAATACATGTAATTTCCAACAAGCATGTTAAGGGAAACATTGCTAAATTATTAAATGTTTTTGTTTTGTTTTTTTTGCCTTAGCTGTTAGAACTGAAGAAGGGATAGTAGATGGATACCAACATTAAATATACATTTCCTAGAGGAATGAAAGAATACTGACACCGTACTGGATCATGCCTGGAGAAGAGACGCAAGTGCAGAATGGGAAGGAAGCAAAAACAAATCAAGAATGGAGCGTACAACAGAGCAGAAACTGAATTTTGGAAGAAACATTTCAAGTAACAGCCAAAGAGAGAGAAAATATCCCAGATGTGTGATGTACTTTCAAGAGCTGTACACCAATTCTGGACATATCCCAGATCCTGCATTGCAAGAGCATAATATGCCATCTAGTCCAGCATCCTGTTCTCCCAACCTGATACCTGGTGAAACTGGGAAGCAGAACATGAGCACAAGAGCAGCTCCCCCCCCCCCTCATGAGTTCCAGTGACTGGTCTTCAGACCCATTGCCGCCTCCAATTGCAGAAGCAGAGCACAGCCATCCTGGCTAGGAGCCATCGATAGTCCTCTCCTCCTCCATGAATTTGCCTTATCCTCTGTTGAGGCCATCCAAGTTGGTGGTCATCACTGCAAGTTCCACTGTTTGACTATGTGCTGCATGAAGAAGCATGAGAACAAATAAACTGAGTCTGAATCCTGGCAAGATGGAGGCACTTTGGGTGAGTGGCTCCTGTGTCTGAGAAATTTGCCAGTTGCCGACCCTAGATGGAGGTTGCACTCTCCTTGAAGGAGCATGTAAGCTTCGGTGGGTGTATCTGGATCCAACACCCGTTCCTGGACCAGGAAAATTTGATCACAGTAATCCAGTCACTGGTAACTTCAAGACTTGAATACACTCTGTGTGGCGATTCCCTTGCACTTGGCAGCATATCACACCATTGTCCAGAGATCTGCAATGACCGCAATTGGTTACCGGGCCAATTTCAAGGTGTTGCTGTTACTAGATAAAGCTCTTCAAAACTTTGGACCAGTCTAACTGAAAGGTCACCCCTAAATGCCCATACCACCACTTCAATCTGCAGGACGGGCACATAATGTCTGTTCCACACCTGCAAAGAATTGATCCTTCCGTAGTGCAAGGTAATCTTGGGTTAAACAGAGAATGAAATTCAGGCACACACGCATCCCACTCTCACACTGATTGCCACAAAATGAATAAATAAATAGAGTGGCCTTCCCTCACTTGGGGCTGCTGCCTGAGCGAGGGAAGGAGGCTGATCTCCCCATCTGCTCTGCTGCTCTGCTGCACGGCACACCCTGGAGGCAGGCTGGCTCAGAACAGGCAGGTCAGCTGCCCCGAGTGATTTTCAGGGTGAGTCTCTCTCTCTCTGTGTGTGTCCTCTTGCACATCCTCCTTTTTAAAGAGGGGTGTTCCTCACTCTACATGATTTCACTTACGCATGCGGGGTAACCCCCATGAATGTGGGGGAAGCCAGTGTAAGGATGCTCAAGAGTGACAAGAGTCAACTTATAGGCCATGTGCACAATGCTCACTGGCCCTGCGTTGCTCAGCCTCTAATAAATGTAGCCCATATCTGAATTCTATAGCATTATGGAAGAGCAGCTTCGTTATATTTAAATGTTTTGGCATCTAGGACTCTTTATGGCAGATTTGCCAAAGTTTCCTTTAATGATAGGCAGTGTCCTTGCAACCACTAGAGAGCTTGTAACAGTCCAGATTTTATCGAGGGGTCAGAGAACACAAAATTTATATAAGGCAATTCGATAGTTGATCCTTAAGAAACGGTTCTAAATAACTTTCTTGAGAGGTCTAATAAACCTATTACTCAACATATCTAGTTCTAGTATCTTTGAGACCTCCTGGCTTGCTACCTGTAATCACCAATAATTGGTGGCTGTGAAGTGTACTTTACTACAATCATTCAGCCATTAAATAAACATTTTATTGATTGAACCAGTTGGTTGATAAAGAAAGGCAAATGTAGCAGACATTGTAATGCCATCAAGCTTAGATGTTAACTACCAGTAAGACTGACAGGAATGGCATGTGTCTTTTGAGCTATGGTTTAATTTAAAGATTATTTGGTCAGCAGAAATCTGTATGTTTGTTGCACGAATATATGCCAATATGCTTCTTCCTGCAACCTCACTTACTTACAAGCCGACCTGTGTTATTTTGTGATAGCTTGGGGTATAAGAAATGCCAGGCCTTTGTTTCCTTTTTCCTATTCTCTGGGTGAATAAAGCAGGCCATGTTTATTCATAACACTACCATGTTTGCTTCTCTGTGTTATCATTCCCCTGCACAGACAGAGGAACTGGAAGAAATTTACTGCAAACTTACAAGAGGTAGAGACAGTTGTTATTAATCAAAGAACATGTGATTTATTATTGAAACAATTTTTAAAAAAAGCAGGTGCCATTTCATTTATTTGGCTACCAATGTGATGCAGGTAAAAGGTAAAGGACCCCTGGATGGTTAAGTCCAGTCAAAGGCGACTATGGGGTGCAGCGCTCATCTTGCATTCAGGCCTAGGGAGCTGACGTTTGTCCGCAGACAGCTTTCCGGGTCATGTGGCCAGCATGACTAAGCCGCTTCTGGTGCAACAGGACACCGTGATGGAAGCCAGAGCACAGCACGGAAACACCGTTTACCTTCCTGCCGCCGCAGTACCTATTTATCTACTTGCACTTTGATGTGCTTTCAAACTGCTAGGTTGGCAGGAGCTGGGACAGAGCAATGGGAGCTCACCCCGTCACAGGGATTCGAACCGCCAACCTTCCAATCACCAAGCCCAAGAGGCTTGGTGGTTTAGACCACAGTGCCACCCGCTCCCCAAAACCAATGTGATGTGTATGAATATAGTATCCTTTAGAGCTTGTGCATGCCTGTTGCACAAGCTTTCCATAAAAATCATATACCTGTATGTTTGTAACAGCAAGGCACTAAAATGGCAAGAATGTGTATGTTAGGACTTTAAACCTAAGACGCTGGCAAAGTAGCAAGGTCATGTGATTTAAGTTAAGTTGTTAAGTTGTTAAGGTGCTCAGTATATATAGAGTGTTTGTTTTGTTTGCTTGTGGGGTGTGGAGCAGTCATGTCTGAAAGCACTGGAGGTATTTCTGTTATCTGTCTGCAGTAAACCTGTCTGTAGAAAGTTGGGCTTCCATGGGTCGTTTCTGCTGCAAAGCTACAAGAAGAATCCAGCCGCTGTGCTAAATGCTCTGCAAAGAGAACGGTTTCTGGTCTGCGCAGTGCAAGCGTTTTACTGGACCAAAGCAGAAAACCTCTTAGTGTATTTATTTATTTTTCAGCCCACCTTTCCTTTAAGGAGTGCTGTGTGTCATACATGGATCTTTAAAAATACAAGCTTAAAATGCACCATCATGCTGTGTCTTTATCAGAATACTACAAAAATCAATGCATACCAAAAGGCTCCGACTTTATTCTTAGACACAGAGAAGTTTAAACAGAAATAAGTAGGCATTATGAATAAATGCTCCAAAGATTTATTGCTCTTAGTTATAGACAAGGTCACCCAAGAGGAACAGAGATTGGAACTAGAGATTGCGAATTGGAGAAGAGTTTAAAGCAGGCATCCCCAAACTTCGGCCCTCCAGATGTTTTGGACTACAATTCCCATCATCCCTGACCACTGGTCCTGTTATCTAGGGATCATGGGAGTTGTCGGCCAAAACATCTGGAGGGCCGCAGTTTGGGGATGCCTGGTTTAAAGCATAGCTGTCAAGTTCTCCCTTTTTAAAAGGGAAATTCCCTTATGCTGAATAGGCTTCCTCGCGAGAAAAGGGAAAACTTGACAGCTATGGTTTAAAGGGACAGGTAGACAGGTGTTTGGCAAAATAATATCACAGACATTGAGGAACGACTCAGGAAATTTCAAGATAAGGTCAGGGCTTATAAAACCAAGAAGTTCAGCCATGATAATTTGGAGTCCAATGTATATGCATGGTTCAGCCAAGGCATTCAGATTAAGAAAAAAGTGTCATGGAGGGATGATAGCCTGAGTCTTTTCAATATTGCATTGGGACATTCAGTTACATTATACATTTGTTATATACAGAGTTGTGTTTGACAAGAAAGCAGGCAGGCAAACAAACAAACAGGGATGATCAATCCCTCACAAATATATGGATCATTTAAATCATTATAGATTAGTGTTTTCCAAAGATTTGATTTTAAAAAGGCAAACATGTTCAAGAAAGCAGCATTTATTAAGCATGCTCTGATCATGCAAAACAGTAGCCTTGAAAACATGGGATCAAACTAGTTGATTACAACAGTGCAGAGTTTACACTTTTCAAAAGCCTGGTACAAAGG
This sequence comes from Zootoca vivipara, assembly GCF_963506605.1. NCBI lineage: Eukaryota > Metazoa > Chordata > Lepidosauria > Squamata > Lacertidae > Zootoca > Zootoca vivipara. The sequence continues at coordinate 4,313,717 of NC_083288.1, read as the reverse complement.
TTAAGATTCCCAGTCCTGTAACACGTTCGTTTTTTACTTACTTTTTTCTTTCAACTTTCAGGTGTTTTGAATAAAGTAGATAGCACCATGCAGAGTCCTGGAGCCACAAACAAGCCGATTCAAGAAAATAAGATTTCCAATGGGCAGTAAGACCAAGTTGTTTTACTCTATCAATCTCATCCACAACGAAGCACACCAATCATTAACCTCTGCCACATGCAGAAACTCCTCCCTCCCCAACCACATTCTCCCATTCCTTCAAATCATTTGATCTGCTGTGCCTACAAGAAACGTGGCTTATAGATGCAAATGATATTCAACTGCAAGGTTTTAAAATAGTGGTTCTTCCAGCTTTTAAACAGATGTACAAATGGGTATGGGAGGGAAGGTCTGGCCTCCCACCTTTCTAGGGATAAGCAAATAGACATAAAAGATAGGCACCTAACAGATAATGAATATATTCAGGCAGTATTAGCAAATATTCCTAATTCTAATCCAGTTGGCTGCTTAAATGTCTACATGTCTCCTAAATCTACAAATCACCATTCTAAGTAGGTCTGGTGTGATTTCTAATTAGCATTACAATATAGAACATCGAGGAACTATTTCCAGAAGTACTGCTGCGGGGGGGGGGGGGGGGAGGCACTTTAATACCCAAATTGATGAAAATAATGTGGAGATGAGTAAAATTGGGGTTTTTAAACCCGCCCCCACTTCACTATCTTAATATTTTCTTTTAAAAAAAAGAGAAATAGCTCTTTGTGAAGAAAACATCTTTCACCCCAGGTGCAGGCCACAAGGTGCTTTGTCAAATCACAGAATCCTAGAGTTGGAAGAGACCACAAGGGCCATCCAGTCCAACCCCCTGCCAAGCAGGAAACACCATCAAAGCATCCTTGACATATGCCTGTCAAGCCTCTGCTTAAAGACCTCCAAAGGAGACTCAAGTGTGTCCTTCTTTAAAAAATGCTGAACGTCTTTTCCTAAGAGTAGACCGGCGATGTGTTCAACAGCCGAGGACCAGCACATGAAGTGATGGCAGATGGGGCTGGGCATTTGGAAAAGAGGAGCAGGCAACTCAACTACTCCTCTACCCTCCCCCTCCCCTCTGTGTTTCCTCTGCAAACCGCTTCACACAACAGGAAGTTCCAAGGCGTGAGGGGCAGCCAAAGGAGTAAAAAAAGACCAAAAGGTGGAGGGAGAGAATGCAGAGCTCAATGGGCAGATTCTTATGCACCACCCCCACCCCCACCCCACCCCCGGGTATGTCATGGGGAACCCCCTGGTGTCTCCAAAATGTGCAAATCCAAGTGAATACTAAAAAAGAGCTGAAGAATTCCAGAACTGATCCTGAGGTAAGTAAAAACGATGCAACAATGCCATTTTGCGGGGAGGGAGGGAGGGAGAGAAAGGCATAAACCCTTTTCCTCTTGGCTAGCTAGCTTGTTTTTTAAAAACAGGAATCCCACCTGAGATTTCTTCTCCTCCTCTGTCCCAAACTGCATTTGCTCAAACCCCCAAACCCCAAAACTAAACTCATGAGCCAAACTTTGTCTAACACCTTGTGTAGCTATTCATAACTATTGTGAAGTATGGGAGCTCCCTCTGTTGAGCAAATGAAGGCAGAGCAGGACAGCAAAAGGAGAAGACGCCTCTGCAGTCTGCTCTCGATGGGGTTACCCTCCCTCTGAAGGAGCAGCCATGTCTTTTGGGGATCCTCCTGGATCCTTTGCTGTCTCTTGAGGCTCAGGTTGCCTCAGTGGCCCAGAGTGCCTTCCATCAGCTTCAGCTGGTGGCCCAGCTGCGCCCTTATCTGGACAGGGACAGCCTATTGATGTCTATGATCTGGTAACCTCAAGGGTAGATTACTGCAAAGCATTATGAAGCCCATTACGCTCATAAAGTGTAGTGGGGGTTGCGGACGAGCTCAAAAGAAATCTGGCAGGGGGTGGGCTGTAGTTAGGCTGAGTCATGGGGCGTGCCATTGATTTGATTGACAGCAGCATTTTACTTAACGCCCATGTTACTTTCGTTTCCCCTCACTCTCGGCAAGCCTTCGAATCTCCTGCCCACCCGCCACTGCTTTTAGGCTTAATCGACACTGCTTGCCCATTCGCGGGGGTCGCCTGTATTCAGGGGCCCAGTATGAATTTTGCCACTTGGCTGATTGGCTGTTGCCATTTGGTTTTTGCCTACTGACAAGCAATTTGTCACAACTTGTTAGGTTGGCCGTTAGGCTTTGGTTAAAAATTGGTATAGGAGGGGCATGGCATAAAAATGCCTACCCCCCCCTTACTTGCTCCTTATAGAAGCATTCCGTTAAAGGAATCCTGGGGCTCAGGGACTCTAGTCCATTCATCCTGCCATAGGCAAGGATGGTGCGGCCATTACAGAGCCGAGCCTTGGGGAACACTCCTTGGGGGAGGAGAATGCCTGTGAACAGTACCTCCAATCCCTTGGGGTGTTTACTTGACTTACCTACCATTGGGTAAGTCGGAGCTGGTCCTGACCCAAAGGGGTCAGATGGAAATGGTCCTGTCCCTTAGAGTGGACAGATGGATTAACCAAAGCCTAAGCCAACACTCAGAATTAAAATGTATTTTGAATAAAGTTGTGGCCAAAATAATGCCAAAAACCCAAACCTAAAATATCGTGTCAGTTGTGAGTTATTTTGGGATTTCTGGGAGCTTTGTCACGCAAGTAGGGCTGCCTCTGAAGACTGTTCTGAAGCTTCAGCTGCTGCAGAATTCAGCGGTTGCTCACCAGGGCAAGACAGTTTGAGGATATTGCACAATCCTGGTCCAACTGCACTGGCTGCCAATTAGCTTCCGGGCCTAATTCAAAGTGCTGGTTTTGACCTATAAAGCCTTACACAACTCAGGACCGCAGTACCTCAAGGACTGCCTCTCCCCGTATCTATCTACCTGGACCCTGAGGTCATCTTCTGAAGCCCTTCTTCATGTGCCTCCTCCACAAGAGTTCCAGAGGGTGGCCAAACTAGAATTGGTCTTTTCTGCAGTGGCCCCCTGTCTGTTGAATGCTCTCCCCAGGGAGGTTCGGCTGGCACCTTCATTATACACCTTTAGGTGCCAGGCGAAAACTTTCCTTTTTAACCAGGTCTTTGGGTGATTGACATCTGATGCCCTTTTAAAATATTTTGTGAAGTGGGGATTGTGTTTTTATTTTGATTATGTATTTTGTGTTTCTTATATTCTGATTTTATGTTGTGAACTGCTCTGATTCTACAGTTATAACGTGGTATACAAATTTAATAAATCATCATCATTTTGAGCTGCTGTTTCAACACTTCTCCTGTGATATGTATCTTGGGTAGGGCTGGGCAATAGATCAATATTTTGCCCAAAACAGGTTTGAAGTCCATAGGGGGAAGTGGGGCAGATTTATGTAACAAAAATTAGTCAAATAATAAATAAAATTGGCTTGATGCATGACATAACTAATCAATATTATAATAGCAATAAAAAAGAACCATTAAAGTTAGAAGATAATGAGAATATAATGACTTCAGTAAAAAATGGGTTTTGTATCATTCTGTCCCACCAACAGGGCACTTTGATACAAAGCGTAAATTGTATGAGAATGGTAATTATTTGCAAAAAATTAATGAAAAAAACATTTTTTATTGTGAGAGATCATAATCAGCCTTACAATTTGTTACTTAAAATCTGTGTTTCAGTTCCCATAGAGTTTGGAAGGGGGGCTGGCTGGGGACAGAGTCAAAGCTCACTTTCCCTTGAAAATATGAAACTAATATGGATTTTAAAAGTTGGCCTAATAAAGGTATGGCCCTAATATGTACTATGGAGGAAATTGAATCCCTTTTATTTCCCGTACAAAAGCCTCCAGATCTGCAATTAAGACACTCTGGAGCAGGCATCCCCAAACTGCGGCCCTCCAGATGTTTTGGCCTTCAACTCCCATGATTCCTAGCTAAGAGGACCAGTGGTCAGGGATGATGGGAATTGTAGTCCAAAACATCTGGAAGGCTGAAGTTTGGGGATGTCTGCTCTGGAGGCACTCTTGTGCCTACAAGTTTCATCTGCTGCTGCTGTTATATCTTTTATACCCCTAACAGGACTCAAGGCAGCTTGCAGATAAAAACATAGGGCGGAGGAATCATTAAAAAATAATTAAACATTAATAGAATTAAAACTACATATGACAAACGCCGGCTACCTCGGCCAGTAAAGCGAGATGAGTGCCGCAACCCCAGAGTTGTTCGCCACTGGACTTAGCTGCCAGGGGTCCTTTACCTTACAATTAATTAATTAATTAATTAATTAATTATACTGCGCTATGCCCATAGGTCTCAGGGTGGTTGACAACACAAAGTTACACCACAAAATAATTAGAATAATTAAAACAATGAACAATACTAATGTATACAAACTAATAAAAAATACACTCCCCAACCAAAGCCCCTAGCCCACCAATACAAATTCCAAAATCCAAATTAACATACAGTCGCACTCTGGAAGTTGAACAAAATCCGTTCTGGAAATCTGTTAGACTTCTGAAAACGTTCAGAAACAAAAGCGCAGCTTCCAATTGGCTGCATGAGTGTCCAGCAGCCAATCGGAAGCCGCACTGGACATTCAGCTTCTGAAAATCGTTCAGAAACCAGAACACTCACTTCCCGGTTTCGATCGTTCAGGAGCCGATTTGTTCAGGAACCAAGGTGTTTACGATGCAAGGTACGACTGTATAACAATTACCAAAATTCAAATTAACATTTAGAAACAATTTAAAACAACCCCAGCACCCAAATAAAACAATGCCCACCCGAGTTTAAACACCCACACCCCGGTTAAAACAGCTACCTGGATGCTCGGATAATTTCTATATAGAATGGCTTCTTTCCGACACTAACTCTAATGTGTCAGCGAAGGTAACCAAATTCTGTGCTAAAAAATTCGGTCTAATCTAATTAGCAGTGTCCAAATATCTTCAGAACATCTTCAGGACTAGCTAAAGAGGACCCAGTGTAGTCTACCTCCCTAAGTAGTAACACTCCTTTTAATCAGTTTTCTTTTAAACAATTGTTAAAACCTATATTTATTGCCTATTTTTACTGTTTTTCTTTTATTGTTTTATGTATTGCATATTTATGTGTGCTGGTCAAGAACCGTAATCAATCAATCAATCAATCAATCAATACAGTGGTACCTCGGGTTACAAACAGTTCTGCTTACAAATGCTTCGGGTTACAAACTCCACAAACCCGGAAGTACTGTAGATGTCCCTGGTTGCGAACTTTGCCCTGGGATACGAAAGCAATCCACTTCTGGGGCCGCGGGAGGCCTATGTAGGGAATGCGTGACTCGGGTTAAGAACGCTTCGGGTTAAGAATGGACTTCTGGGACGAATTAAGTTCGTAACCCGAGGTACCACTTTAATGGGTGGTTCGTGGGGGTGGTCACTGTCCTCAGGATTGCAGTGAACTGGAGCAAAGATTTAATCTTTCCCCAGCCATTATAGTGGTGACCCTCCCACATGCAGTGCTATTAGCAATGAGAAGAAAGCAAACTATCACCCCCCCCATGATAATTGCTATGTGGGGTATTCATTTTCATTGATATACTGACTGGGGAGGGGAAGATTGAACATCACCCCTGGTATTTAATATTTTAAAAATCCACAGGATGATTGCTAATCTTCGCATTAGCATCTCCTATGTAGGTAAGCCCTTAGCTGTATTTCTTATTTATTGCAGTGGGACTTGCTCAGCGTTAAATTTTTCTGCCCACAATATATATATATATATATATATATATATATATATATATATATATATATAATACAAACAAGACAATGCCATTTGCTCCCACTAGGAGGCAGCACGTAACCAGTGTGAACAGCACAACATAAAGCAAACCAGAACAGTTTCAAAAAACCAGAAAACAGAGAAGCGGAAACCACCCAGAATATTCATTAACATAAATAAAAGACAGTCTAAGGGCTAAATTGGGCCATCACTCCACAGAAAATTTAGCCAACCAAAGGCAGTTGGCCCCATGCACGGAGGAAGAAAACTTTTCTTAATATTGTAAATGAAATAATCATGATGGTTAGGGGAAACAGCTTCTAAGAAGCTTCAGTAAAACAGGATATGAGCATCTTGATGTTGTTGTAAAGGTTGTAAAGGATGTTGTTGTAAAGGGATCCCTGACCATTAGGTTCAGTCGTGACCAACTCTGGGGTTGTAGCGCTCATCTTGTGTTATTGGCCAAGGGAGCCGGCGTACAGCTTCCAGGTCATGTGGCCAGCATGACAAAGCCGCTTCTGGCAAACCAGAGCAGCACATGGAAACACCATTTACCTTCCCGTTGTAGTGGTTCCTATTTATCTACTTGCATTTTGACGTGCTTTTGAACTGCTAGGTGGGCAGGAGCTGGGACCGAGCAACGGGAGCTCACCCCATCACAGGGATTCGAACCGCCGACCTTCTGATCAGCAAGCCCTAGGCTCAGTGGTTTAACCCACAGTGCCACCTGGGTCCCAGGTGGAGAATATCAATTACTGGAAAAGAAAAGAAAACAACCTGTGTTGTGTGTTTTGGGAAAAGGAGTTTAACAAAGCAGTCAGGATTCTGGAGTCCTGCCTCACTATCTAGCACAGGCATCCCCAAACTGCGGCCCTCCAGATGTTTTGGCCTACAACTCCCATGATCCCTAGCTAACAGAACTAGTGGTCAGGGAGGATGGGAATTATAGTCCAAAACATCTGGAAGGCCAAAGTTTGGGGATGCCTGGTCTAGCAGCTTAAGCTGCCTGCTGAGTCCTCTTCAAACAGTAAATAAGCATCTCTTCCCCCTCCTAGCCTTGCAGTGTGGGAAGAAAAGAGTGAGGGGAGGGACTCCTCAGCCTGAGCCAAGAGGCAGCTTAGCACCCTCCTCCCTCCTCCTGAGCTTTGTTGCTGCGCAAGGAGGAGGAATCATAGAATCATAGAGTTGGAAGAGACCACAAGGGCCATCCAGCCCAACCCCCTGCCAAGCAGGAAACACCATCAAAGCATTCTTGACATATGCCTGTCAAGCCTCCGCTTAAAGACCTCCAAAGAAGGAGACTCCACCACACTCCTTGGTAGCAAATTCCACTGCCGAACAGCTCTTACTGTCAGGAAGTTCTTCCTAATGTTTAAGTGGAATCTTCTATCTTGTAGCTTGAATCCATTGCTCCATGTCCGCTTCTCTGGAGCAGCAGAAAACAATCTTTCTCCCTCCTCTATATGACATAAGCCCAGGGCATGCCTAAACCTCAGTTTCAAATCCTAGTTAATAGCAAATCTTGGAAAAGCAAGATACAGGGCTCATCTACACTTCTGCCTGTCCTTCTGCTTTCCCCCAGGGAAACCTCTTTATCACAAATGTCTGTCCGTTTTATAAAGATTGATGTTTGCTCCAATTCAGCAGTAAATAGTGAGTTTCCCAGGGAAAGTGGCTGGACAAACAGATAACTGCTCAGACCTATCCCCAAAAAGCATGGGACAAGTGGGGAAACCTCTTGGGCCCCTGCTTTCAAGGCACAGAAGAAGTGAAGTGTGGGTGAGCTCAAAGTTCAAGTGTTTTTTGCTCTCTTCCCAATTCACCATTTTAAAAAACTAGGGACACTGTATGTGTTTTAAGTTCTTGAAAAAACAAAAACAAAATTGACTTCTGTTATGTGTTTCCCCAGTGTGATGCTGTGATGCCAAAAGGTTTCTTTTTGGTAGCCCCTATAGATGCAACTAACTACTCCCAGGGTCCTTAGCTGTGATGCCAAAATGATTTTATGGCCCCTGCTAGAAACAAGCCAAATGTGTACTTTAAAATATATACAATTGACATGCTTGGCCACTTCCGCTTTTACACTTTGGTCATACCCACTTTGACACGCAGCTTGCAGAAGATATCCCATAGGTCAGCCAGAGAAAGCTTAGCCACCCTGAGTCAAAAGGGATTAGGCTCTTCGCCTACTCACAGTTCAGGTCATAAATGCACTGTGTGCTTATACTATCTGGCTACTGCAGTGCACTTTAAATGAAAGCAGAGGAAGGGAGGATATCTTAACAATGTTCTGTGATAACACTCCAGTTGTGTTATGCCCTGCGGAGTTTAAAGACCCCTGCAAAACAAAACCCCAAAATCACCACCACCAGTGATTGCATTGGACAATGCAGGGGCTGCATTGGGGCAGAGCCATTCTCTCTACACTGGCTTTGCTTCAGTTTGCCTGGATGGCATAGCGGGGTTGGGGGGGGGGCAAAGAGAGCAGCCGTGAAGCTGGGGTTGTGCAGGTCTACCAGTGGGAGTGTCACATTGGTTGCCAGTGTCAAGAGGGTGGCCCCATAACCCCCCACGCCATGGTCTGCTAACTGTACACATTGTGTGTTTCAGATTGTTTTATTACCATAGAATCATAGAGTTGGAAGAGACCACAAGGGCCATCCAGTTCAAACCCCTGCCAAGCAGGAAACACCATCAAAGCATTCTTGACATATGGTTGTCAAGTCTTAAAGACCTCCAAAGAAGGAGACTCCACCACACTCCTTGGCAGCAAAGCTCTTACTGTCAAGAAGTGCTTCCTAATGTTTAGATGGAATCTTCTTTCTTGTAGCTTGAATCCATTGCTCCCTGTCCGCTTCTCTGGAGCAGCAGAAAACAACCTTTCACCCTCTTCCATATGACATCCTTTTATATATTTGAACATGACTATCATATCACCCCCTTAATCGTCTCTTCTCCAGGCTAAACATACTCAGCTCCCTAAGCCGTTCCTCATAAGGCATTGTTTCCAGGCCTTTGACCATTTTGGTTGCCCTCCTCTGGACACGTTCCAGCTTGTCAGTATCCTTCTTGAACTGTGGTGCCAGAACTGGACACAGTACTCCAGGTGAGGTCTGACCAGAGCAGAATACAGTGGTACTATTACTTTCCTTGATCTAGATGCTATACTCCTATTGATGCAGCCCAGAATTGCATTGGCTTTTTTAGCTGCTGCATCACACTGCTAACTCATGTCAAGTTTGTGGTCTACCAAGACTCCTAGATCCTTTTCACATGTACTGCTCTCAAGCTAAATAATTGGGAAAAGGTTCTAGGAAGGCAGATGGGAGATGGCTTTGCCAAACTGTGGGAAAAGGTACTGTAGCTGTGTAAGCTGAAGTCTGTCTTTAAGCCCAACTAACTGCTAGTTCTTCATCTCTTTGTTTTTTAAAAAAGGATACTGCATTTTTCCATAAGAGGAAAAGGTCAGGGAATATACACAGTAGCTTTTTTCAGTGAATAAGGTTTTGCTCTTGTGATATTTCAGATGTATAGCATACTAGCATAATATTGTACAGGGGAGTCTGATGGCATCAACTACTGTTTGGTGGTTGATGCCTTCTTGGTAGAAGGGTCTGTCTGGACTGCAGTGGATGGTATAGTTACAGACTTAAAGGTCAGAGGGGGCACTGACATCTGATACTACCAGCTGCATAGCCTGTTCTGTAGAACCTTCCTACCTCATACTGTAAGGATGAAACAAGCAGTCTTTAAATATTGCTCTGGATTCCTTGGATGAAAGGAAGGATATAAAGTAAATACGCTTATTGGTTGAGATGTTCATTCCTGGTTGTTTTCCGTGCCGTCTGTCTAGGAGGCGCATCATTTTGCTTTTCCCCCCTGACATGACTTGTTTTTCAGAAACCCATGCTGACTTTTAGTGATCACAGAGTTTCTTTCTAGGTGCTCACAGACTGTTTGCTTAATGATCTGCTCTAGAATCTTTCCTGGTATTGATGTCAGGCTGACTGGGCGGTAATTGTTTGGGTCCTCTCTTTCCCCCTTTTTGAAAATAGGGACAACATTTGCCCTCCTCCAGTCTGCTGGAACTTCGCCTCTTCTCCAGGAATTTTCAAAGATTACTGCCAGTGGTTCTGAAATCACCTCTGCCAGTTCTTTTAATACTCTTGGATGTAGTTCATCTGGCCCTGGAGACTTGAATACATCTAAACTAGCCAAGTATTCTTGTACTACCTCCTTACTTATTCTGGGCTGTTTCCCCCCTGCTGAATCATCTGCTCCATATTCTTCAGGTCGGGCATTGTTTTCTTTTTCGGAGAAGACTGAGGCAAAGAAGGTATTGAGGAGTTCTGCCCTTTCTCTGTCCCCTGTTCGCATTTCACCATCTTCTCTTCTAAGTGACCCCACTGTTTCCTTGTTCTCCTTTTGCTACGGACATACTCATAAAAGCCTTTTGTTGCTTTTAACCTCTCTAGGAAGCCCGAGTTCATTCTGTGCTTTAGCTTTTCTGACTCTACACGTGCTGGCTATTTGTTTGAATTCCTCTCTGGTGGTTTCCCCCTTTTTCCATTTTTTTGTACATATCCCTTTTAAATCTTAACTCAGTTAATAGTTCTTTAGATAGCCAGCCTGGCTTCTTTAGGCACCTTCCATGTTTCCGTCTCATTGGTATTGCCTGAAGTTGTGTTTTTAATATCTCCCTTTTAACAAACTCCCAACCATCATGAACCCTTTTAGTATTTCTGTCCATGGGATTTCACCCAGCATTCCCCTAAGTTTTCTGAAGTCGGCTTTCTTAAAGTCTTGAATTTGAGTCTTAGTTTCTTTGGTTGCTCCTTTCCGCTGTATAATAAACTCCAGAAGAGCATGGTCACTCCCACCTAATGATCCTGCCACTTCTACCCCACTAACCAGGTCATCACTATTGGTTAGGATCAGATCTAAAATGGCCGATCCACAGCCCATTCTTCTTTAAAAAGCAGTTCCCCTTCTCCTTGGAGCATTTTGTGTCAGAGTAACCCAGGAGACTCCATATCCCTGCCCTTAAGTAGAAGGAGCTTTGGGGGCCTGACCTGGATCCTAGTGTGGAGGGTAGGTGGGCTTCCAGTTTGAATCAGGCCCTCCAGCAATTTGCATAGGGTGAAAAAGCCAGTTTCATAAATATGTCTTTAAATGTCAACTTTTGGATTTGATTATGCTGTTGTTAGATACCAAAACATGTTTCATGTTCTTAACTATATTTATAGTTTGATGTTCTGCCATCTTATTTCTCGCATTATCTTTGACAACAGCTGTCCTGGATCTCTGCTGACATGATATAATGAGATATTTTAAACCTCACAAGATTCATTGCTGCTCTCTTATTCTAGTGAAATATCAAAGGAATTGAAGCTTTGACATTTGCTTCCATCTGATATGTGGCATCAACTAGACAAGTCACCTTTAATGCAATCTACAAGATTACTCATTTGGCTTTTGTTGCAAATGATAAGTTTTTGAAAAATTCCTATGACTAACACATTATGTGCACTTTCAAGGTCCATTGAGGAGGCTTAGCATCTACAGCTTTAACAGAGAATTTAAGGAGCCTCTTTTAGAAGTTTAGAAATAGTTTATAGCTCATTCAGCCCAGTCTTCAAAGCACCCAATGAGCAGCAATTGTGGCGGAAGTTGTTTGAAAACTGAAGCAATGTATTTTGAAGGGAAACTTATCAGATTAGACTTGCTTCCCACCTGTTGCATTCCTTTCTCTGGAAGATTTAAGAAAGACATTTAAGGGATTTAAGAAGAAGGAACTTGGTTAAGATAGATTTGGTAATACTGCTTGCTAACGAGAAAAAATGAACATATAACAGAAATATCCTTGGTGCATCAAAGTAGAAAATTCAAACCTGACCTGAACTCAAGTGTCCTGATTGATGGCAGAAATGTGTTGCTTAGGAAATGCTGATGTAGATTTGACTTCAGACAGTTCATTGTTTAAGAGTACAGTGGTGCCTCGCTAGACGAATTTAATTCGTTCCACGGGTCTTTTCTTATAATGAAAAATTCGTCTAACGAATCCCATAGGAATGCATTGAAATTTTTTTGATATTTTTTTTTTGCCCATAGGAACGCATTAATTGAATTTCAATGCATTCCTATGGGAAACCGCGATTCGCTAGACGAATTTTTCATAAAACGAATTCGTCTAGCGAGGCAACCTCCGCTCAAAAAATCCTTTCGTTAAGCGGAAATTTCGTTAAGCAGGGCATTCATTAAGCGAGGCACCACTGTAACTTCAAGAGAAAAGAAAGGAACATTTCTGAACTTCAAACAGGTTAAGATTATAATCAGGGAAGAGACATGAAAATGAAGCAAATATTGACCTTAGGTTAATTCAGAACCTGAAACCTGAAGTTGTCCCCACCAGCTGTCTAGCTACAACATTTTGCACCAGCTGGAGCTTTCAGACTAAGCCCAAATGTAGCCCCACATGGAGCACACTATGACATTCAGGTCTTGAGGTTACCAGTGCCTGACTACTGTGGCCATCTACCCCCATCCAAGAATGGCCATAGCTGGCCTACCAGCTGTGGCTGGTAAGAGGTGCTCCTGGTCACCGAAGCTGCATCCAGCAGCAAAGATGGACCCGGAAGCAACTATGAGCCTATTCTTTCAGAGGGACTGCAACCCTATCCAAAATATGCAACTGACCAATTTTCCAGACACAGTGAGGTATTTAAATGCTGTTGGAATCCCTGATGTGAAAACAAATCACTATGAGATTGTTCTTTAATTTTCAGTTCTTTTATTGCAGGCATGAATACAGGAACAGGTAAACAGTTCAGCCACAAAAAAGCCTCCCTCAACGCATGGTCCACGAACATATGCCATAACGTGCTGCTTCTGTTCCAGGCTGGATCAGTTGGTACCATGCTGGTGTAAGTTACCCGGCTCTGCAGCAGAATCTCCCAGAGATGTCTCCCTTCTCCCAACATTCTGGGATTCATGAACAGCACTCAAAATTACAAAACACACATTAGGGGCTGATCTTGCATGCAAAACAACAGATCAGTCTCAATATACTTATTGCAAACTCCTTGAGCATCAGGACATTAAAAAAACGAAACAGCAATATTCCACTGTATAAGTATAAACTCTCTGTTAACCAGGGGAAATAGCAAGAAACATATGAAAATGAGCCTCCAAAAACAAAATACTGTATATATATTTGGCTGGCACATTTAACTTTGTTTTGTTGGTCACATGTAGCTGGGAGGACAATTTTCTCTTAACATAAAATTTAAAACAGAAACCTAATGCCAGAATAATAAGTTTAAAACTTACATGGAGCATATCCTGATGCTGATTTAGAACTTTGCACAAGGTTTACAAAGGCAGTGTCTGTTAATTTCATGAGATCCAATGCTAGACCATACAGGGAAAATTACAGTCCTTTGGCTCCCAGTGAAAATTGGAGAATCCCTTTTACATTGTTTCTCTTGTTGCAACTGTTTTAAACAAATCAAGAAGGTGCACCCCGATTAAGCAAATTCATTAGGGTCTGCCAGTAAAATATTGGGAATATTTTATTTACATAAAAAACACCCCACTCCACCACCTCAAAAACCCCTACCCTGGAATAATAGATTGATCTCATTGTCTTGGATAAGCTGTTATGAAAAAAGCCCTTCTTCATTGAATGAGCATCTTATGACTCATGGCTCATGCAAATATGGATCAGGGTTCAATTATCTATCATGGGCGTAGGGTACTGTGATTTACAGAACAGTGCACCCATTGCCTTGGGACTACTGTAAGCAGCTCTGAATAGTGGTAAGAATATTGGCAAACACCAGGCGATAGAAAATCTGACTATGATATAGTATGCTTACTGTGGGAGGAAACAGAAGCAAACGGAGGTGCATGTACCGTGATTCCCATCCCAGAAACCTGTGGGTGCTCCTGAAACTCTCCAAGATCACAGATTAACAAGCTAACACAAGTCAGATTGTGGGGAGGGAAAAGAAACATGACTTAACAGGAAAATACTGTCCACAATATTTCTAGACTCAAAAAGTCTCCCACAATGAGACAAGTGGAAATGCAATTATTTAAAAAGAAACTGAGCATAGATTTCCAAGCCCTGAGCGTACTTCCAAACAGGCTACATTCAGCCCAGATAAAACTGAACTTGGGCTGTTATAGAGGCCTCAGGGAGTGCAAATTTGCATTAGCTTCCACCAGAGTCCATTCAATATGGGCAAGTCTCCATGGCTCATTGGCACTACTCTTTTGCCAGCCCCAAAGCGGATTCGCCTTGGTGATTCTCAAAGAATGAGCTTTATGACTTGTGATGTATGCAATCAGTCTGTGAGGCATCTGATGTGACATTTGGTCAGTGGGAGCCTCTGTTAGTAACTCAAAACACACTAGACTACATGCAGAATTAAGCCTGCTTGGGTGATAAGGAGTTTCTAGTCTCTAAAAGACTGGAAATGAAAATTTCCCAGTCACTTGTTCAACTCTTTCAGAGCATGTGTAAAAAGATGCGTAATGATAATGTTTTATCAAAACTTCCGTCCTGCAATTTCAGACAGTAAAGTTATTATATACAAGGAGCACAGTGCTTTGGCTGAAGGTCAAATATTTAGCATCTCAGAAAGGCTGTCACTATTGTAATGTTCATTCAGTCTTGGTATTTGTCTGCCAGGCAAATGTGGCTGTTATCCACTAGGCATAGGCCACCAGGGTAGGGTATAGTCCTTCCCCCTTGGGTCATTCCAGATCAAGGGATCCAACATTTTTGCCTCATGCCATCCAATTTTCTGCATAATGTGTACACTTGTTGAATGATCAAAACTAAGTTTAAATCTAAAATTTTAGCTTTTTATCTCATCCCGTTTGTGATTTATAAGGGTTTGAAATTTCAAATATTGAAATTTTTGGACTACACAAAAATCTTAAAAGCTCAGACCAACATTGAGATACATGAAAACTAAAAACACCAATCTCTTCAGAACCTCATGGGCTTTAATATGATATATCACAAGATGGACTTAATTTAAAATTTAAATTTAAGTTACACAATTTTAAAAAGTGATTAAAAATTAATATGATTAACCATTTTTAAAAGATTGTATTCATTACTTAATATTTCTAAGATCTACCTGCAAAACTTCAACTTGGGATCTCAACAGGATCATAACAGAAAAAAATACTTTGTACATACATATCTGCCTCATTGGGTTCTATTTAGGATAAATGGGTCTTCATGCAGTAAAATATAACAGACGAAACAAGACTTTGAACTATAATATCAGTTGCTTCAGGCATTTCTTTAGAAAGTTATGCAATTAAAAGGTATCTGAAACGCTAGTCAGGCTTTTCTTTTTAAAATGTGTTTCAAAGCAGAGTGATAGAATTACTGCTTTGAAAGAATTATTGTTAATTATTGTTAATTATTCATTTCATGATCATTAAAACAAAATCCATATAAAACAAAATTACGTCCCTATAAGGGAGACATGTATGTACAAAATATTTTTTCCAGTGTGATCCTATTGAGATCCCAATATGAAATTTCACAGGTAGATCTTAGAAATATTAAATAATCAATAATCTTAAATCATATTAATTTTAAATCACATTTTAAAATTTTAAATTTTGTAACTTAAACTTTAAATTAAGTCCATCTTGTGACATATTATATTAAAGCCCATGAGATTCTACAGAGATTGGTGTTTTTAGTTTTGAGCTGGCCTGAGCTTTTAAGGTTTTTGTGTAGGCCAAAATGAAATTTCAAACCATAACTCACAAATGGCATGAGATAAAAAGCTAAAAAAAAAGGGGGGGGGAGATTTGAACTTAGTTTGATCATTCAACAAGCGTACAAATTATGCAGAAAATTGGATGACATGAGGGGGGAAAGTTGGAACACTTGATATGGAATGACACCCCCCCCCTATTGTGTGCTTTGTGTAGTAGGAGTAAAGCCTATTTAACAGAGTTCAGACACACAGCAGTTTAATATAGTAAGTGGCAACACCTATTTAATACAGTTCAGGCAAACAGGAGTTTAGGAGACGCTTTACATTACTGGTGCCTATTTTGAAATTTATTCAGGTACCACAAATCACAGAAGCCCTCCCAACACTTATGCCATTTTATTTTTATCACAAGTTCTTCATCAGTAGATTTTCAAAAGATATTCAGTTTTAACTCCTTACCCTAGTGTGAAAGACCTGGACCTGTTCTACTTATTGGCAGTCTCCAAGGTTTGGGTAACCCAGTGCTTGTTGGACTACCAGAATAATTGTTGATGTTAAGAGTACCAAGAAAAAGGGTTATATCTATAACAGAAAAACAGAGTTACCAGACCATATAATGCAAACATTTCTCTAAGTGGTGACTAACGGTAGTTTCAGAATTGAACTACACTTTTAGGCACTGCTTAAAATTGGGAAGACAAAGTTTTCTAAGAAACTTGACCTTTAATAGTGTATGTTCTTTAAGGCCTTAATATTCACCAGCACTTACATACGTGCTTAACTTATATGCATGTAAGAATTTCAAATGTGGTTTTCCACAGAATGTCATGTGATTTCAGAGGAAAGCCTTGCCCTGCCCTCTGCTGTATGTTGTAAAGGCCTTTGGCTATGCACAATAAATTGATTGAAGTTGAAATTTGCATGCAGAAGTTTGCAGGATTAGAATTTCACTTAAAAATCTAATTTTCAATTGTATTTGGTAGGATAACATGGGGATCAATGGAAGCAAACTGGAATAACTGAAAATTGTATTATTTTAATATAAAATTGAATTAACAAGGTTTTTATTTCCTGAAAGTGTAGGTGGGTTTGTGCATTTCCTCCTTATGTGATATTGAAATTTGGAATTTTAAAAAAGCAGCTTTTATTTTTATATGGAAACTAACAGTCCTAGGGTAAGATGGAATCACATCTCCTCCCCACCTTTCCCCTGCAACCATGTAGAAGTATTATATAACAAACAGCCATTATTTGTTTAAAAAACAAAACAAACGAACAGTAAACTCCTGCAATTTTCAGATCTACAAAATGACCTTTTGTATATGCTATCAAAATATTCTGCATAATATTTATCCCTGTGCAATTATTAACATATATACAGAATACTGTTTCTGAATAGAAAGCAATATACACATAGGAGAAATCTAGGAGAAAAAGAACACAGTGTGTGTGTGTGTGTGTGTGTTCCTAAGTGTTCCTCTTCATTCCAGATTTACCAAAAGTTAGCCTCAACTCGATTTTGTAGTTTTTAAAAATCCTAACATTCAGCAGAAATAAAAGACAGTCAGAATCATAGATTGGGATCTGAAGAGATGCTTAGATTCATGGAGGGGCTGATACCAATCCATTCGAGTTCCCTCTTACAAACAGCTCTTGAAACTTCTCTCCATTTGAAAAGCTGTTCGCCATGCGGAAGAGAGAGGGGCTGCTGTCTGAGGTAAAAGATTGAATTCTAAACCCCTTTTTCATGGGGTATAGAACCACTAGTTTCATGGTTCTTTGGATCCTCGCCATAGTAACAAATATACAAAGAAAGTCCTTGAATTAACTCTTTTAGCCAACTGATTAATCCAGGATTGTAATATATCATATTGTAATGATACATTATGTTGCGCACGCACACACACACACGAGCAAAGGAATGTAAACAGACGGAAGGCACAGAAAAGGCCCCAATCCATTCTCTGAACGAGACAGAAGTGAGAAGTTTCATAATTCTGTCATCAGCAGTCTTTTCATCAACTTTTCTCGCTCAAGTTCCCGCCGTAGAGTCTCAGCGCTGTGGAATTAATGAACACACAAAGCAGTTATGGGCAGAAGATGCTGCATATTTCCGTTAAAATAATTAACATTTCAGTAACGCCAACCATAGAGAAAGGTTGCTTTTTGAACATCCTGAAAATATTCCACTGCGTAAGAAGAAATGCGACTGACATTGTGAGTTTAGTAACAACTGCACACTCAATCAAATCTTTCAGTAGCTTCTTTCCCCTGAGGTCTCTTAATGATCTACTGAGCATTAGGATTCACTTGGGATTCTGGCCTCCCCCCCCCCCCCGAATATAACCTCTCACAATCTACCTCTGCAACAGGGCCACCCTTGGCAGGAAAAGAACAAGATTCCTCACCCCTGATGTTCATGATACTTCACAAATAATATAACAGACATGTCCAACAGGTAGATCGTGATCTACCTGTAGATCACTGGACGTCTGCGGTAGATCACTGGTAGAGCATTGGCTCCCCCCCAAAGAAGCTGAACAACTGTGGCTCCCCTAAAAAAAAGCTCAACATTTTACCTCCTCCCTGGAAAAACTCAACAACTTTGACCCAAACCCCCCAAACATGGGCCTTCCTCCTTCCTAAAAGAAGCTCAACAACTTTGACCTGAACCCCCCAAAAGGGGGTAGATCACTGCCAGTTTTTAACTCTGTGAGTAGATCGCAGGCTCTTGGGAGTTGGCCATCCCTGTAATCCTATATAATAATGTCCATGTTGTCCCTGCGTCCAGTTGTCCCGTGTGTCCCTGGGGTACTGCGCATGTACCCCAGAGACACGGGGATTGGACGGAGGGACAACGGCCAACCGCCGCTCCGCCAACCGCCGCTCCGAAGCCCAGTCTCATGCTGGAGGTGCGCGGCGAGGCGGCGGGGGAAAGAAGCGCTCCCCCCGGCAGCCTTGCCGCGCACCTCCGGCATGGGACGGCGCTTCCTCGGCCGAAGCGGCAGCGGGCGCCGAGGGAATCCGGCTTTGGCTTGGCGGCGGCGGGAAGAAGAGGAGGAATTCCTCCTCTTTTTCCCGCCGCCGCCAAGCCAGTCCCCAAGCCGAAGTGCGGCGCGGCGGGGGCTTTTCGCTGTTTGACTTCCCGGAGTGAAGGGGGAGGCAAACGGCGAAAAGCACCCGCCGCGCCGCACTTCAGCTCGGGGACTGGCTTGGCAGCGGCGGGAAGAAGGGGAGGAATTCCTCCCCTTCTTCCCGCCACCGCCAAGCCAGTCCCGGAGCCGAAGTATGGCGTGGCGGGGTTTTTCGCCGTTTGCCTCCCCCTGGGGGGAAGGCAAACGGTGAGAAGCCCCCGCTGCGGGGTTGCCGGCTCTGTCGGGTGGGGGGGAGGGAGAAGCAGAAGATCTGATCGGTCTTCGGCTTCTCCCTTCCCCTGCCCAACAGAGCCGGCATTTGGCTCTGTCAGGTGGGGGAAGGGAGAAGCAGAGGATCGGATTGCTTCTCCCTCCCCCCACCCGACAGAGCCGGCAACCCCGGGATCTGTGCTTTCTGTCGGCGGTGGTGGGAGGGGAACGAACGGAGAGAAAGGGCTGCTTTCTCTCCGTTCGTTCCTCTCCCCTCACCACCAACAGAAAGGGCTGGCGGCGGCGGAGGGAGAGGAAGGAAGGAGGAGAAAGGGCTGCTTTCTCCTCCTTTGTTCCTGTCCCTCTGCCGCCGACAGCAAGGACAGGTCCGCGGCGAGGCGGGGGGGGTGAGAAGCGGGGGGGGTGCTTTGGAGACCTCCGAAGCTCCGGCGCTGCACGAGAGCAGCGTTCTAGCGCCCGTTTCTAAACGGGCTGAATTCCACTAGTATAAGAATGCTTCTAGAAAATGACACAGAAGAAGGAATGACATCACAGCAGAGGTAAACAAAGAAAAATATCTAGCTAGTGCAGTTCTACCGGTAAGTACTTGGCATCAGTTACCATACGCTATGGAGATAAGGATATTGTGCCAGGCAGGTCACAGAAAAGTAAATGAGGTGGCAAGAATTCTGGAAGGCAGTTCCATGGAGGCAGCAGGTGAGAAAAGGTATAGTTTGAGGGGGAGAGAGACCTTAAGTCCCTCAGGTGATGGGAATTGGACAAGCAAACATCACAGGGATATCTGGGTAGAAGAGATGGGACATTTTAAAAGCTAGAATGAGAAATATGAGCAGGAGAGCATTGATACAGATAAGAAATCCATATAAGGATTTAAGGAGGGTTAGAGGAGAAACAAGAAAGGTGTGGCACTAAATTGCAGCTAGAAGTGAGTGGACCAAGGTGAGAAGATGGAAGAAAAGAGAGGCAAAGATTTCAATCGTTTGAGAGTCATTTAGAATGCAAATCAAAGGCGATAGAATACCATCAAATAAATGATGTGCTTAAAGAAGATAGAAAAATAGGTTTTGAGGATAAAAGATCCAAATTTCAAATAGAAGTGCTAGAAGGCAAAACAAAGCTTTTGGCAAAGATGTATGATTTGTTGTTGGAGTGGTATACAAAAGATGAGTTGACAAAAGAAGTGATGATTAAATGGGCAAAAGATTTGGGGCATAATATTGAATATGATGCATGGTTGAAATTATGGAATCAAACTTTAAGATTTACAGCATGTACTGCCTTGAAAGAAAATGTATATAAGATGATGTACAGATGGTATTTAA
Source organism: Zootoca vivipara (assembly GCF_963506605.1). Classification (NCBI taxonomy): domain Eukaryota; kingdom Metazoa; phylum Chordata; class Lepidosauria; order Squamata; family Lacertidae; genus Zootoca; species Zootoca vivipara. The sequence goes on along the minus strand of NC_083288.1, from coordinate 4,293,493 downwards.
CTCCAGTTAAATTAGCTAAAATGTATAGAATGAGTGACAAAAGTTGCTGGAAATGTAAAGAGAAAGATGGTGAATTTTATCATATGTGGTGGACATGCGAAAAAGTTAAAAGATTTTGGGAAAGTTTATATAACGAATTGAAAAAGATGTTTAGATATACTTTTCCAAAAAAACCAGAAGCATTTTTGTTAGGAATAATGGGAGGAGAGATTAGAAAAGAAGATCAAACACTGTTTATGTATGCAACAACCGCGGCTAGGACTTTGTTAGCCCAAAAATGGAAATTACAGGAATTACCTACAATTGTGGAGTGGCAGACAAAAATGATGGACTATGCTGAACTTGCTAGATTGACATGCAAGATTCGTGACCAGGGGGAGACAAGGTTTCAAAAGGACTGGAGTAAATATGTGGACTATATGGAGAAAAACTGTAGATCATTAAAAACTCTCGCAGGATTAAAATAAACCTTACGAATTGACCAATATGTCAAAAAAGGAACTGCAAAAAAGGGAATTAACAAGAAACCCGCATGAAGGGAGGGGGGGAAGTCATAGCTCGGCGGAGCAAGGTAAAAGATGTGGATATAAGATTTTGTATAAAAGATTGGTTTTGTTAATTTGTTGAATTTGGAAAATTGGAATAAAATGTATTTAAAAAAAAAAATAGAATGCAAATCAAAGGCTTCACCGAGACAGAGAAGAAGGCCTGTACTTTTGTGTAATGTTGTAAAGGGATAAGTTAATATGGGAAAGTGTGGCATGTGTGGGCATTTTGAAGGGTTATTGCTACAGTAAACAATGATTAAATACCCATTTGTATGGAAGAAATCAAGATTTTCATTGACATGGAAACACTCCCCTGATTTAACATCTTCACACTATCCCTTATCAGTTTTCTCAGCTGACAGCTAGGTTGCCGTAGCAACTGAAACATAATTAAGCATGAACATTCTGAAGAAGAGACAATGGCTGATGAGGGCTTGAGCATGTGGGAAGCCCAGGCAAAACAGCAGCACCTTCCCTCTTCCTTCCCTGCCCCCAGGCTCTTGCTTCGCTTCCTCGACCTACATCTGAAAACTGGTCCCATGAGACATGAGACTGGTGAAAGACTTTAGAAAGTAAGCCACATAATACTTCCGTGGAAGGGTTGAACAGTACCTGTCTGCCAGAGAAATTGGTTTGTGAGATGAATAGATGGTCTGCACGGTTGGCGTCGGAAAGGTTCCCACCAGAGACTTTGTCCCAGATGCTGGGGCGACTGGAGATAACATCTTGGGAGATGACTGTACTACACAGCATTGTAGCTTGTTGTCTATGAATTCTGCCTACAAATGAACATAAAAGAAAAAAATAGATATTGCTGCATCTTTCCCCGTTCCCATTTCACCCACACATTCAATATCAGCAATGGTCTTCTAAAAAGGGGGGCAGTGAGATGTCAAAAGGCCATTGAAGAGCCATAATGATTGTGGTGAAGAGGACCATCCATATTTCTAGGCAAAGGTTCCTCGGCATAGTGCACTTGTTGAGGATAAAATTCAAGTTCATTAGTTTTTACAAACCTCTACAGAGTGCTAAGTATAAAGTCTTCCCTAAATTCTGTAATAAGTTCTGACACTTTTAACTGACAATTTTGTCAGGCTTAATACTGATTTCCCCAAACCACCTACTACAATGAACCCTAGGAGTAAGATGCTATGGGTGGTTGTCAGCTACCCTGTTTTACTCAGAGTAGACCCATTGAAATGGAAACATGAGCAAGAGAGGCCCATTGATTTCAATACGGTAGGTCTACTCTGAGTAAACATAGTTGAATACCACACCCTATATCAACATGTAGAATTTGAAATTTTAGACTACTGTAGTGTCTAAGCAGTTCAGATAAACAGTGTCATTTATGGTACGACCTTGGGAATGTATGGGGACAGCATTGAGGTTATGGCCTGGAACGTAAGGTCTGCATGAGGGTTTCTCCCCTGGCCATTGCAACCTGCTTGTTCATCTGCCTCTCAAGTTTGGCCTAGGCAACAGTGGTGCAGAAAAAGAGCAGAAGTTGCTGCTACTACTTCCTTGCTCATTGTCACTCTGCCTGGCAATAGAGGAAGTGGAACAACAATGAGGAAGAGGAGCAACAGCAACCGGTGATCATGGCAGTGAAGAGGTAGACTTGCCAAGAGAGAAGGGCCCTTGGCAGGTGCCTTACCCAAAGGCTTTCTAAAACCCGGATCCAGCAATGCTGCCACTTTTAAGAGCCGGCACCTTGGGGGTAGGGGGAGGATGTGGAGGCGTTCTTGCAGATGGCGCACCCAGGTGACAGCAGCTGAGCTGCAAGCCCAACGGCAGCTTTCCACACCCTTGGCATGCTCAAGAAGTTTCTGCTGTTTTATCTGAACAAGGCCGAGATATTCTCTCTGCTCTTCACACCTTATTCCAAAGTATATCAAATGCTGAAGCTGGCCAATGTCAAAGGAGAGGGAAATCTGAAATTGTGGGGCACATGCACAAACACATAGATACATGCATGGCCAAGCAACCCTTTTGGTCCCAAGGACACATTGGGTGGTGGGGACTCAGCACTCATAGATGTATACCAGGCATCCTCAAACTTTGGCCCTCCAGATGTTTTGGACTACAATTCCCATCACCCCTGACCACTGGTCCTGTTAGCTAGGAATCATGGGAATTGTAGGCCAAAACATCTGGAGGGCCGCAGTTTGGGGATGCCTGATGTATGCAGTACACACATATAAAAGCACACAACACACCTGCTCACCCTTGCAGACACGCGCGCACACACACACACAGAGAAACAAAGGCAGGTGTGCAATGGGCAGGGATATTTTGTGCCTGCCCTGATGACCGGTGCTGGGGAGAGTTTAGGAGTGTGCTGATCCTACCAGCAATCGCATCGCATATCTCCCCTACTCCTCAGCTGATTGGTGCTGGCAATTGCACTTCTCAGCCTGTTTGGTGGGCTGAGGAGAGCATGGTTGCAATGAGAAGGAAGACACCAGGAGAGAGTCATTCCCATGGACATAGCTGCCAAGTTTCCCCTTTTCTTGCGAGGAAGCCTATTCAGCATAAGGGAAAATCCCTTTAAAAAAGGGATAACTTGGCAGCTATGCCCATGGAACTTCCTAACCACGTAAATCACGTTCCCACAGCCAGCCCAAGAGCAGCTCATTAGAGCAGCTGCCTTGCTCTAATGAGAAGCGAGAAACGGATTATGTAGTTCTGGATACTTAGTGATCTGACAGTTATTACAACAAATGTACAGTAATTGCAATTTATGAATTGTTTTCTGAATGTTTCAGAAAAGCCAGCAGCCAGTAACTGTTAAAAAACAACAACCCATCCCAGTTTTTTTTAGTGATCATCTGTGCAATCCCACATATGTGTGCTGTGCAAGCAACATTGTTTGTAGATTTCTAGAGCTAGGTTAGCATTTTGACCAGAAACCCAACTCTACTCTCTATGCATGTGCTCAAGGGGGCATGGGTCCTGTCTTCCTGCTAAGTTCCTAACAGACTGTAGCCCTGGCTATATACGCAAACACAGAGGAAGAGCAGGACAACAGCGCCACCTGCAGCAGGAAAGGAGGGCTTCCAACCAGATGATCAATACTTACAACAAGCCCACCCCGTTTTCAGCTGGGCTACAGAGTTCCCAATCAGGATCCCTTTATGATGACTGTTGTACAGCAAGCAAGTGCAATTTGGGGGAAACAGCCTCCTGGGCCAAACTGGGACATATGCCAAGTCTAATTTGGCCCATTGGCCAGAAGCTCTCCATCCCTGGGTTTGAAGTTCTAGCCATGGAGTCTGAATTTGCTTCATTTATTACACAGGGTCACAGTCTAAATATGGAATATAGTAGGGTAGCAGACTGTCAAAGCAGTCTTTACAAAATGCCACAAAGGCTGCTCCTGGGATTGCCAGGGTGCAGAAATATACAATGGTGGATTCAACACTTCTGAAAGCATATGATATGTTGCCTTGATCCGTCCCCACCCTTAGGTGAAACACACAGGTTCCTTGGTAGGTGGGAAACAGATGCAAAGAGGAACTGTGCGGTTTTTATATTAATAAAGCTGGGCATTAATTTTAGGCGATGTATTGGATTTAACAAGGTCAGCGGAAGCCAAATTGGAAGCCAAACCAGATAGCTTTGCCTAGTGGCTGAAGAAAATGCTCCCTTGGATAATCAAGTTCCATCATAAGATAGAAGAAGATACTCTTTGTCCATTTTGGGATCCTGCTGTTGAATAACTAAACAACAAAAAACAAGCTCAAACTCAGCCAGATGGGCGGGGTATAAATAAATTATTATTATTATTATTATTATTATTATTATTATTATTATTATTAAACCACATCCATTTCATATTTAAGAATCGTGTGATCATTTGAGAAAGCCATCATGCATGTGCAGATTAATGTGCACACACAGATGACAGCTTTGTGAATGGAAATTCGAGGTGGGCTGTTGCAAGGGGACCCCTGCTCCCTCTGCAACGTTGTGCAAATGTGTCTTGAAATGCAGCAGGGAAAAACTGTTTTGCTGTGTTTTAAGCTCCTAATGTCAACATGCCCTCTGTGTCATATAGTGTTCTCATTCTAATCCTTGAGGCCATGCCAGAGTCGATCTAGGCAGATTAAGAGACAAAGCAGGAGAAGAAACCAGGGTGTGTTTTTGCCGCCAGAAAGCAGAGACACCTGAAAAAGAACTATTTAATTTGGGAAAACTGAGCAGCAGAAACATCTAAACACACAAAGAAGAAGTCAGGGTTATAACAGATGAGTCCACATATGAAGTATACCAGGCATCCCCAAAGTGCGGCCCTCCAGATGTTTTGGCCTACAACTCCCATGATCCCTAGCTAACAGAACCAGTGGTCAGGGAAGATGGGAATTGTAGTCCAAAACATCTGGAGGGCCGAAGTTTGGGGGTGCCTGAAGTATACTATAGGATGGGGGGCATCTACAAGCTGCATAACATAACAAGCAGCCAGGTATTGACTTCAGCACGAAGGACAAGATTCTTCTAGCAGATGGAAAATCATAATCACAGAGATTAAGTTGCAACACACCATCAAAGCAGACAGATCCGATTTCCATGAAATACGTCTTCTTTGTCCCAGGCTAAGAGGGAAACCCTCTGTCAGGGAAATGCCTTATTAGCAACTGTCTCATAGTGCAGTGGTCTTCAACCTTGGGCCTCCAGATGTTTTTTGCCTACAACTCCCATGGTCCCTAGCTAGCAGGACCAGTGGTCAGGGATGATGGGAATTGTAGTCTCAAAACATCTGGAGGCCCAAGGTTGAGGACCACTGTCATAGTGCACTCGCTTCCCATATAACTGGACTCAAGGGTGTGTGTTACTTGTTTAGCCATGCTATTGAGACTCTTAATCCTTTATGGCAGGCATCCCCAAACTTCGGCCCTCCAGATGTTTTGGACTACAATTCCCATCATCCCTGACCACTGGTCCTGTTAGCTAGGGATCATGGGAGTTGTAGGCCAAAACATCTGGAGGGCCGCAGTTTGGGGATGCCTGCTTTATGGCCTATGTACCATTATGGGTGCAGCCAGGATTTTTTTTGGGGGGGGGAGGCATTATGCTGGGGGGCAGAACTGAGTTATCTGTGATGGAATTGGTCAGTTAGTTAAGATGAGGGGCAGCTGCCCCCCTGGTTACCATACTGATTTCAGCATTAAGTATTTTGGCAGAAACTATAATCTGAGTTCTTCATGCTCCAGTAAGAGACAGGACAGCTCCCACCAATATTTCAGTATAACCCCTAAAAAAAATGCCCTCCCTAGTTAGGTGCTTTTGCCTCCATCATTATTAATTTTCAGGATGAACTTGTAAACAGCCTTGGCAGCTGAAGAAAAAGTGATTGAGATGCAGTGGGAAAAGGGATATAGAGAATAATCCATGTGAAATTGCAACTGTCAGTAATTAAAGACAAAAAAGGTAAACTGGCTAAGTGGGTATTGATTGGGCTGGAGTTGCCTCCACCACCCTAGAAGCAAGGGAGAAAGACCTAATAAACGCCTGCCTAGTTTGAGCTCTGAGAATGCAGCCACTGTGGGGGTGCAGGATCCACCTTGAGCATAGCTGAGCATAGCTTGGCTTCCCCCTGAAGTGTTAGCCTAGCTCCATGAAGTTCTGGTGACATCATTTGCAGGCACAGAGATAATATGTGAAACTGCTCAGAAGCTATGAAGAAGAACGAGAGGAAGAGCTATTTCCCTCTTTATAAACCCAGTTCTTAAAGGAACATAAGATGAACATAGAAGAAAAAAACTCAGGCTGGTTTTTAAAAATTTGCTCTTTAAGAGCAACAATGTTATAACAATGTTATTACCAAGCTTAAAACCAGGGAGAGACCAGGTCTGAATAAAGACATTGGATTCTTATCTCATTATACATGATAAAGCTATCTTTAGCCATCTCAGCCCTTGCTTTTTCCTCCAAGACCAATTGCAGTCAGTCAATCACCCACTCCCACCACAAGGAGGGAGCAATACCCCTCCCCACCCTCTCACTATATATAAGCATCTGGTGACTTCTGTTTCAGTGTATCTGAAGAAGTGTGCATGCACACGAAAGCTCATACCAATGACAAACTTAGTTGGTCTCTAAGGTGCTGCTGGAAGGAATTTTTTAAAATAATGTTATAAAAGGAAAAACCACAAGAGCTTTTTGTATCAGCCAAAAATGAGACACTTTAAATAAACAAGCATTGAAAGCATATAGACACATATTGGAAACCAAATGTGACTGAGCATGAGAGCAAAACATTCAGACTGGGAAGATGAATTGCAGGATCTGTCCATCCTTTAAGTACAGTTATTTTTAGCAGGGGTTATGAATGCTGTTGAGCATAGAACAATTTGGGTGTTAAGAAAACTGAAAGCGAAAGTCCCCAATTCTGGGCTTCATGTATATTATCATATATGTATACATACCATACATGGTATATGTTTGGCAGCAGCATACCCCCCCCCCCAAGACAATAAGGCTGACAGTCCTTCACTCTAATCCAACCAGGCCTAATTGACTGGTTGGGGCCAAAAGTAGATAGCGTGCCCATTGAGATGTGCATCCAAATCATATTCATTCATTTGATTCGATTTTCATAATTTCTGTCCTGCCACATAAAACACAATTAAAAACAGCACTATTACAGAAAAAGGAACCAAGATAAAACACAGAGCAGCAATATGAGCCAGGTTTAAGCTTTGCTTGAAATTGCAACAATGATAAGCCTTGTGTGATTTAAACGTTCTTTCTCTAGTGCCAGAAAGACACCAGGAAGGCATTTCAAAACTGAGAAGCCACAACTGAAAAAGCCCTTTCATGTGTTCACATCCACCTGAAGTCTAGACTGAAGCCACTGGTGTGTGTATGTGTGTGTGTGTGTGTGTGTGTGTGTGTGTGTGTGTGTGTGTGTGTGAAATGAAGCTCAGAAAGGCCTGGGAAACAAGGTTTTTAGCCAGTGGGCTTATGTGGGAGGTGTCAGTTCTTAAGGTAGTCTGGTTCCAAGGTGTTGAGTACATCTGAGGGCGCATCCCACTGAAAGTAATGCATCTGGATGCAGATCCAAATACGAATGCCATTTTACATTCAGTGGAATATGCATCCTTATCCATATTGTGCCCCAACTAGTCATGCAAAACTGCATGAGGTAGAACAAAACCACCCCATCATGGCATTGGCCCAGGTGCATTTTCTCTTCTGCCCAGAGTGAGCCAGTTGCCCCTGAGGCTGCCCCATAACCACCAATGTATAGTGATGTCTTTGCAGGGGTGCTGACTGTGCAGGGCCCTGGGTCTAAGCACCCACAAATTTTAAACGAAGGGGCTGGGGCCACCCAAGATTCCACTTGTGCATGCCCTGTAGTGTCTGCACGCTACCAGTTTGCCCCACAGCATACATGTGTGACATCAGCATGTCGTGGGGCGTGTGCACACCACATCAGCACACCCCACAGTGTGTGTGTGATGTCGGGGCATGTGCACACCACGTTAGCAGTCCCCTACGATGTGGGCAAGTGACGCCAACATGCCACAGGCCTGCCAATGCCACGCACGCACACTGGGGTGTGCCAACATGGCTCGTGCATGCTGCGGGACATGCCAACATCACTCACACACACCCTGGTGATTTCGGCTTGCCCTGGGCACCCGCTGCTGTGGGGCCAAGGGGGTGTGCCTGTGTCTTTGTGTTCACTATGTGATTCCTGAATGGATGGAATCATGCAGTGAAAAGGTCCTTGCCATTATCTTTCTTAAAAATGGCACCAAAATAGCTGAATGGGGGAGAAACAGGGTTACAAAGAGGTGTGAAAGAGCACAACTTAGCATTTTTTTTTGCAGGCCCTTTTGCACCTTAACCCAGAAGGAGCACATGTCCTCCACCAAAGATACTACCGGTATGAATGGCAATTCTTCCATCCAAATTTCAGCATAGTACTGCCATAAACTGAAGAAAAGAACATGGCCACATGCAGTCATTAGAAATGGCCAAAGTTGAGGAGATGTTGCCCCTTACATTGGACAAGATGGGATTGCGCCTCTATGTTACATATCACAAGTGTGTATCTGTATCTTTCTTCATGGCTGCAGGCTGTTGAAGGAACGGGAAGGGTCTCTGGCAACCACGGCCATAGTCATGTTAATGTTAAATGCAGTTTTTCAGTTGCATTTTCTACTTACAGAAAACTGTGGTAGTGTTGGAAAAGGATCGAAAAAGGGTTTGGATGTAGCAGCAGGGAATGTCTTTATCTTTAAGGAAGATAAAGAGAAAGATGTTACTTTCAGAACACACAAAGAAAAAAACGAAGCGAAGCACTGCAAGCTCCAGCATGATGTCCGACATACCAGAATGGTTTATAACAGCACACAAATTAACTCTCACACCCTGACACACATGCAAAAGCTAAGGGTGGGGATTCAGAGGTTCACAGAAAGAGCAGTTGCCCTGCTTTTATTCATGCAACCTGTTTGAGAATCACTCCTTGAAGTACACATTATGTACGCCACAATTGTAAACAGTTTTGTTCTGCTCAAGAATAATAACAACAATATTTTAACATACCAAGAAGGTCTGCAAATCCTGTCATGCTACAAACCTGTTTTCACTTATTTTAGTTAGGGGGGAAAACAGTGCAGAAGGCAGGTTCTCATAATGCTAGAACTCCTGGCCATCCAAGGAAGCTGAATGTTGGGAAGTTCAGAATGGATAAAAGAAAAGCACTTATTCACATGGCACATAGTTAAACTATGGAACTTGCTGCCACAAGAGGCAGTGATGGCCACCAACCTAGATGGCTTTAAAAATGGATCAGATAACCTCATGGAGGAGAGGGTTCTCCAGGGCTCCTAGCCACAGGGGCCAGACTCTGCCTCCTGGAAGCAGTCATGCTTCTGAATCCCAGTTGCTAGAAACCCCAGTAGGAGACAGTTGTTCTTGTGCATAATGTTCTGCTTGCAGGTTTCCCACAGCTTCTGATTGGTCATTATGAGAACAGAATGCTGGCCTAGGTGGTCCTGCAGGGGCTCTGCTTCCAGTCAGACCTGGAATGGTCCCTTCTCATAAGAGGAAATGTGAGAGAAAGACTTAAAAATGCACATACCTAGCACCATACCATTGTGGTGTTACAAATACAGTGTTTTGCACTGTAGCAAATGACTTCAACCTCAGACAAACTCAAAGATTTATATATCAAAGCTCCTTGACCAGACAGAACATACAGGATTGAGTCTAAGAGCCATAAATCCAGAATAAGGATGCAGTTGGCAGATTTATACATGAACTCCACCCTCACCTGAAAATACAGCTTAAGACATGAAAAAGTGACTCAACACTTTGCTTCAGAGGTGGAGAAGATGAGCCCTCCAGATAGTATTGGACTCCAACTCCCATCAACCCCAGTTGCCATGGCCAATGGTCAGGGAAGATGAGAGTTCTATTCCATCAACATTTGGAGGGACACAGGTTTACATGGCAATTTTGTTTGCCATGAGAACACTGTTGCTATCCCAGTGTTTCCTTAAGTATATAATCTCTGTGCAAGTGCTTAAACAACCCTGATTGGAATGAGGTTCCTAGGTGTATACACACAGAGACTTTATCTACATACATGGTTATTCAGGCTTTGTATGTTTGCTGTAGGAAACAACAGTGTCCCTTCCCCACAGCAAACTTCAACTCAATGCCAACACTTCTTTGAGCACACAGAGATGCCCCAATGCAGCTACATTGGTGAAGATCACCTATTGGGATTAAGAAGGATATTAAATAGGGGCAGGTACCAACCCTTTCAATACTTAAGGGGGGAAGCAAGATTCAGCTCGAAGCACTTTGGAGGCTGTTCAATTTAGCTCGTGTGGAAACAAACCTTTGTTTCTTCCTTTTAATTGTTTAGCAGAATTGCATAGAATTTGCAGGTATCTGCCAAATGTCAAATGAACAGCAGAACTGCTTTCTCGGCAAGGGCAGCCTTCCTGTTTCGGGGTGGTTTAAAAAGGATTCACTTAATCCTTAGTCCTAGAAAGTTAATGGTAAGATTTGAATTAGGAACTCATTGATTCATAGCTTGGAGGGGATTCTCTCTCTGCCACTATTTGACCTTATACAACCTGTTTAATTGCATCCCATGTGAGTTAGCAGTACTGTAGTTGGAATCTCATGTAACACAAGCTCTCTGACATTTTCAGTGCTTTAGTAAAGGTGTTTGAAAATCAGTGCCTGTAGTTTAAATAAACGTGGCCTTTGAAGAAATAAACATACTAAGTAGAAAGTGAATTCAATGAGTTCCTAATTGAAATCTTGCCATTAACTTGATTTTTGAATCTGTAGATAATCCAGACATTTTCTTCGTCGTTCTTTTGAAAGGACAATTTAATTGCAATACATACAATACCTTATTTCTATTGCAATCACCATCTTTTAAACTGATTTATGAGTGGAGGCATACTGAGGGGGCAGACACTGGGAAGTGAGGACACACTCTGAACAAAAAGTGTGTTACCAGCACTACCCCGCAAGAGGTACCCCACCTGAGATGACACTCTTGCAAGGCATTCCTCCAACCTTTCCCCACAGTGCCCGTATTTTCAGATCAGGTGAAATATTATTCAGATCCGAGTGAGCTAACATCCTGTGAGGGACAGGGGATATCGCGAAGTCCCTCCCCTCCTGAGTTCAAGCCCGTCCCCGAGCAAAGGGGAAAGCAGGGAGAGTTCCGATTCCAGTGGGGAAGCAGGAAGTCGTGTCCGAGGCTCAGGCAGGGTAGAGGAGCCAGGGTCCCAGGTGGGACAGGAAGGGGCAAGTAAGGGGGGAAGACCCATCCCCCCAACTCCAGAATTACGCAGGAAGAGGAGGGGCAAGAGGATGGGTCTGCCAAAGCTTTTGTGTTGGAGAAAGACGCGCCAAAAGCCATTAGGAGGTTCTGAAACCGACTGACAACATCGCTCCGTGTAAATAGCAATGACTTGAGCACTGTAAATACGCAGCACCAATAAAAGAATAAAATGCAGAGCTGCGTAGCGTCGTTACTCTGAAGTAGTCCACTCCGGCCACTGTGACAGCAACCTCCTAATCATTTTTGGGCTACTTCGGAGTTGCCGGGATGAGCGTGTCCGAGGCGGAGAAGTGGCGGCAGATCGCTGAGCAAGCCCAGCTAGAACTGCAACAGCTGTCGCTGCAGGCGCAGGGAGAATTGAAGGCAGCTAAAGAGGAGACTAAGAAGGTCCAGGACGACCGGCTACAACTTGCGGAACAGGTGAGAGAGCTCCAGGAAAAAGAGCAGCATTTAAGGGCGGTGGCGGTAGACCTCCAAAACAAGCTGGATGCAGAGAAAAACAAGGCGGGAGGGGCTCCCCAAGTCCAAGTGCTGCCAGGAAGGAGAGCAGGGACCCTTGTAAGCAAGTTCAATGGAGACCCGAAGGAGTTTCAGGGCTTTGAGACTGAGATCGTGTATGCTCTTGAGCTGCACCAGAATGAGTTCCCCGATGATGAGCACAGAGTAGCGTTTATTGTGGAACATCTCACCGGAGCAGCCAGGGAGTGGCTAAGACCATTAATCGCAACCAAGAATCCTTGCATGAAAAATGTCCAACAATTTCTAGAAGGTTTGAGGACGATGTATTCGTCCGATAGTCATTTGGACCAGACTAAGGAGGAACTGCATAATTTACGCCAAGGAAATATGACAGTTCGCGCATATTGGGCGAAATTCACCATGCTGGTGCACAGACTGGGGTGGGTTTTGGATTCGCCTCCCATGCAAGCTGCGTTTTACTTGGGTTTGAGCGAGGAGGTGAAGGATGAACTCTCGAGAGGTCCAAAGCCCAGTACTATGGATCAGCTGAGCAAAGCAGCTCTGGCGGTGGGGGTGAGGCAGGAATCCCGGTGGAACGACAAGCAAGCGACGCGCGCAAAGCGGGCTTGGTTCCCACGGTCGCAGGAGAAGCCACTCCCTCAACAACCCTTTCAAGCCACGCCTGGAGCCAGCCAGGACCAGGAGCCCATGCAGATTGATAGCGCGCGCGCGCGGGCTTTTCAAACCCCAGCGGCGCCAAGACGCAAGGAGGGAAGGGGCGGGAATTGCTTTCTCTGCAACTCACCCCAGCATCTCGTCAGAGACTGCCCACATCGCAGGGAGTGGCAAGGAAAGGCGGGAACGGTGGTGCCCTCCCCCACTGACGCAGCACCACAGCAGGGAAACGGGAAAGCCTGGCTGCAGGAGACAAGGGGCAGCAGCCAGGCACAGTCAGCAGACAACAGCCCCAGCCCGCCCACCCGCACAGAGAGGTGCAGAGCCAGCCCACCCCTCCCAGAGCAGGAGTGGTTCTAGAAGTGACGCTAACGCTCCCAAATGGCTATCCCCTGACGGTCCTCGCCTTAATTGACAGTGGGGCGTCCGCCAACTTCTTCTCGAGAAGCTTTGCAGAAGAGCACCAAATCCAGCTTTTGCAGTTGGATTTTCCTCTGCACGTGGCAACCATTGACGGCAGGGAGCTGCTGGGAGGGGCCATCACACATCAAACCCCCCCCATGAGAATGACGGTGGGAAGGCACTCAGAGACACTGGCGTTCAACGTCACCACCATCTCAGACCCCCCCATCGTCTTGGGCATGAGCTGGCTGGCGCGCCACGACCCCTCCATCAGTTGGCACCAGAGGTGCATCACGTTTGGGTCGGACTTTTGTCTGGAACATTGCATGCAGCACCAACCAGGGGAGGGGCCTCCGATAGCCACGGTGGCCACCATGCATATCAAAGGGGGTGAGGCAATACCCAAGCAGTACTGGGACCTGCAGGAGGTCTTCAGCGAAGCGGAGTCCGACCACCTACCCCCGCACAGGCCTTTTGACTGCCAGATCAACCTGGTGCCAGGGGCGACGATACCCCCAGCCAAGCTGTACGCCATGTCAGACCAGGAGCTGGAGGATCTGCGCGCTTTCATCGACAAGAACCTCAAGCGGGGGTTCATAAGGGAAAGCAAGGCAGCAGGGGGCAGCCCGGTCTTCTGGGTGGACAAGAAAGACACGCAACAGCGCCGTCTTGTGGTGGACTTTAGACGGCTGAATTCGGTGACAGAGCCAGTGGCTTTCCCCATGCCCAGAGTGGATGATCTCCTGACAGCGGCACGCAGGGGCAAGATTTTCACCAAGCTGGACCTAAGGGGGGCGTACAACTTGATCAGGATCCGGGAAGGAGATGAATGGAAAACCACGATGTTCACGCCTCTGGGCTCTTTTGAATATCTGGTGATGCCCTTCGGTTTGCAAGGGGGCTCAGCATGCTTCCAGGCCTTCATGCACCACGTCCTGGGGTCCCTCCTCTTCAGGAAATGCTTGGTCTTCCTAGATGACATCCTTATCTACTCGAATGACCCAGTGCAGCACGTGAAAGATGTCAGAGAGGTGTTGCAACGCCTGAAGGAGAACCACCTGTATGTGAAGCTGGAGAAGTGCAAGTTTCACACCAAAGAGGTGGACTTCCTGGGCTACAAGCTGTCAGACAAGGGGCTGGCGATGGACAAGGACAAGGTGCAGGCCATCCTGGACTGGCACAGCCCCAGGACGCGCAAAGATGCCCAACGCCTACTAGGCTTCGCTAACTTCTACAGGAAGTTCATCAAGAACTTCTCTCGCGTTACGGCTCCCATCACGGACTGCCTGAGAGGCAAGCAGAAGTTCAAGTGGACACCAGAGGCGCAAGCAGCGTTCGAAAGCCTCAAGAGAGTGTTCGCCTCAGACCAAAACCTGTTCCATGTGGTGCAGGACGCGCCCCTACGCATTGAGACAGATGCTTCTGAGAAAGCTGTGGGCGCAATTTTGTTGCAACTGGACGCCAACAGGGAGTGGAGACCCTGTGCCTTCTTCTCCAGGAAGCTGACACAGTCTGAACGCAACTACACAGTGTTTGATAGGGAACTTCTTGCGATCTACGCTGCGTTCCAGCACTGGCGACACTTCCTGGTGGGCGCAAAGCACCCCATCCAGGTGTGCACAGACCACAAGAACCTGGAGTTCTGGAGAACTGCCAGGGTGCTCAACCAGCGGCAGATACGGTGGGCAGAGTTCTTCTCGAACTTCAACTTCTCCATCCACTACATCCCGGGGGAGCAGAATGTCAGGGCGGATGCCCTCTCCCGCAAGCCAGAGTACATGGAGGAGGAGGCGCCACCAGCCCCAAGGCACATTTTCCCCCCGTCGGCATGGTCCTGCGGAGCAGCTGTGGTGAGCGAGGCAGAACTCACAGCACTGACGGCAGCGGATGAATTTGCCAACCGCATCTTCAGAGAACTGAGAGGGGGGAGGGAGCAGGCAAAAGACTTTGCAGAACGCAGAGGGCTGCTTTTCTACAAGGGTGCGCTGTACCTACCCACCACCCAGCTTCGACGTACGGTCCTCAAGCAGATGCACGACAACCCTACAGCGGGGCATTTTGGAAGGGACAAAACCGCTCACCTAGTCATGAGACACTTCTGGTGGCCAGGGGTGCGGGAAGATGTTCGAGACTATGTAAGGGGCTGTACCACCTGCCAGCGGGCGAAGGTGGTCAGAGCAGCGCCACCAGGGTTGCTGGAGCCCTTAGCCACACCACACAGGCCGTGGGAAGTGGTGTCCATGGACTTCATCACAGATCTGCCTTCGTCCAGGGGTAAGACTGCAGTGTTGGTGGTGGTGGACCTCATGTCCAAAATGTGTCACTTTATACCGTGTGCCAGGGCAGTCTCGGCAGAAGAGACAGCCAAACTGTTTGTTGATCACATTTTCAGACTGCATGGATTACCTTTAAGGGTTATTTCGGATCGTGGCCGCCAATTTGTTTCCAGGTTCTGGCGGCGGCTCATGAACCTCCTGCAGGTGGAGGTCAGCTTGTCGACGGCTAGACACCCGCAGACCAACGGACAAGCGGAGAGGGTCAACGCCATTCTGCAGCAGTACCTGAGATGCTACGTCAGCCAGCGGCAAACGGACTGGGTGGATCGCTTGCCACTAGCAGAATTTGCCTACAACAATGCAGTGCACGTCTCCACAGGGGTGTCGCCCTTTAAGGCCAATTACGGGCGCGACCTCAGATCTTTCCCAGAGAGGGAGAGGGAGGAGGAGGAGGAGGAGGGCCCACAGGCTGAGGATTGGGCAGAGGAACTGGAGACGGTGCACCAGCAGCTCAGAGAACACTTGGAGAGGGCCAAGGAAGCGTACAAAAAGGGGGCAGATCGCCACAGGCGACAAGGGGAGGTCATCAGGGTAGGGGACAAGGTGTGGTTGTCCTCGGAGGGCCTTCCCACCAGAGGGAGGTGCAAGAAGCTGGCACCCAAATGGCTGGGCCCCTTCACGGTCACGCAACAGGTCAACCCGGTGGCATACAGGCTGGCACTGCCAGAGGACATGAGGGTGCATCCAGTGTTTCATAGATCGCTGCTGTCGCCGTACAGGGAAAGCAGCAGGCTCAGGGACAGCGAACAAACCCCCGAGGGAGGGGGGGAGAGGGAAAACAGGGAGCAACTCAATGAGGCCACGGCCATCCTGGATTCAAGGTGGGGGGTGGGGGGCCTGGAGTACCTCATGGCATGGGAGGATGCTCCACCGTCCCAGAATGAATGGGTTCCCGCCACTCAGATACAGGAGGAATTCTTGGTGGAAGAATTTCACGCCCTCTTTCCCCACAGACCCAAGCCCTGGCACATGGAAAGGGAGGGGGAGGAGGAGGAGGCACGGGAGAACAGCTCACCATGGCGCTGGGAAGCGGAGTTTGAGGAACCAGAGGATGAGGTATGGGTGTCGCCAAGATCCACCCAGTCAGAGGAAGGAGCAGATTGGCAAAACATTTTTACCCCCACCAGCTCAGACGCCACGGACTTTTTGGGATTCCCGTCCTCCCAGGCGGAAGGGGGGGGCTCGCAGGACTGGGGGGAGGTGTTCACACCAACGGGATCGGAGAGCACCGAGTTTTTAGGCTTCCAGTCGTCACCGACACATGGGGGGGGCCTGGGGAGGGGTGAAGGAGAGCTTGGGAGGGGGGTGGATGTGAGGGACAGGGGATATCGCGAAGTCCCTCCCCTCCTGAGTTCAAGCCCGTCCCCGAGCAAAGGGGAAAGCAGGGAGAGTTCCGATTCCAGTGGGGAAGCAGGAAGTCGTGTCCGAGGCTCAGGCAGGGTAGAGGAGCCAGGGTCCCAGGTGGGACAGGAAGGGGCAAGTAAGGGGGGAAGACCCATCCCCCCAACTCCAGAATTACGCAGGAAGAGGAGGGGCAAGAGGATGGGTCTGCCAAAGCTTTTGTGTTGGAGAAAGACGCGCCAAAAGCCATTAGGAGGTTCTGAAACCGACTGACAACATCGCTCCGTGTAAATAGCAATGACTTGAGCACTGTAAATACGCAGCACCAATAAAAGAATAAAATGCAGAGCTGCGTAGCGTCGTTACTCTGAAGTAGTCCACTCCGGCCACTGTGACACATCCCAATCTGCTTCATCCAATCTGTTCCTTCTCCTCTAAGGATTCACCCTCCCCTGCTGAGATGGACATCAGGTGCACTAGGCGAAAGGAAGCAGCTGAGCCATTAATTCATGCAGAGACCACTCACCTTGATCACGGGAACCACTGATGCAAACATGACATCAGTAATGGAAAGCATGGGAACCATGCTGCAATTATTTTTAATGGATCACATAGCCCAAGACACAGCAATAAATGGCAAAACCCAGCTGTACACATATATAGTCATCCCTCACAGCTGAAATTTCTATGAAGTCAGATGATTGAAGCTTAAATTGCTGGTTTTTTACTGACTTTAGAATAAGAATTGTGGAGGAGCAGGAATAACTTTAAAAGGTAATGTGTCCCATTTAAGGTCTTGTGGGGGAAGTGGAAGAGGCTAAGAGTGTATTTATTAATGGGTCAGTTGGCAACTTGAGGTTGTTACCACTCTGAACAAAGCTTTGGAAAGCATTTCAATATCACAGCCTGTTAAAAGTGACACCCAGGTTTCCTGAAAGATCGTAATCTACCTTTATGAATCTTTCTAGGTGCTAAGATCTTCAGGTGAGAACCTTATCTCTTGCCAGATTACGATCTTTCAGGAAACCTGGGTGTCACTTTTAACAGGCTGTGATATTGAAATGATTTCCAAAGCTTTGTTCAGAGTGGTAACAACCTCAAGTTGCCAACTGACCCATTAATAAGTTATCTCTTGCTTGGACTACTGCAATGTGATCTATGTGGGACTACCTTTGAAGGTGACCCAGAAACTACAACTAATCCAGAATGCGGCAGCTAGACTGGTGACTGGGAGCGGCCGCCGAGACCACATAACACCGGTCTTGAAAGACCTACATTGGCTCCCAGTACATTTCCGAGCACAATTCAAAGTGATGGTGCTGACCTTTAAAGCCCTAAATGGCCTCGGTCCTGGATACCTGGTCTCCACCCCCATCATTCTACCCGGACACTGAGGTCCAGTGCTGAGGGCCTTCTGGCGGTTCCCTCACTGCGAGAAGCAAAGCTACAGGGAACCAGGCAGAGGGCCTTCTCGGTAGTGGTGCCCGCCCTGTGGAATGCCCTCCCATCAGAGGTCGAAGAGATAAACAACTACCAGACCTTTAGAAGACATTTGAAGGCAGCCCTGTTTAGGGAAGCTTTTAATGTTTAATATATTATTATATTTTAATATTCTGTTGGAAGCCACCCAGAGTAGTTGGAGAAACCCAGCCAGATAGGCGGGGTATAAATAAATTATTATTATTATTATTATTATTATTATTATTATTATTATTTATCTCAACATCAGAGGCAGGGTTAATGGTGACACAGAGAGAATCTTTTCTGTGGCTGCTCCCAGATTGTGGAATTGCCTCCCAAGAGAGGTTACAGTGCCTTTCTAAGGACTTTCCCATTCAGAAAGGCCTTTGAAAATCCACTGGGCTCCCATCATGGCAATTGCTGTCTTAATGTTGCTTCTAAATGTGTTCTGTTATGTTTTGACCTGTTATTATTATAACTATGCTTTTAAAATGTTGTAAGCCGCCTTGAGTCCCAACTTTGGAGAAAGGTGGGATAGGTAAAGGGACCCCTGACCATTAGGTCCATTCGTGACCGACTCTCGTGTTGCGCGCTCATCTCGCGTTATTGGCCAAGGGAGCCGGCATACAGCTTCCAGCATGACAAAGCCGCTTCTGGCGAACCAGAGCAGCACACGGAAATGTCGTTTACCTTCCCGCCAGAGCGGTCCCTATTTATTTACCTGCACTTTGACGTGCTTTCGAACTGCTAGGTTGGCAGGAGCTGGGACTGAGCAATGAGAGCTCACCCCGTTGTGGGGATTCGAACCACCGACCTCCTGATCAGCAAGCCCTAGGCTCTGTGGTTTAACCCACAACGCCACCTGCGTCCCTGTAGGATACAAGGTGGGATACAAGTACATTAATTAATTAATTCAAGATTTCTCACTGTTCAGGGAAATGGGGAACATGTGCAACAGTATGTATAAACCATTCTCAGGTTGTAATAGACTTATTGTTTCTGTTTTTTGTCTTGATGAAAATTATGTTTTATGTTTATGATTTTTGTCCTACATAATTGTAACAGTGAGAAGACAGGCAGCATATACTGGATGCAGAGCTGTTGTTTCTCTACTGCAGTAGGAGCAAAAATGCACTTTGGCGTCTTATTCAAAACGTCTGTCTCCTAGAAATTTTTACTACCGTAGGAACCAGAAATTCAGCAGCATTTCTCCCGCCTTTTTTATCAATAAGAAATTAACTTCCACTAATATTTTTCATTGTTGGATGACTCAGTAATGCAGCAGCTGTTGTGGTGGTGCAAGGAGTCATTTCAGAGTCTAGGCAACATGCTAGCATCACCAAACTATTTTGTCTGAGAAATGCACATGCTGGGAAGAAAACCCGTCATCATTCAGTGGACTCCTAAGTACAATAATAACTAATTACAATCAGGAAATGAGAAATCATGGTTACCATGGGTGAGAAAAGAGGATTGCATCTATATTGTATATAAACAGAGCTGGAGATTAGGTATTTAACACACATGTGGATGCATATTTAAAAGCACATTGGACTCCATATCCCATTTAAAGCAATGACCATTTCCCCAACATAAAAGGGGAGACGCATTTTGCGCAGTCACGTGCAGCCCCCCTTGGGATCCCTGAGGCAGTGCTGCAGGTTGGAAGCTGGCACTGCCTACCTGAGGCTGGAGGCTGCAGTCGCCGCCCACTCAGTCAGCCAACTAATCCAGCCAAGGGGAGGCGTGCCAGGGGGATTGGCCAGGTAGGATCAGGTAGGCTTACCAGCACACAAAGAAGAGGAGCCATTCCTGGGAAGCAGCCAACGGATTCAGAGCTTTCCCACCCTCCACTCCCTAATTTTAAGTTTGATTTACAGGTTATTTACTTCCACAGGCTGCTTGCTTTACAGGTTATACTTCCACAGGCGTACACACACGCAGGCGCTGCTACGACCGGTCGCTGTTAAAGGGCTGGAAAGGACTTTCCCTGCATTGGCAGGTTTCGCCTTTCCCGTAGCAATTTGTCACAACTTTGGCGGATGCAGGCCTTGGGCGGAATCCTTTAGTCATCTACATAAAGGGGAGGGGCGTGGGGGCGGTTGAACAGGCTTCCCGTAAACGGGGCACCGGGGGGGGGGCATTTGGCGATGCCAATTGGCTGTTATTGCCCTCCCCTTCCAGCAGCGGCGATTGAGGGGGGCGGGCTATCTGCTTGAACATATGTTCTCCAGAGTTAGCCCAACCCCCACACATGCCGGACAACCCTGTAGATCACCCCACCCCCGGCTGGGGGCTGGGAGGGATATATGCCCAATGCCTGCGCCAAGGTCTTCCTACATCTGAATTTGTAATAAAGTTGTGGCCAATTTTAATCCCATAAAACGTGGTCTTGTGTCATTATTCCGCTCGGGGCTGCCCTGGGGACTGGGGGGGGGGGGACTCCGCCTGACTGCGCAATATCTCTTGGATGTATAGTGGTACCTTGGTTTACGAACTTAATCCGTTCCTGAAGTCCGTTCTTAAACCAAATCCATTCTTAAACCGAGGTGCGCCTTCTCTAGTGAGGCCTCCTGCCACCAGTGCCCTTCCACCATTCGGCTTCCATTCATACACCGAGGTAAAGTTCACAAACCGGAACACTACTTCTAGTTTTGTGGAGTTTGTATACTCAATAGTTGATAAACAGGGCTGTTTCTAAACTGAGGTGCCCCTGTAGTCAGAGTTGCACAGAATCTGTATTATCTTTATATCCATGGCTTCCAACCCAACTAGTAATATGTTTCCATAATCTTGTTTACACATGGAGTGCCTTAGCTGGATTACAAAAATTATATTTAATTTTTGCAATGTCAGTGAATGCAAATTAGCATTGATTCATTTTGCTAGACTTACCATCATTTCCCAAATAAAATGCATTTTCCATTCTTCCATATTATACTTTTCACCACATCATACTGGTTTATCAAGAGACTGGAACGTGCTGTTCTCTCAAGAAATGACTACATACTTTCAATACAAGCATTACCTCCTCCTATTTTCACACATGGGGGGAGGGGACACACACTTACATTTCTAGAGAGAAAACCACAGTAAATGTTCATGGCAATCATTATGTAAGTTAGTACAGTGTGTGGTGTTTGTAGCCAGGGATTTGCGCGTGTCCTGATTCTTAAGGAGCTGAGGGGGTTTGGCATGTCATATGCGATGCCATATGCAATGGCACAGATATCCATCAGATACAGAGCAACAAGCAGCTTTTATAAACTTGAAACCAGAGCTCTAAATCTACAATGGAAGAAAATCCACATTCTGAGACACTGATGTGCATTGATTGTTTTGCTATTACCCATACAGAAGGACAGGATCACACTTCAAAATGACCTTAACAGATTAGACAGCTGGGCCAAAGCAAACAAGATGAATTTTAACAAGGAGAAATGTAAAGTACTACACTTGGGCAAAAAAAAATGAAAGGCACGAATACAGGATGGGAGACACCTGGCTTGAGAGCAGTACATGTGAAAAGGATCTAGGAGTCTTGGTAGACCACAAACTTGACATGAGTTAGCAGTGTGATGCAGCAGCTAAAAAAGCCAATGCAATTCTGGGCTGCATCAATAGGAGTATAGCATCTAGATCAAGGGAAGTAATAGTACCACTGTATTCTGCTCTGGTCAGACCTCACCTGGAGTACTGTGTCCAGTTCTGGGCACCACAGTTCAAGAAGGATACTGACAAGCTGGAACGTGTGCAGAAGAGGGCAACCAAAATGGTCAAAGGCCTGGAAACGATGCCTTATGAGGAACGGCTTAGGGAGCTGGGTATGGTTAGCCTGGAGAAGAGAAGTTTAAGGGGTGATATGATAGCCATGTTCAAATATATGAAAGGATGTCATATGGAGGAGGGAGAAAGATTGTTTTCTGCTGCTCAAGAGAAGCGGACACAGAGCAATGGATTCAAACTTCAAGAAAGAAGATTCCACCTAAACATTAGGAAGAACTTCCTGACAGTAAGAGCTGTTCGGCAGTGGAATTTGCTACCAAGGAGTGTGGTGGAGTCTCCTTCTTTGGAGGTCTTTAAGCAGAGGCTTGACAGCCATATGTCAAGAATGCTTTGGTGGTGTTTCCTGCTTGGCCCTTGTGGTCTCTTCCAACTCTATGATTCTATGATTCTAATTCAGAAGCTGCCATTTTAAAGGATGCTTCATTGGTGAGAGGCACTCCACAGAAACTCCATAGAAAAGATGAAGAAATATGCCGCGACACAAATGAAGCGAGTGAGAATAAGCCTCTATGTTCCAATAATTTTGCTCCCTCCACTTATGGTCCTTTATGATACAGTGGAAGCTTTTATTGAAAAGGGCTGGTAAGGTCTAATTGCCTATTATGCATGGGTGATAGAGTTAGTGTCTGCAGAAAGAGACGGAGAAACAAAGGAATGCATTAGACAAACTGTTTGCAAGGTCAAGAAAGCATTCTATCCATATAATTGTACAATGATGGACCGATACAGTGACGCTGCAGTCAACAGACGTCACTGAAGGGTCGCTTGCTTGCTTTTTTCTAATGAATTTTAAGGGAAGTGAGGAACTCGAGCGTGGTTGATCTCCTTCCTTACCTTTAATCCCACAGATCATGTGGCAGAAAAATGTTTGTTGCCAAGTACACTCTCAACAGGGAGCTGTAATCAATCATTGCTGAGTGTACCTGTATGATGGACTCATTTCAAAACATGTTTGCCTCAGGAGCCACAGAAAAGCTTCCTTTTGATTTTGACTTTTTTAAAAAGGAAAAGCGGCTTCAGAGAGATCAGTTTAGCACATGGGTAGGCAAACTAAGGCCCAGGGGCCAGATCCAGCCCAATCGCCTTCTAAATCTGACCTGCATACGGTCCAGGAATCAGCGTGTTTTTACATGAGTAATGTGTCCTTTTATTTAAAATGCATCTCTGGGTTATTTGTGGGACATAGGAATTCGTTCATTTCCCCCAAAAAAATATAGGCCGCCCCCCCCATAAGGTCTGACGGACAGTGGACCGGCCCCCTGCTGAAAAAGTTTGCTGACCTGCCCCCTGGTTTAGCATGAAGAAATGGCAAGATAGCAATTGGCCCTTTCTGCATCCAAGTGTTTCTGTTCCCCAAACTGTATCCTCAAGCTTTTCTAGAAAAAGTTATGGTAATGAGGATTTTATTTGTACATTTTGCACATACATACAGGCTGTCCCAGGTTCCTTTGGGAGGATATGCTATAAATGGGTGAATGAAGTGGATTGAATCTAAAATGCCCTTTATTAAACAGCCTTGGCCCAGTATACCTGAAGGAGCATCTCCACTCCCATCGCTCAGCCCAGACACTGAGGTCTTCCTCTGAGGGTCTTCTGCTAGTTCCTTCAATGTGAGAAGTCAAGTTACAGGGAACCAGGCAGAGGGCCTTCTTGGCATTAGCGCCCTCCCTGTGGAACACCTCCGCATCAGATGTCAAGGAGATGAAGAATTATGCAACTTTTAGAAGACACCTGAAGGCAGCCCTGTACTGGGAGGTTTTTAACGCTTGATATTTTTATTATGTTTTTAGATATTCTGTAAGCTGCCCAGAGTGGCTGGGGAAACCAAGCCAGACAGGTGGGGTATAAATATAGTGGTACCTCAGGTTGTGGACTCGATCCATTCCAGGGTGTTGTTCGCACCCCGAAAAGTCCACAACCCGAGCGACGCTTTTGCACATGCACGAAAGCGTGATAGAGCACTTCCACACATGCACAACGCGTGCAGAATGCTTCTGCGCATGCGCGAAGCACACAGAACACTTCTGCGCATGTGCGCACGGCGAAACCCGGAAGTAAACACTTCTGGGTCCGCCACGTTCGTAACCTGGAAAAACCCAACCCACAGTGGACACAACATGAGGTATGACTGTGATAAAAATTATTATTATTATTATTATTATTATTATTATTATTATTAGGCTGAAAGCCTTCTCCGCATACAGAAGGGCTGCTTCTGACTTAGCAAAAGAGCACAGTATGATAAAATGGACCAACTCTGTTTTCCGTTTCTGTTCTGCACCAGGAATGGATGACTCCCTCAACATCGCAGGGAAACACAGACAGAGATTAAGAGAATAATGGGGGTAATATCATTCTCTGAATTCCTCTCAGGTTGTGGTAGGAAGAGGCTTTCGCCCGCAGTTTGCCCTGTGGTGTGGCACTCGCTTCCCCATGAAATGCAAGAGCAGGCAAAGCACTGGGTGCAAGAGAACTCTGTCTGCTGCAACCCTGGAAGCAGAGGTTATCATATTAATTGGATTCTAATTGGCTATTGAAGTAAAGGCACGTGCTAGAAGAGATGTGACTACAAATTGTGGGACAATCAGCTGCGTGGATTTAAGATTGGAACTGAGGCAAGATTTCATTCAGTGCCAAAGACGGTTGGGGAGAGGGAAACTCACGGTTTGTTTATTCTAAGTTTTTCTCTACATTTCTCTACATGCCAGAGTGAAGTTGGAGGAAGTGGATTTGTAACTGGCTGACTGACCGAACCCACAGGGTGCTCATCAATGGCTCCTCTTCATCCTGGAGAGAAGTGACTATGATATTCTTGATTTCAGCAAGGCCTTTGACAAGGTGCCCCATGATATTCTTGTAAAGAAGCTAGTAAAATGCGGGCTAGACAATGCTACCATTCAATGGATTTGTAACTGGCTGACTGACCGAACCCAAAGGGTGCTCATCAATGGCTCCTCTTCATCCTGGAGAGAAGTGACTAGTGGGGGTGCCACAGGGCCCAGTCTTGGGCCCAGTCTTATTCAACATCTTTATCAATGACTTGGATGATGGGCTTGAGGGCATCCTGATCAAGTTTGCAGATGACACCAAATTGGGAGGGGTGGCTAATACCCCAGAGGACAGGATCACACTTCAAAATGACCTTAACAGATTAGACAACTGGGCCAAAGCAAACAAGATGAATTTGAACAGGGATAAATGTAAAGTACTACACTTGGACAAAAATAAAAAAATAAAAAATAAATGAAAGGCACAAATACAGGATGGGTGACACCTGGCTTGAGAGCAGTACATGTGAAAAGGATCTAGGAGTCTTGGTAGACCACAAACTTGACATGAGTCAACAGTGTGACGCAGCAGCTAAAAAAAGCCAATGCAATTCTGGGCTGCATCAATAGGTGTATAGCGTCTAGATCAAGGGAAGTAATTGTACCACTGTATTCTGCTCTGGTCAGACCTCACCTAAAATACTGTGTCCAGTTTTGGGCACCACAGTTCAAGATTGATACTGACAAGCTGGAACGTGTCCAGAGGAGGGCAACCAAAATGGTCAAAGGCCTGGAAACAATGCCTTATGAGGAACGGCTTAGGGAGCTGAGCATGTTTAGCTTGGAGAAGAGAAGGTTAAGGGGTGATATGATAGCCATGTTCAAATATATAAAAGGATGTCATATAGAAGAGGGTGAAAGGTTGTTTTCTGCTGCTCCAGAAAAGTGGGCATGGAGCAATGGATTCAAGCTACAAGAAAGAAGATTCCACTTAAACATTAGGAAGAACTTCCTGACAGTAAGAGCTGTTTAACAGTGGAATTTGCTGCCAAGGAGTGTGGTGGAGTCTCCTTCTTTGGAGGTCTTTAAGCTGAGGCTTGACAGCCATCTGTCAGATATGCTTTGATAGTGTTTCCTGCTTGGCCCTTGTGGTCTCTTCCAACTCTATGATTCTAGGATTCTAGGAAGTTGGATTAATATTGAAATTAACAAACAACAATGGAGACTGAGTGTGATTTGAAATGAAGAAAGAGGGAAAAGGGGAGAAGCTCTAGTTTTTGAACAGGTTATGCTGGAAATACAGAGCCGACCCCCACCCCCACCTACACTATTTACAAAGGAAAGGGGGAAAGACTGGGATGACTTAATCTAAAATGAAGGCTAAATCACAGCTGTAAGGATGAGAAAGGAATCTGTGGGCTGCGGAGGAAAAAATAGTGATGTGGAGCCTTTTTCATTAAATTATCTGCAGCTCCATTTGAAACCAGACCACTCTTTCTAGGCTGGGGGGGAGGTGACGAAAAATGGGCTCTAAGAGGCAGTTGTCTGTGTTGAAATATCACAGGGAAACCTTGGGACAACAGTTTCACCCCAAGTCACGATAAGTAACAGCAACTGCAAGATATATCACCATCTGGTCAGAAAGAAACATCATGGAGACAACAATCTTCACACGCAGGAAAGAACAAAGGTAATAGTTAGATTTCCTCACTTGAAGTTTTACAAAGATAAATAATGTTACAACATGAATGGAAATAATTAAGATTGTAGCTGTCGTATAAGGGATTTTCATTGTAACTGGAACTTAACTGAACTTAGTAAGATTTTGGAACGCAGAAAGAAAAGATCAGAAATCCATCAAATCTAGCACATGGGGGGCCACTTTAACTAAAGTGTATCATTTGGTATTTGAATAATTGTATTAATTGGGTATGAATTGGCATTCTTGCAATTGGGCTATTATTGGATTAATGTTGGAAAACTAATAAAAATGTATTTGGCTCTTAAAAAAAGGGCCAACTCTTGGAGTTAGATTTGTCCTAGCTTTTCTGTAAGAGTCTGTAAAATTAGCATGAATGCTATTTGTACAATGCAATTGCATTTTGAAGTCTGGGGCTTTGGAAACACAGGGCTTGCAGTTCAGCTGTGGCAGTGGTGTTATTTGCACTCCCTTGCTTGCATTACTGAGGTATTTTGTATTTTTTATATATACTGTATAATCAAGACAGGCAAAGGGAGATAATGGGTTTGGTGTTTTTTAAAAGAAAAACAACCAACCGTTTTTAAAGCTGTTGTGGAGAAAATGTGTGTGTTTATGGGGGAGTGAAACTTAAGTGGAGTTACTTTTTGGAGTTAACCTCCTTAAGGGCTCCTCCCTGAACTCAGAAGCATTAACAATTATCACCCAGTGGCAAGTGTCCCCTTTTGGGACAAGGTGCTTGAAAGGCATGCTTGGAAAATACTAGTTATCTGGATCCATTTTAGCATGGCTTCAGGCCTGGTTATGGTGTGAAAACTATCTTAGTTGACCTGGCTGGTGACCTTTGTTGGGAGAGACGAGGGAGAGACTGAAGCCCTGTTCATTCTTCTTGACTGCTCGGTGGTTTTCAGTACTGTTAACCAATGTAGATTTCAGGAGCAACTCAGAGAGGTGGGGGTTAGGGGCAGTGTACTTCCAGGGCCGGCCCTACGGCAAGGCTGGGTGGCGCAGGGCGCCAGGGTGCCAGGGTCGCCAGGGGGGGCGTCGCGCTGCTGTGCCCATGGCAGCTACACAGCGGGTGCTGGGATACGGGGCGGCGCGGCGCTGGAGGGATCTTCGCACCACGGCGCCAGGGCACCAGATATGCTTTAGACGGCCCTGTGTACTTCAGTGGTTCTCCTCATAATTCCAGTGCCATTTCCAAGAAAGTAGTATTGGTGGGCCACTGAACAGCATTCTGTCTTGTCCTCTATGCTCTTTAACATCTATCTGAAACAGCTATGAGTGGTCATCGGGAGATCTGGAACAAGGTGCCGCCAATATATGAATGGCATTTAGCTCTCTCTCTCTCTATTCCACCAGAGTCAAGTGAAAGGTTCAGGTACTAGAATGCTTGGAGATGGTGATGGGCTGGCTGGATGTGCACCAATAAAGTGAAAATGAAACTTGGAAAGACAGAGGCATTACGTGTTCTTGTTCTCAAGTGTGGGAGCTATACCAGGCTCACCAGCTAGGGCCCTTCTCTGAGATGAATGTAAGCCATGCTGCAGTCACCTCCAGATTGGTCTGTTGCAATGCACTCTACATGGGACTGCCCTTGAAGGCAATTCATAATTTTCAAATGATCCGAAATGCAGCACCCAGATTACTGGCTGGGGTTCCATCTAGAACTCGTATCATCCTTATTTTAAAGCAGCTGCAGCAGCTGCCAATTCCTTCCTTCCTTCCTTCCTTCCTTCCTTCCTTCCTTCCTTCCTTCCTTCCTTCCCAGAACCCATCTAGCCAGGAAGTCTTCTCCTGGTTTGGGCCCTACAGTCTGGTCTGCACACAATGGGGAAATTAAGAGAAAGTTAGTAAGTGTTGGGCCCCTTGGGCTTAAACTCGAGCACACTTACTGCTGGATGACCTTGTTAAATTAGGTATATACTGCCTTTTGAATATAGAGAAAAATTAAAACAAAATGGCAGTTATCTGGTGAAGGCTTTAAAGAAAAATAAGAGAGGGTGGTGGTCCAAGCGCCTACTCATGCTGCCTCCTCTTATCCCAATTCCCATCATCCACAGCCTTGCAAATGCCATGCCATATCCCCTTCTCTTTAGTCTGTCCATTTGTCTGCATTGCTTTGCTTGCATCATTAGTGTAAGCGTGGATGGTACAAACTATGGGCAGGGGGGGAAGGGTCAGTCAAATGTTGAGTGGAATATACACAGCTCCTTTGATCGTTTGCTCACAAAGTCAAAGTCACTGACTCTCGCAAATGAAACTTGCAGTATTTTGGAACAAAGAACAAGGAACACCGGTCCATGAAATTAATAGGCATTCCAAAAGAGCTGCTTGCAAATACAGACATACCAGAATTGCGTAGTGCAATGCACAGCCTGATGGTATCCCACAGAGGAAATGATTCTAAGTTTAAAAAAAAAGCAGACATTAACAATGTGGCAATTACTACTTGGTCTGGTTGTGAACATGGAGATAGAGGCTGCAAAGATGAAGACATGGTCAAAAGTTGTAGTTTATGGCATTTGTTTTATGAGCACTCACTCTTGACAACATTCTTAATAGCCCAGGATTCTGTCAATATATATTCAAAAGACAATATATATGTGTATGAATTAAATGTGTGACTCCTTCTTACTTTAAAAATAAAGCAAAAAGCAATTGCCTTTAGGGTGTGCATGTGTGTGAGCAAAATCATGAATGCTGTTCACAAAATTATCTTCCCCTGTGCAGTGGTTTAAGTGAAAGCCCCCCCCCTCCCCAGAAGCTATTTTCTCCAGGAGAGAATCTGCCATTGGTGACGAGACTGCTGGGGCAAAGGCAAGTCCAAACCTTAAATTTCAGAACAATCATAGTGTCCTGTTACAAAAAAAGAGAAGTAAATGCATTAAAAAATCAGATCACTAGAATGATACAATTTTCTCCTGGCTTGACAGTATATGAGCACTTGTCAGCAGTTTCTTAAGCTGGTTTCAAATAAATAGGTCAGGAATCAATACAGGTTTAGTCTAATTTATGAAAACCAGAATCACAACAGAACTAAGATAATGATATTGTGTTCTGAATTATTACAACACAAGCATTGTAGCTTTTCCCTGTGCAGATTTAAGAAATTCTCTGAGACTTAACTTCCAGGGCTGCAAAATGAAATCATTTACCATAGGTGTGGCTTCAGTGAAATCCATGAGCAGATCTCCAGGCGCCAAGGCAAATGTACCTCCAGTATCTGTAGGGCTCTGAAGCACAGTAAAAAATTAGGAAGTGTTAATGGAGCTGAAATGTAAAAAAAAATATGTCATTTAAGAAGATGAACTGCAGGAAATCTAAATTCTATATTCACTAGCAGTGTCAGAACCACAACAATGACCGTAAGAAAGGCAGTGCATTTCTCAACTCTTCTTTGGCCTCCCAATTCAGATGCAAAACAAAGCCTAGCTCAGCCACCACAGTCCTCCTTATGCCTGACCCATGCAATACAATGGGGCTGTGGCGTCTTGTGTTAACCCCCATCCAAATATTTCAGTGCTCCTCCTGCTCTTGTATGTGTTGTGGGATAACTTCTTTTTTAAAAAACTGTTTTAAAATTTTATTTTCATGGTACAGAAGATAAATTTCGAGAAAACAATTGTTACTGTACAACAGTAAACAACAAATAACTTGTCCTGATGAAATTACAGACTTTTATCAGGCCATGTGTTAAAGTTTCATTGGATTACTCTAAGATCCTGCCACATTTCCCCATGAGTGCTCGGTGGATTCCTGCCACTGCCTGAAGAATTTACGTATTCAATAAACATTTGCCATATCTTATAAGAGGGGACCCAGGTGGCGCTGCGGGTTAAACCACTGAGCCTAGGGCTTGCCGATCAGAAGGTCGGCGGTTTGAATCCCTGTGATGGGGTGAGCTCCCGCTGCTTGGTCCCAGCTCCTGCCCACCTAGCAGTTCGAAAGCACGTCAAAATGCAAGTAGATAAATAGGAACCGCTACAGTGGGAAGGTAAACGGTGTGTCCATGTGCTGCTCTGGTTTGCCAGAAGCGGCTTTGTCATGCTGGCCACATGACCTGGAAGCTATACGCCGGCTCCCTTGGCCAATAATGCGAGATGAGTGCGCAACCCCAGAGTCGGTCACGACTGGACCTAATGGTCAGGGGTCCCTTTACCTTTACCTTTATAAGAGGAATATGGATTGTGTTTGCCCTTTGCTGCTCTCACTTGGCATGTTAGTTTCTCAGCCAATGCTATTGACCATACACTCTTGTTATACCAACACCGTTTTCCAACACCTGGCTATCTCCATATGGGCAGCAGTCAATAGAAAGGCTCAGAGCTCATCTTTGGAATAATCTTGAGCAGGCAGGATCCTAAGCCCAAGTAGTGCTAGTGCAGGGGACATTTCCATTGTTTTGTTGTATATTCAGCTTATTTCTTTGAAGACGGCATTCCTGAAGGGTTTGATGACGTCACGACACCATCACATATGGAAATATGTACCTTTGACTGGGTATTCCCTCTGACAATTGGGATTGACTTCCTTACATATTTGGGACAGTCTTTCACCGGTGTATAATGCCATTATGCAGAAGTTTTAAAGAGGTTTCCCTTATTTTTGCGGAAACTATTTGCACATCTAGGTCCATTTCCCATGGCATTTTTGTGAACAATATTGCCATATTCTATCCCAAGTTTCTGAGTACTTCCACTTCATCCATCAGTCCCTCCCTGTCAGTGAGGACCAGGTCCAAGATAGATTGTTGCTTCTTCCACCTTCTGGAAAAATGAAATTGTTAGTGAGGCAATGGGGTAATTTATCAAACCTTGCAGAGCTTCGGTTGCAACAGATATTGGGGAAATTGAAGTCCCCTATGATTGCTATTCAAGAGCATAATTCAAAAGCATCAATTCTTCAGTGCCCAGCCTTCTTTATGGTCCAGCTCTCACTTCCATACATCACTACTGGGAAAACCATAGCTTTAACTATACGGACCTTTGTCGGCAAGGTGTTGTCTCTGCTTTTTAAGATGCTGTCTAGGTTTGAATTATGGTGCTGGAGGATGCTCTTGAGAGTCCCATGGACTGCAAGAAGATCAAACTTATCCATTCTGAAGGAAATCAGCCCTGGGTGATCACTGGAAGGACAGATTCTGAAGCTGAGGCTCCAATACTTTGGTCACCTCATGAGAAGAGAAGACTCCCTGGAAAAGACCCTGATGTTGTGAAAGATTGAGGGCACTAGGAGAAGGGGACGACAGAGGACGAGGTGGTTGGACAGTGTTCTCGAAGCCACCAACATGAGTCTGACGAAACTGCAGGAGGGAGTGGAAGACAGGAGTGCCTGGCGTGCTCTGGTCCATGGGGTCACGAAGAGTCGGACACAACTAAATGACTAAACAACAACATGATTGCTATTTCTCTCTTTTTTGAATGTTTGGTAATGTGCTCTAGTAAGGCATCATCCAAGTCTTCAATCTGGATTGGTGGTCTATAGCAGACCCCCACAGTAAGGTCACTGTTGTTTCTCTCTCCTACAATTTTTACCTTTATTTTCTCAATCTGCTTCCCATGCTCCAGGTCAAGGATTTCTTCACAAGTGTACACATCCTTCACATATAATGCTACTCCCCCCCTTCCTGTTTGCCCTATTCCTTTTGAACAGGTTATACCCCTTTCCTCAATCCCTACATTTTAATCATGAGTTCCATCCCACCAAAGTTCACTAATGCCTATCAGGTCATATTTGCCACCCTGAATTAAAAGCTCCAATTCATCTTGCTTGTTTCCCATGCTCTATGCATTTGTGTAGAGACAACTGAAACCATGAGTTGTTCCCTCTAGCTGCTTCCTTCTTGCAGTTTCTTTCCTTTAGCGGGTTTCTGGAGCACCACCTCAGGTTTTTTTTGCATCAGTGAAGCTATTATCCCCAGTACCAACTTGTCTGTTGTCTGTAATGTTCTTTCTCTCCCTCTCAAAATCTAGTTTAAAGATCTCCTGATCAGGCTTGTGAGACTCTTTGCTAGTCAAGTTGAACATGGGACAGAAAGTTGAACTTGCAGGGACTCCTTGGCATTTCAGGCTTGGATTAGGAGAGGGGAGATTTTCAATAACAGCAAGGAATGTGTACCAAATATGCTTATCGAAGGCAACCATGAATTTATGAGTTGCACCCTTACCTGCTGCTGAACCCACATTTTAACCCACCCTTCCAGTTATCTGTATGTACCTTTGCACATGATGGAAAGTGTCCCTCCGAGTTTGTTCTCTGTGACCCAGGAGATGCTGAGGAGAGTGGTGGCGATGCCCCAACTGCTGCTGCAAGCGCTGGAGGAAGGTCATCTTCATCACTGGGTTGTTAAAAGTACAAGAAACTTGGCTCACTACAATATTTTAAAGTACTCCTTTTCATGGGGAGGATAACCCAGGAAGCACTTTCAAAATGTCTACCACTCGTTTCTGCTTGCCTCTTCACTTCTGCTATATTTTCATTTGTGTTTTCCTGAAAAGTGTGTCACACACGCACACACACACACACACACACACACACACACACACACAAAAGTTGCTGGTACAGGAACCTCCTAATGCACATACAGAGTTGTACATATGGGGAGGATGGGTGCTGAGGGTGCTCCGACTGCTGCGTTAGAAAGCATCTACAAACCACAAAACCTTTGAAAAAGCATTTTGTTCAAGAGATTATATCAAAAGACAATATAAAACAGTAAAGCTTCCATATTGGTTGGATTATTTTTATTTTTATTTTGTATTTAAAGCTCCACTTACCATATCTGTAGATTACTGTATATATTTATGGGTGACAAAAATTGAGGTGCTTCCTTTCTGATTCTCACTAAATGCATTAATTATACAGCTATAACATGACTTCAAATGGTTTGGGGAAACCCTTCGAACTCCACCCACCTTGAATACATGAATCCTGCCACATACAAAGCCACTCCTAGCTGTGTCTGATAAGTCTCAATCTCCAACAAAAATCAGGTTTCAGGGGAACCAATAGCTGCTTCCAGTGGGAGTATTTTGTGATTCACATTCAAGAGGCTGGGGAAGCTCTGGCTGCTGCTGTACTGTACTTTCTTTCAGGGCCAAGGGCAGCTCCTGGCTGCCTTCCTTACCCCTCAGAGCACACAATAACCCATTACAACACCCTCTTTCCTAGCTTATTATAAAACAAAAAGACTCTTTTCTGTGTTAATGAGGTGCTATGTTAATGCAAATGGACAGGTTTTAGTTCCTTGACGTTGCTAATCTTTATTTTGCACCAAGGCTGCTGACATTCTTTTAAACTTTCCCCTTCATACGCAGCAGGAATAATTTGGCTTTCTCCCCACTCTTGCTAGGTAAATTTGTTTCCTTGTACTCATTTGTATGGAAGTGGAATTTTCTCATGTGGCTTGCCAGTTGAGTAAATAGTCTCAGTCACTTGAAAATAACAACTGCAGGTTGGAGCAGAATTTTAGTTTCATGCAGTCTGGCTGCAAGCTGGAGTACCAGACATTTGCCCAATTAATTTCCTTTAAAAGAGGATCACCTGCATTTTAACTAAAGGCAAATTTTGTAAAATAATAATAATGAGGGCATGGTCACTGTTTCTTGTATGAGAAACACTCTGTCATGTTCAATAGGTGTGAAGGAAGCTTCAAAAACTTGCATGTTAACACTTAGATTTGCATTCTGCTACTTGTATCAGTCTAATTTTAACTTATATTGAAATATGTTCCTTTTCATACTCATTAGAGAAATATGATTATAACAGATGGCTAGTGAAAATAGTTGTGATGAGCACAAGAATGGCAATTCCAGAATCGTTTTCATTGCAGTTTAAAACAAAGCCAACCATAGGAGCCAACTCTGAGGGGGGCGAGGGGTCTTCATCTCCCAATAAAACATCAGAGGGGGCTGGGGCCCCGAATTTGATGGGCATTGCTATTCAAATGGCGTGCATACACTGTGTCATGCAATTGATTATGTGGGGTGGGGCTCACCTGCCTCCCCCCTAATATTTTATTCAAGCTGGCACCCCTGAAGCCATCATGAGTCTGGAAACTAGTTGCACAGTTTTCGGGATTCTTAATAACATATTGAGGCAAACAATATTACTTCCTTCCATTGTTCGTTTTGTAATTTTTTTAGCAACAAATCATAATAAAATTTCAATCCATTACAAACATTCAGCCCTGTTTAGGGAAGCTTTTAATGTTTGATGGATTTCTGTATTTTAATATTTTGTTGGAAGCCGCCCAGAGTGGCTGGGGGAACCCGGCCTGATGGGCGGGGTATAAATAATAAATTATTATTATTATTATTATTATTATTATTATTATTATTATTTTATTCAAATGCTCCATGTCAAGCCTTAATCCAAAATAAAATAGTACATGTGTAAGTGTGTGTAAGTGGAGACATAACTTTAAACCAATAAACAGATTGCGTCAATGTAACTAGCTTATGTTATTGTTACATTCAAGCAACAGCAGAAGAAAAATATGTTAATGTACCACAAATATACCCTTAACTCAAACCAAAAATGTTGAATGTGTATCTGTAGCTGCTACAATGAATTGTGTTGCTCTAAATGTAATGCATGTACTGGCACTCTTGGCATGCAATAAATACTCCTAATTTTTAGAGCTAAGTCAAAATTCCCCAGAATACATATTTTTTGAGATGTTTCTTTTCCTCCCTCCTCCCCCCTACTAAAAAGCCAAGAAACATCTCCAAATATTCTCCCCCATTCTCCCTCTCTGCCCCGCGATGCCCTGGCAGAACACTACTTGGCTGGAGCTACATTGATCTTATAAACATTATTAAACATAACGTTCTATAACAGAGGTCGGCAACCTCCGGCCCATGAGCCGGATACGGCCCATGGAGGCCATTTATCCGGCCCACGAGCCGCCCGTGAACCGAGCTGCCCGCTCAGCGAGTCCCCCCCCCCCTGCGCTAAACCGGCACGGCACGGGGACTCGCCGAGTGGTGCTGGAAATGGCGTCTGCGCACGCCCAGACGCTGGAAATCGCTTCTGCACAGGCATGATTTCTGGCATCTGCGCAGCCACAGAAGCGATTTCTGGCACTGTGGACATGCGCAGATGCCATTTCCAGCGTTGCGCAGCGCCCGTCCGGCCCATGGACGATGTCTGTGGGAATAATCTGGCCCATGGCTGGATAACCTTGCCAGCACCTGTTCTGTAATGTTTAATGGCAGTTTCCCTTTGCTGGTGGCTTGCTGCTCTGCAGTGCCCTTTGGTGTCACATTTTAATAACACATTTTAAGTTATAAACATTTTACGTTATAAACTTAGATCTGACCTAGGTCTGAGGTATTATGGAGGGTGCAAAATGGAGGTCAGGTAGCCCAGCCAACAAAATAGACAGTTCCACCAAAAAATAAAGATTAAATAAAATAACCTTGGGGTGGGAGGGGGATGACGCTGTACCATGGTTGCTGCTCATGGTGAGCCCCACTGGGAGAAACTGTTGGAGAATGTGGCTGATATGTTCCCTCCCGTTTTTTCTGCGCACAAACAGAGCAATGAATGTTGAGGTGCCATTTGTGCACAGCTGTACATTAATTTCACTGGAATATTCACAAAGAAACTTAGTCTATTTAATCACCATTCACAGCACTCAATTTATTCAAGGATTCTCAGCTCTCGAAATTCTCTTGTCTTGCTTCTAGACCCCAGTAAAAAAAATATCCCCATAAATAGTATTATTTTTCACAGTGGGAAAACGATGCTCATTGAATTATTAAGATGCTTTGCTTAAAGAAAGAAGCTAGTAAGTTAGCAGGTACACAGTTTGCTGCCTGGCTTGCTGTGCACACAGACTCTGATTTATTCTCTCTACTGGACATGCTCAACTGACAGTAATAATCAGGAATAATAATGAGCAGGGGGCTGTGGCAATGGCAATGGCAGGGCATCAGGTGCCAAAAGTGCAAGCTAAGAGTTCGTTTGAATTTAGGGTTTTTGAAGCAAAGCTAATCCAACAGTTCTGGTTGCATTCAGAAAACATTGGCTGCATACAGAACTTTGGGGGTGGGGGGCTGCTTAGCAACCAGGAAGATCCACAGAAAATTCATCCAGTCTATCTTCACAACAATGCTGAGGTGCAGAAGAGGGGGAAAGAAGGGCTTGACCAAGGTCATTCCATAGGCTTCAGAGCTGAGAAGGGATTTGAATGGTGGCGTCACTGTTCCACTCTTTTAAGCAGGGCCATCTCAAGCACCTTTGGCGCCCTGGTGCCATGGTGTGGCGGATCCCTCCGCCGCCCCCCGCTGCCCCGTTTTCCAGCGCGGCGGGTGGGCGGGCTCAGCCGCCGAAGGCACTGCTGCACGGGGGGCGGGCTTGCTGCGCGGCGGAGCGGCCAGTGGGCCAGCAGGCGCGGCTGCGTGGCGCCCCCCCCTGGCGGGCTGGTGTCGTGGCGCCCTGCGCCACCCAGCCTGGCTGTAGAGCCAGCCCTGCTTTTAAGTCAGCACTTTTTCCAAGTGGTTGTGAAACAACCTCAGTGCAAAAAGACTCCTCTAATTTTATCCACTTTTTTATTCCTCTTCCTCTTCTTCTTTGTTTTCCTCACAGCTACCTTCACAGTCTCACTTTTCTCCTCCCTCTCCTATCACTTCTCCCCAACAGCAAAGCAGCACCCAAATGCTCCCGATGCCTAGGTGTTTCCTGAGCCAGGCTGGCCTGTCATGTTTCACCGCCTGAGGCAAAACAGGAATTGCCACCTCCTTCCCTCCCTCTGCTGCTGCCCCCCACTACCATTTCCACTATCACCGCTTTCAATTCACAGAATCATAGAATTATAGAGGTGGAAGGGATCCTGAGGAATATCTAGTTCAGGGACGTCCAGCTCCCAATACACTGTGACCTACTCACAGTATAAAAAAACTGGCAGTGATCTACCCATTGTCATTGGATAGGAACACCCCACGATCTACCAGTGGATCACAATCTACCTGTTGGACATGCCTGATTCTAGTTCAACCCCTGCAATGCTTTGAGGACTGCCAGGGCATGGTGGTGGCAGAAGTAAGGGGGCTGGGGGTGGCCCTGGTTCTTGCCAAACTCAGTGGGAGCTGGAGCACTTTCTCAAAGCATTGCCGCTTGGCTTCTTTGTGGAAAATGGGTTAGTAATGTCACCTGATGGGACACCTCCTTTTCTGCTTCAGAAGTGGTGGGGCGGGCAGAGAGCCACCTCTTGCACTTCCACTGCCTGAGGCAGGCACTTCACCCCCCGTCACGGGTGGGCACAGCTCTGTTTCTGAGGGAAAGGCCTGATTGGGGGGGGGTAACCTCTTGGACTTAGGAGGATGGATTGGGAGAAGGGTGGGAGAGGTGTGGAGGCATGTCTGTGAAAGGAGATAGAAAGAGAAAGAGGAGTGGCAGAGAGTTGAGGGACAGCTCTCCACACTCACTCTCTGACCCCAAAAGGACTTCCCATGGGTCAACCATTGTCACTGCAACAGCATTATTGTGTGATTGATCAATATTGTGTGGTCTTCATAATCAGGACCAGCGGGACATTGCTGACTTCTCATGGCAAGCCTGGAGTTGTCTAGGGGGTGGGGGAAGCAGCCTTGATGAGACTCTTAATTTTGTATTATGCCACATCCCGAGGCTGCCATTTTGCACCCACAGCACTCAAAATGTGCCTACTGAACCGGAGGATTGACAACTCCTGAAATGGACCCATAGGGAAAACACATCTAAAACAGCGTGCAGCAGCCATAATTGGAATTATACTCACAAGCTGTACTGCCTCATCAGTTTCCTCACCCGCGGTGCTTTCACTTCCTGCTTCTCAGGTACACTGCTTGTCTGTGTTGTCTCTGGCCATAAAGGGGCTAGATTTCTAAATGAAGAAGAAGAAAGAAATGAAAAAAATTAAGAAAAGACAACGTTAGGACTTTTGGGAGATGATATTTGCGCGATTTAAATTAAAGTAGGAAGGTAGGTAAAGGTAAAGGTACCCCTGACCATTAGGTCCAGTCATGACTGACTCTGGGGTTGTGGCATTCATCTCGTGTTATTGGCCGAGGGAACTGGCATACAGCTTCCAGGTCATGTGGCCAGCATGACAAAGCCGCTTCTGGCAAACCAGAGCAGCACACGGAAACGCCCTTTACCTTCCCGCCGGAGCGCTCCCTATTTATCTGCTTGCACTTTGACGTGCTTTCGAACTGCTAGGTTGGCAGGAGCTGGGACCAAGCAACGGGAGCTCACCCCGTTGTGGGGATTCGAACCGCCAACCTTCTAATCGACAAGCCCTAGGCTCTGTGGTTTAACCCACAGCACCACCTGCGTCCCAGGTAGGTAGGTAGGTAGGTAGGTAGGTAGGTAGGTAGGTAGGTATCTCAAGTGTTTGTTTGTTTGTTTGTCTGTGTGTGTGTGCGCGCGCGTGTGTGCGTGCGCACCCACACCCTACTATGATTTTATTTAATTGTATGAATGAATTGTTTTCATGAATTTGTTATTGTTTGCTTTATATGCTGTTGTGTTTGTTGTTATAGGCTGCAATGTTTGCTGTATTTTAATGCTATTGTGAATATTGTGAGTTGGTTTGAGCTCACCATTCGTTGTTGGAAAAATGAAATACAAATATTGAATCAACTCAAATCAGCCTCCGAAGATTATCTCTTTTCCTTTCTACACTCCACAGATCCCTCTCTCTCTTCCCAAGAGCATCTTTTTCTCCTCCATCCTAGACCACCGGTGCTCTTCTACCTCTCTTTCTGCCCAAGCGCTTTCCAAAAGCCCACAGCTTGGGAAGCTCACCTCCTCACTTCTCTCTCTCACTCCCAAAACTCAAAGAAAACCCCATGCAGACAGGCAGGTCCATGGAGCAGCTGGGGAAGCCCTCCCCCTCCCCGCCCCCGGTGCTTCTCTCTTCCACACACCCCATATTCAAGGAAACTCCCGGGATTCCCATCACTCCCACTCCCACTAGGCAGACCTATGGTCAGAGGAAAGCCATCTCCACCACATCTCCTCCCTGTATAAAATACTTCATCTCTGCTCCCTGTCACCTCCATCATGCAGAGGGGCAGGTATTGGCTATGCTGCTGCATCTCTGCCCCCCCCCCAATGCTGTAAACGTATTAGTTAATATCCTAGAAGCCATTTCCTGGGAAATCAACCTGGACCAAAGGAATTTAAATTACGAGAGAGGAGATTTCAACTCAACATGTGGAAGAAATTCCTGATCATGTGAGCAACTAGCAACTAGATAACCTTTGAGGTGCCTTCTAACACCAGATTTTACGTAGTTTTAGCAACCAGTTATCATACCATTTCAAGGTGGGTTTTTTTTTTTTAAAGTCATCCAGCTATTCAGTTTCTTACATTGAGTATTACTCCTAGGGTTGCCACCTGTCCTGGATTATACAGGATTGTCCTGCATTTCAATGTAAAATGTTATGTCCTGTATTTCAGGTCTTCTCTCTCTCTCTCTCTCTCTCTCTCCCCCCCCCCCCCCCCGGTTAGGAATCCTCTCAAATACATGTGTTTGAAAGGGTGTGTGAAAGGTCAGGTATTTAAGCTCTGGAAAACAGACAGATTTACAAATTCATGTTTGTGTTGTGTATGTGCATCCTGTTAGGCTGCAATAGATTGTAATGGATTGCTATGAAGTCACTTCAGCACCAAATGAAATGAAACCCCCACCCCCCACTGCCATGCTCTGTCCTGTGTTTTGCCAGAACAAATGTGGCAACCCTACTCCTCCCCACCCCACAAAGGAACACACAAACTAAGATACGGAGACATGTTGTGGAGAAAAGCAAAATACAGATAAACATAACAGAGAAGTCTAGTTTAATTTTGCTATGGTCCAATATATATTCCAAGCTAATGATGTCAGAAGTGCACCTTCTTCTAGATTCATTAAATTGTGAGTTGTTTTTCAAAGCTTCTACAACAGAAATTGCTATTCTGCATGTGACCTACCTACTCTAAAGGTAAAGGGTAAAGGGACCCCTGACCATTAGGTCCAGTCGTGACCGACTCAGGGGTTGCGATGCTCATCTCATGTTATTGGCCAAGGGAGCCGGCGTACAGCTTCCAGGTCATGTGGCCAGCATGACAGCCGCTTCTGGCAAACCAGAGCAGCGCACGGAAACGCCGTTTACCTTCCTGCTGTAGTGGTACCTATTTATCTACTTGCACTTTGATGTGCTTTCGAACTGCTAGGTTGGCAGGACCTGGGACCGAGCAACGGGAGCTCACCCCTTCGCAGGGATTCGACCCGCCGACCTTCTGATCGGCAAGCCCTAGGCTCTGTGGTTTAACCCACAGCGCCACTTGTGTCACCTACTCTGCGGTAGAATATATTTAGATGATAGTTCCATTTATATTTCGCAGACCATTAAAAATGTGTAAGATTCTCCACTGCTAATGAATTTCAAAAGCTCATTCCAGCATTGGGGGGAATCTTTCAGTGCTGTCTGACAGGGCGAGCACATTCAAACAAGTTCATTTAAAGAGAACTCTTAGCTCTCTCTGCATCAGATGTTCAACATACTGGGATATCTGAACAGGAGTAATCATGATATTGTCGGGAGTAAAGCAGCAGCACTTGTTATATCTTACCTGAACCTTGGTGGGGGAGAGAGGGGAATAGACAGAAAGGCAACCTATTCCTCCTCTACTGATTTCTTCTTCAGTGACTACTTGTTGATATGTAGATTGGTTTTTCTCATGGAAAACGCTAGTGAAGCAGCACAAATAAGACTGAACTTTGTTATTTCTTTAGCCGTATTTTTCGCTCCATAAGACGCACTAAGTTTTCAGAGGAGGAAAGGGGGAAAGCCCTGTTTTGGGGGGGATCAGCTCACCGTTGTGCAGCTTCTTTTGCAAAGAGGAAAAGCCCCGTTCTTGAAGGATCAGCTCAAAGTTGTTGAATTTGCTTTGTGTCAGGAGTATGGACAGGAGTCAGGCTCTGGGGCCTGTAGTGCTTTGCAGGACTGGGGCCTGCCTCAGCTTGTGATGGAGAAGCAGGGAGTGGCCACTCAGGTGAGGCCTCAGCTTGTGCTGGAGAGGCAAGGAGTGACCACTCAGGTGAGACCACTTGATA
The DNA here is from genome assembly GCF_963506605.1 of Zootoca vivipara. Taxonomy (NCBI): domain Eukaryota; kingdom Metazoa; phylum Chordata; class Lepidosauria; order Squamata; family Lacertidae; genus Zootoca; species Zootoca vivipara. The sequence goes on along the minus strand of NC_083288.1, from coordinate 4,252,099 downwards.
TCTCACTGCACCTCTTGGCAGGAGCTGGGAGGGATAAAAGCTCAGCATTTCCTTTCAGCTCTTTGCCACAGCAATGCTATCCCTGCCTGGTTGCATCTGGCCTCTTGCTCCTTGCACCCTTGCCTTGCTCCTTGGACCCTTGTCTTGCCGACGCCTTGCTCCTTGGACCCTCGCCTTTGCCGACGCCTTGATCCTCGACCCTTGGACCTTTGCCTTGCCGACGCCTTGCTCCTTGACTCCCAGACCTTCGCCTCTGCCTTGCTCCTTGACCCTGCAACTGCCTGCTGCTGGACCCTCAACCCTGCACCTGTTCCTGCTTCTACACCACCATCTTGCCTCTGGTCCTGATGTCCTCAGCCAGGGCTTCAACCGCCCGCCGACCGGACCATGACACTTTGCAAAGGGAAAAAATCCTGTTCAACTCACAGTTCTGTAGCTTCTGATAACCTAATCAGCCAGATAATCCAATCAGTGAGTCCCTCCCTCTGCAGAACATTCAACAATGAAGGCCTGGGCAAGGGGGCGGCTGGGAAGGGGGCTAGCGTCCCTTATCTCCCTCCCCGATCTCTTGCAATCAGCTGCTGAGCGGCTCCTTTTCAATACCCCTCTTTCCCTCTTGTTAGCCTTTATCTCTTCCTAAAAAAAAAAAAACTTGATCTGCTTTTTGCCCCTGGGCAATTCGGCTCCAGGGACCACACATTCGCCCCATAAGACGCACAGACATTTCCCCTTACTTTTAAGGAGGAAAAAAGTGTGTCTTATGGAGTGAAAAATATGGTATATACCACCCTTCATAATACTATCTTAGGGTGGTTCACAGACTAATAGGTAGTAGTAGTTTGGGGAAATGGCCTCATAGGCCAGTTTAGACCCCTTAGTGGACCAAGACTGGCCTGTTGTCCAGGGTTTCACCACCCCTGGGTTAAAAAATTTAAAATGAATAATGATAGATACCATCACTGGATAGAAGCTGACTATGCTGAGCCAACAGTTTGTTTTAAAAAGAATATTGCAAGCACATGTTTGAACATTTGGCATTCCAAACAGCCCAGACGGCTGTAAAATGAATGTGTGTGTGTTCCATGAAAGTAGTGGCTCAACAAATGTACCACATGACAAGTGATATTAAAAACAATGACAGTCGGGAAAATCAAAATAGGCTGATCAGAAATGTGGAGCAGCAAATGTTTCCTTTCTTCAACTTCACAGCTTTTGGAGCACATTTCAATCCACACATGCACACATTGGCAGAGGATTTTTATTGCACACATCCAGTAAGGGCAAGGCTCCAGTAAAAGGTAAAGATAAAGGGACCCCTGACCATTAGGTCCAGTCGCAGACAACTCTGGGGTTGCAGCGCTCATCTCGCTTTATTGGCCGAGGGAGCAGGTGTACAGCTTCCAGGTCATGTGGCCAGCATGACTAAGCTGCTTCTGGCGAACCAGAGCAGTGCATGGAAACACCGTTTACCTTCCCCTTTACCTATTTATCTACTTGCACTTTGACATGCTTCCGAACTGCTAGGTTGGCAGGAGCAGGGACTGAACAAGGGGAGTTTACCCCGTCATGGGGATTCGAACTGCCGACCTTCTGATCGGGAAGCCCCATGCTCTGTGGTTTAACCCACAGCGCCACCCACGTCCCAAGGCTCCAGTAGGATTGGTTAATTATCATGATTTATGTATTTGTTCCATTTGAATTTCTCATTCTCCCATTCTCCCAGGAGCCAAAAGAGTGGCATTGTAATTTTATGAATTCTCATATTCCATCCTTTCTCCAAGGGTTTTTGGGCAATATATATGGTTCCTCTTTTTATTCCCTGTGGTAGATTATGTTGGCAGGGAGTGACTGGCACAAGATGATCCAGAAAGCTTTCTGGCAGAGGAGAGATCTGAATACAAATCTCTACCATCTCAATTGTCACAATAACCCTGCAAAATAAATTAGTCTGAGAGAGATTATGTCAGTAACTTAACAAAGGCTATTGAACAACTATTCAAAAGCTATTTTGCAACTCAGTGTGGATTTTAACTTGATATCGAAACCAAACATTCTACTAGCCAGTGCACCACATTAAAAAAAAAATGCCTCAAGAATAATGTTGGCTGGTCTTCCACAGTCCCAGTGTATTGTTATGAATTTGTGGATGCCAGATCCTCCCTTAAATTCCTGGGTCTAGTGTGTGTTGGAGTTTAATCAATGTTTGGAGTATTAAAATAGGCTGCCAGATGCTGAATTTAGCAGTGTCGATATACAGGCCAAACCAGTTTTTCTGTGTTCAGAAAACCCCCTGGCAGAAAAGCCATCATCAGGGAGAACAAAAGGAAGGTAATGAGTGATTTACAAAGCAGATAGCAGAGGGGGGTGAGCCCCCCCCTTTAGAGAGATAGCTAGCAGAGAAAAAGCGTCTGTCTGTTAAACACAAGGGGCTGAGCAGAGGGCCGGTGGTCAGAGCTGATTTCTGCTGCATCCAAGACTGTGGCCATGGGAGAAGCAATGCTATGAGCCCCTCCATCACAGGTGGAGACCTTGTGGTCTCTTCCAACTCTATGATTCTATGATTCTATGATTCTAGGATCAGGTTATAGATGTGGGCGTAAATAAACTGTATATCATAAAGGCAGTCTCTCCACTGTGCCTTACAAACCCTGGAATCTCTTACCACTTAGAGATTGGGGAGGCATGGAAAAGTATATTACACTCTTCCCCCCAAAATAGCCCCAGGTGTATCTCAAATGGGGAGGAGGAAACTGACAGTGGAAGCGTAGCCCTTAGAAGGACCCTCTTTGTACATTGTGAAGAAAGTGGTTATAGCTATATGTACTCTAAGAATTCATAGAATCATAGAATCGTAGAGTTGGAAGAGACCACAAGGGCCATCCAGTCCAACCCCCTGCCAAGCAGGAAACACCATCAAAGCATTCTTGACATATGCCTGTCAAGCCTCTGCTTAAAGACCTCCAAAGAAGGAGACTCCACCACACTCCTTGGTAGCAAATTCCACTGCCGAACAGCTCTTATTATTAACAGCTCTTATTATTAACAGCTCTTATTACAGGTATTATGTTGGAAATGGCCCCAACTATCACTTAAAAGCAACCATTTCCTCATTCCAGCATCAATCTGTTTTCTTTATTGCGCCTAGTCTGTGCCAGATTCTAGCTCTGCCAGATTCTTGTTTTGCCAGAGCTTCATTTACAAGACTCAAATCTGTCTGGAAATCCTATTTCTCCATTTCTGCTTCATCAGTCCAGTATGAATTAGGGTGAAGTACAATGAAGATGTGGCAGTTTCTCCACCTTAAGCCGTTCTCTCCCCACCCTTTGACATAAATAGAAAGCATTCCAACTAGTAATGCATTAATTGACAGCTTCAATTTCTGAAGCAGCTGTTTTTGATTAGGCACTGAAAACACCCCAGTTCTATTGTAGTTAATTATAAAATAGTCATAAACTAATTCCATAATACAAGTGACAGTGACCCGAGGACACAAATTTAGATAAATTTGGTTTGGACCTCTGATTCTTCCAAGTTAGACCTCTCTGGCCCGGGCAGTCAATTAGGGATAGGACACACACACACACACACACACACACACACACACACACACACACACACACTAATTAGATTATATTTACAGGGAGGAGATACAAACACTAACACTGGATATTCTTGAAAACTGGCATGCAGACTGAAGGTGTAAATAGGTGAATAAACCATATTTCTTAAAGCCAGACAGTCTTTGCTGCATCTTCTATTCTATTCTATCTCTACTTGTCAGAGAGAGGGGCAGGCATCTGACTTTTGCAACAATATTCAAGGTTTACATATTGGACCCTAACAAGAGAGATTTCCACCATTTATTTATTTTTTCAAACTGTAGCCCTAAATAATAGGAATACCCCCCCCTTCTCTCTCTGTGTTAGAAAACTTGGGGACGATGGGAAATTAGTTTGCATACCTCCTACAGTGGAAGATTCCTGCCCTTTGTGAAGAACAGTGGTACCTCTACTTACGAATTTAAGGCATTCTGAACGCACATTCGCAAGTCGGAAAAAATTGTAAGTCGAATCCCATAGGAATGCATTGGGAGAAAAAAATTGTAAGCCGAAGCAACCCTATCTAAAAATTCGTAAGTAGAAAAAATCCCATCTAAACCGCATCCAAGATGGCGGACGGAGCTCCGTTAGTAAGTAGAAACATTCGTAAGTAGAGTTATTAGTAAGTAGAGGTACCACTGAACTTGCTTTTGGGGGGAGAGGGAGCATCTAGGACATGAATAGTTGCAACTGTCAACTAGATTTGTATCCTTGATAGGCATGTATTGCATTCTTTGATGATTCCAATAACTTTCATTAGTAATCTCAACCCTACGAATAAGAATCCACAGACCTGACATTAGGGTCCTGCAGGCTGGAAGTGTTAGGAGGATTTGTCAAAGAAGTTTCTTCTTTTCCAACCTGTTGAAAAATAACTGTACTTTAGTACAGTGCAATTTAGTATAGTACGTAGATTCCGTATACAGATACATTTTGCAGTGAGTGCTTACTTTTGAATCAAGGCTAAAACCGTAAAGGTCTTCTCCTGTACTTTCCAATGAGAATATTTTGTAAATGAATCGCCAGAAATCACAATTGTGTTGTGTAACAAGAACTGGGGGCTTTCGAAAATTGTAGGCATATAAATACTTCAAGCAACAATAACTGAGAAGTAGTGATGCCATTAACATTTACCAAAACTATAGCACATCAGAAATATCACACAACGTTATTTTATTTCCAGATAAAATTAGACTCATTTTTGTTTGCATTATTCTTTAGGCAGCCATTCTAGGCCAATCTACAAAACAATAAACTTCTAGTCAGACTCTCACACCCAGCTCATTATACAAATGCAGTGATCTACGGGAGCCTGTGAGGAGCACACAGTGATTGCTGCTAAGCTCATGATCCATTTATGGTCCATTTGCCTTCATGCAGAGGGGCTATTTGTGCTAGCAACATCACTCACATGCCTCCAACTCCCCACAAATCTTCCATGACTGCTTTGGTTTGCAGCCCTCAACTGGAACAAGACCTCATACCACAATACAGTGGTACCTTGGTTCTCAAATGCCTTGGTACTTAAACAACTTGGAACCCAAACGCTGCAAAACCAGAATTAAGTGTTCTGGTTTGTGAACTTTTTTCAGAAGCCGAACGTGCTCTGTTTTGAGTGTTACGCTTCCAATTTGAGCGCTACACTTTCGTTTGAGTGTTATGCTGAGGTCTGTCTGTTGTTGCTATTTATTTTGCATTTTTGTTTTTGTGGCTTTTTGGTTTGTTTTTGAGACTGTGTGGAGCCCAGTTCAGCTACTGATTGATTGATTATTGTGTGACTCCAGTACATTGTTTATTGCTTTCATTTTATGGATCAATGGTCTCGTTAGATAGTAAAATTCATGTTGAATTGCTGTTTTAGGGGTTGTTTTTAAAAGTCTGGAATAGATTGATCCATTTTGCATTACTTTCTATGGGAAAGTGTGCCTTGGTTTTGGAACGCTTTGGTTTTGGAACGGACTTCCAGAATGGATTAAGTTTGAGAACCAAGGTAACACTGTATATAGGCTATGATGAAAGGAAGTTATGGGTGCCATTTTGATGATCCTCACCAAACATACTCTGTCCATTTCAGTCTCACCATACCCCTAGGTTTCTTACATTAGTAGGAATTAACCTTTCCCCGTTTAGACAAACTGAATTAACTGTTACAAACAACAAGGTTTTTCAAGGTAACAGTGATAGTGGTCAGTGTTGCAGATTTCATAATAATGTCTTCCAAGTTAATTTGGGAAAAAATGTGACGGCTGAATATGCTGCTGAATATGCTGCTCTGTGAAGACATACTCCACTCTGACAGGACCAGTTTCTGCAAAAGAGAGGGAACAGAAATAGCTATTCCCAGTGCTTTTTTCCCTTAAAAATGTTTAGGGGTACTCTCATTTTGACTCAAGAAAATCACCATTTTATAGTTCAAATCGATAAAAATAAATACAGTAAATGGACAAAAGTACAAAGATTCACAAAATGTTTAGGGGTATGTGTACCCCTGCGTCCCTCCAGAAAAAAAAAAGCATGGGCTCTTCCTCTAGGAGGAAGGAGCGTCTCCACCCCCATCATTCTGCCTGGACACTGAGGTACAGCTCCGAGGGCCTTCTGGCGGTTCCCTCGTTGCGAGAAGCCAAGTTACAGGGAACCAGGCAGAGGGCCTTTTCAGTAGTGGTGGCCGCCCTGTGGAACACCCTCCCATCAGATGTCAAAGAGAAAAACAACTACCAGATTTTTAGAAGACATCTGAAGGCAGCCCTGTTTAGGGAGGCTTTTAATCTTTAATCGATTATTTTATTCTTCTGTTGGAAGCCTCCCAGAGTGGCTGGGGAAACCCAGCCAGATGGGCGGGGTATAAATAAATTATTATTATTATTATTATTATTATTATTATTATTATTATTATTATTATATTGGCCTTTTATCAAGAAGACAAACATCCCTGTAATGTAGAAGTAGCAGGCTTTTCACCTGGGACATTGAGATCTGGGACTATTGAGGCCTTGCAAGGCAAGCGTTGGTAACACAGTGTCTGAGGAAAATCAATAGCAGGCATCCCCAAACTGCGGCCCTCCATATGTTTTGGCCTACAACTCCCATGATCCCTAGCTAACTGGACCAGTGGTTGGGGAAGATGGGAATTGTAGTCCAAAACATCTGGAGGGCTGAAGTTTGGGGCTGCCTGGCCAAAAGAAACCATATCTTGGAGACCATATCTTTCCTTCTTCATTAAACACCAGCAACCTCCAGCTGATCTCAAGCTGTCACTTAGCTGCAAAAGCTGCCCTGGTTCATCTCTTGCCGTTGCAAACCCCTCCAATTCAGTTAAAGGGCCTGGGTTGAGAAGAGAAGCAAAATAAACTTCTACCTTGCAGAAAAGAGTGGCTCCTCAGAATATGCAAATGGACATTCCCTGATCTAAGCTCTCTTGGTGTTTTGGATAAATGGTGTTTGGGACCATAGGCTTTAATCTTAATATAATTGGATTGGTTTCAATCCTATATTTTGCCAAAGTGATTTATCTTTCATCTGAAATCTGTGCCAAGGTGAAAGAGGGAGAATGGCATAAATCACAGACCAAATATCATAGCTGCCAAGTTTTCCCTTTTCTCGCGAGGAAGCCTATTCAGCATAAGGGAAAATCCCTTAAAAAAAGGATAACTTGGCAGCTATGCCAAATATTTGAAGGCACACCTATTATTTTCCTTGCTATTAAAGAAACACAATGTAAATGTTGCTATTTTTAGGCAACTGCAGTCATGAAAATTGCACCATCCCAAATTATTTGTAACTATGGTAGACTAAGTCCTTAGGCACAGTTGACTATTTCTAACACATTGCTTCTTTTTGGTCTAGGCATCTGTGTCTGTGCAGAAATTGTTTGTGCTACAAATTCAGGCAATGGGGACCAAGGTAAGAAAAGAAATCCAGGCACTAAATGACTTCAGAAAGTAGGGGCTACCACTAGTCCATAACCACATGGGATGAAAATGCCTCCAAAGAAACAACTTTACAGTAAAAGGACTCCCTCCCAACACAAGGCCGCTTTTTCAGCCCACCCCCACCAGCGCTGGAGTGGGCAAGGTTGGAAATGCTGGTTTTGTGCATGCACACACACATACCCCTTTGCACATGTGTGTGTGAGAGAGAAGGTATGTATGAGTGCTTGAATACATGTACACCTTTCCACATGCAGTGAGTGTGCATGCTGTATGTGTGCTGAATGTGCAGTGTGTGGCCTGTGTGTGTAGTGCATACCTACCTGCGGACCCACACGAAAAGCCGCTTCCACCTGAGCCTTCAGGATGTTACATTTAAAGTGGTCAGGTACTGAGGAAGGTGACACGGGAGGAGGATGAAGGCTCTTCTCTGAAGTTTTGCTATCTTCACCCTGTCATCCACAAGAGGACACACATGGCTGAGCAGGGAACATACTGATTTGAGAGAGATGTCTCTTCACTCTACAACCTCTGGTATGTGAAATAAACAATGACAACCTAAAAACACAAATGCTGCCTTAAACAAATGTGGAGGAGACAGGCTACTCTCAACTTATGTAGGGGTTACATTCTAGGGATAGCATGCAAAACCAAAATTGTGTATAGTCAAATCACCTTGGGTCCAATGGTGGGTGGGATTGCCAAAGTCTTTTTTCTCAGGTGCCTGCCCCCACTTTTTAACTTGTGAACCGTGCAAAGCTGAATACGCACAACTTAAATGCACGTCAGTTGTGAGTTACCTGTGCAGATTCATTAATAACTTCTTTATTTAAAAAAAACCCAGTGATCTACTAAAGATGAAATCAATTTATGGTGGGCATGGGGAGGAAGGAGAGGGTTGTGTTTATTCTAGTGATAACAGAAAGGGGGCAACACAGCGGAGGTAACTGGCCAGGCCAGTTAAGGGCAAGAGGATCGAGACTCTCAAGGTGTCCTCCTGCTCCCAGCTCTCTCCATTCCCCACAGTAACCGAGAAGTTATGCCAGGTTGCCCTCAGGTCATGTGCTGTTGCTAAATACCAAGTCTGCCTGTAATAAAACTGCAATTATCCATGATTTCATCTTGGAAGAGGAAGCCAACCTGGATTGCATCACTGAGATTGAATCAGTTCCAGATGTTTCCAAATCAGATCTCAGGACAGCACCAGCGCAGGACATTGGGGGATTCTGTCTTCCTTACCCAACCACCCATCAAATCGCACCTGGATCCCAATATTTCTACGTAGTTTATGGCTCTTGTGGATTACTGTAACATGTTCTACGTGGGGCTGCCTTTGAAAATTGCTTGGAAACTTCAGCTGCCCCAAAGAGCTGAAACCAGATTGTTATAGGGAGCAGACAACTCTCTTGCTACAACAACTCCACTGGCTACTGGTCTGTTTCTGGGCACAATCCAACGTCCTGGCTACAACCTATAAAACCCTACACAGCTTAGGTCCTGCCACCCTCCCAGGCAACTTTGAAACTCCCTCCCTAGAGAAGCTAGACTGGCCCCCTCCTTGTTGTCCATTTGCTAGCTGGTGAAACCTTCTTCCAACAGGCTTTTGGGTGCATTCAATGAGGGGGACTATTATTATTTTTATGATTTATTTTCTATGTTTTTAGCTGTTCTCATTTTATCTGTAAGCCTCCTTGAGTACCTGTGAGGGGAAAAGCGAGGTATAAATATATAATGATGGTGGTAATAATAATAATAATAATAATAATAATAATAGGGACTTGTGGGTAATTCTGTTGGTGTAACCCAACAACCTCCCTTTCTGAGCTGACTGAGGTGGTCTTGGACCTCGTGTTGAGCCCCATCCCTGTGGTGATTAGCAGTGGAGGATATTAACACACTTGCTATTACACTTTTCAGTATGCGCACTGGAGGATTATACTTAAAATGCTTAAAAACTGAGGACATACCCTAGTTTCTAATATTTTATGGTTTTGCTAGGTCCACCATCTATGTAAGCTAGATCATAATATTTAGTCAGTGGAGAAAATGTCAAGAGGGAGGCCTACCCTTTTAATTGGTCAATTTTTCCATTATCTTGCTCTTGCAAGCAAATTTTCTATCAGACATATTGATCTGCAAGCAGGATACTACTGCCCACTAAAATGTCTTAAGAAATTTTAATCTGCTGACTTGGATGAAGCTTAACAGCTGCCACCATCTGTACAATGTTGTAGCCTTAGTGTCCATGTGAAAACCAATCTTTGGCTGCAGGAAAAAAGTGATAGTGGGTGGCGCTGTAGTCTAAACCATAGGTGTCTAGGGCTTGCCGATCAGAAGGTCGGCGGTTCAAATCCCTGCGACAGGGTGAGCTCCCGTTGCTCGGTCTCAGCTTCTGTCAACCTAGACAGTTCGAAAGCACATCAAAGTGCAAGTAGATAAATAGGTACAGCTCCAGCGGGAAGGTAAACGGTGTTTCTGTGCGCTGGTCTGGTTCGCCAGAAGCAGCTTTGTCATGCTGGCCACATGACTTTACACTGTCTCCCTCGGCCAGTAAAGTGAGATGAGCGCTGCAACCCCAGAGTCGTCTGCGACTGGACCTAATGGTCAGGGGTCCCTTTACCTTTACCTTTATAGCTATACATGGGTATGATGTTAGGCTACAATCCAGCAGCTCCCCACCTCTATGGTGCCTTCAGTGCCCTCCCAGGGCTGATTCCCACTAGTGCCCATCTAGCTAATCTATACAGATAGGAAATGCCTATGACATTCTTCCAAACAGAGACCCCACAACAGCTTCCCAAGAGACTTCACCCCTCTTCAACTGTGTTTTTAATAATACTGTACTAGGTGTTGCCTCTTATATGCATATAATAATAGCCAATTCCAATTATCTCTCTTTGTCACAAGGAGTCCTGGTCACAAGAGAGATGGGCAGGCTCAGATTTCAAAGGTTCCCATTGAATTCCATAGGATAAAGCAAATGCCTTGAAATGATGAATGCATCTGAGATTAAGCAAATCTACTAGGGAGCAGGGCTGTGTTCACACTATACATTTAAAACACATTTATCACACACACACACACACACACACACACACACACACACACACACGATTCCTGGGAGCTGTAGTTTGTTTGTTTTTCAATGATACCACCAATAAAGCATAAAATCAAAACAAAATGAACTTAGACTACTGATTGCAATATTGAATTGAATATTAGGTTTGTTAAGGGTGCTGGAAATTGTAGCTCCGAGAGGAGTAAGCAGTTCCCAGGCTTCCTTGCGGAAGACAATGTGTTCTAAATGTATGGTGCATATGCAGTTTACCTTCACCAGGGGGAGGGGCTAACTTCCTATTTAGATATTATTGAATAAGCCTTTTTACTTCCTCCCACATAAATTAATGGCTGCAATTTCTTCCCTGGGGTGGGGAATATAGCACTAAACTTGAGATTGACATTTCAGTGAGGGATAAATGTGCCCAGGGTTCTATGCAGTGCGCACATGCGCACAAGGAAGCTTTACAAACCCATTCCCTGGTCTCTACCTCTAGTCCATCCTTTGACACTCTGCACATTCAAATCCCTGTCACTTTGCTAAGCAAAGAGTTCCAGGCATATCTTCCTGAAACGTACCTTGTTCATGCTGATGTGCAGAGCTGACCAAGGCCCTCCTACTTTCGCAGTCTCCACCTCCATCTTCTTTAAACGGGGAGAAGCATCCTCATAATGCCGGGATACTCCTGGATGTCCAAAATGAGGAAAGAAAACAGCCTGAAAGCAAAGTACAAAAGTCCCGCAAGGAAAACCACTCTACAGATTTCCACGTGTTCTTTTGGTAGATGGTTTCTAAAGTTCAGCTCTTCTTCCCTTTCAGAGCTGCATCTATCTTCCTAAAATGGATGATATAAAGACAACTGTTGCCAACCTAGCAAGGGGCATTATTGCTGTTCCTGGGACTGGTGAATATAACCAGGAGATTCATCTCCTGGTCCTGGGGTCTGTGGCAGTCAGTGGTACTAGGACCTAGACAATGGTACCGTATCTAGGATCACCCTCTTTCTGGGCAAATCTACAGTACAGAGTTGGATAAGTTTTACTGTTTAATCCTTAAAGCACAGTGGGCTGGTTCAGGTGTTTTGAGTAATGGGGGAGCCCGCCTGAGGCAAAACAGAAAGGTGTCTTTGTTGTCCTTCCACTGCAGGCTCACTACCTGGGGTTCTGCTACTGCAGAGGTTTCTAGCAAGATCTCATGGAACTTGCGCAAGATCTTGTGGTATCTCACTGCTGCTACCACACAAACCCAGTGATTGGGGTGGGTGGGACACACCACCCCATGGGATTCTGCCACCCAAGGCAGTTGCTTAACTCTGCCTCATGTCAGGCTGCCCTTAAAGTAAGCCTCTTGCGAGATATGACATAATCCCCATAAACAGCACCATGGAAGTTTCAATTTGTCCCCCATTCTCCCCTCCCCCTCTGTAGTTAATTCGACACCCAGGTCCGATGCTTACTGGCGTAGGAAGCCGCTCGGGCACCTGGAGCGGCAAACATGACACGCACCCAAGGGTGGGGTGTCACTACGTAGCATGCATGTGCAGTGTTGCTACGTATGACGCATCGACGCATGCATCGCTACGTAGCATCGCTGTGCATGCGCGCAACGTAGCAGGGTGCTGGCAGCGCCACTCGCGCTGGCCCCCAAAAGACGGAGCTGGGAGCGGCAGGTGGGCAGGAGGGGATGCTTCTCCCCGCCAGCCTCCAGCCTCCCGGTGAAAAGCTTTGCTCGGCGTGGCGGCGGCTGGCTTGCTCACTCACCTGCTCGGCCGGTGCGCACTTTGCTTCTTCCTTACTGCTGGGCGGAGTCATGGAGGCGAGGGGTGGGCCAGGGAGGCCACACCTCCATGGCTCCACCCAGCAGGAAGAAGCAAAGCGCGCGCCGGCTGAGCAGGTGAGTGAGCAAGCCAGCCGCCACCGCGCCGAGCAAGGCTTTCCACCGGGCGGCGGGGTTTGGCTTGGGAGTCACGGCGGGGTGTGTGTGCACCGAGTGTCACCGCCCTCCATGGTGGCACCTGGGGCGGCCTGCCCCCAATGCACCCCCTTGCTATGCCCCTGCCAATGCTGGGGTAGACTAGGCCAGTGTTTCCCAACCTTGTGCCTCCAGATGTTTTCGGACTACAATTCCCATCATTCCTGACCACTGGTCTTGCTAGCTAGGGATAATGGGAGTTGTAGTCCCAAAACATCTGGAGGCACAAGGTTGGGAAACACTGGACTAGGCAACGAATGCTTCCTCCCTGAAACACTTTTGTGCAGTCACATTGAAACTGCAACTGTTCCAACTTCTTTAATTTTTAGAAAACTTGTATTAACATACAATATAATTTACAACAAATAAAAAATAAAATGCAGAGAACTCATGAACCCTGCAAGAACTCTATTCATATAGTAAATCCTTTAAAGCAGCCAAATCAGTATCTAAGCATACAAAAAATGACTTCGTATCCATATGAAAACATTGCACTTTAAATTTTGCCTTCAAGGATTTAACTGCAATTCAGTAATAGCCTGAGAATGAAGAAAACAAAAATAAACCTATTTTCCCCCAACCTCATGATTTACTCCCATTTTTCAAGTTTTTGCAGAACACCTAGGTTTTCCATACTTCTAGATAAAAAAAGCCTGAATAAGCATACTGTAGGCTAATGCTCCAACCACCGCACAATTGCGCTCATTTCACACGCTAGCAAGGTTATGCTTAAAATTCTACAAGGCAGGCTTAAGCAGTATGTGGACCGAGAACTCCCAGAAGTGCAAGCTGGATTTCGAAGGGGCAGAGGAACCAGAGACCAAATAGCAAACATGTGCTGGATTATGGAGAAAGCTAGAGAGTTCCAGAAAAACGTCTACTTCTGCTTCATTGACTATGCAAAAGCCTTTGACTGCATCGACCACAGAAAACTATGGCAAGTTCTTAAAGAAATGGGAGTGCCTGATCACCTCATCTGTCTCCTGAGAAATCTCTATGTGGGACAAGAAGCTACAGTTAGAACTGGAAATGGAACAACTGACTGGTTCAAAATTGGGAAAGGAGTACGACAAGGTTGTATATTGTCTCCCTGCTTATTTAACTTATATGCAGAATTCATCATGCGAAAGGCTGGACTAGATGAATCCCAAACTGGAATTAAGATTGCTGGAAGAAATATCAACAACCTCAGATATGCAGATGACACAACCTTGATGGCAGAAAGTGAGGAGGAATTACAGAACTTTTTAATGAGGGTGAAAGATGAGAGCGCTAAATATGGTCTGAAGCTCAACATCAAAAAAAACCAAGATCATGGCCACTGGTCCCATCACCTCCTGGCAAATAGAAGGGGAAGAGATGGAGGCAGTGAGAGATTTTACCTTCTTGGGCTCCTTGATCACTGCAGATGGTGACAGCAGTCACGAAATTCAAAGACGCCTGCTTCTTGGGAGAAAAGCAATGACAAACCTAGACAGCATCTTAAAAAGCAGAGACATCACCTTGCCTACAAAGGTCTGTATAGTTAAAGCTATGGTTTTCCATAGCTGGACCATGAAGAAGGCTGATCGCCGAAGAATTGATGCTTTTGAATTATGGTGCTGGAGGACACTCTTGAGAGTCCCATGGACTGCAAGAAGATCAAACCTATCCATTCTGAAGGAAATCAGCCCCAAGTGCTCACTGGAAGGACAGATCGTGAAGCTGAGGCTCCAATACTTTGGCCACCTCATGAGAAGAGAAGACTCCCTGGAAAAGACCCTGATGTTGGGAAAGATTGAGGGCACTAGGAGAAGGGGACGACAGAGGACGAGATGGCTGGGCAGTGTTCTCGAAGCTACGAACATGAGTTTGACCAAACTGCGGGAGGCAGTGCAAGACAGGAGTGCCTGTCGTGCTATGGTCCATGGGGTCACAAAGAGTCGGACATGACTAAACGACTGAAAAACAACAACAGGCTAAGAGCAACATGTATTTTGAAAATGACAATGTCCATTAAGAATATATTAAATTGAGGAGGTGTTCAGAAAGAGATTAGAAGTAAAGTGCAAATAAAAGGGCAAGTATCACAATGCCTTTAATCTACTACTATCAAAACCTTTATTGGGCATTTTACAAACAGAATCACAAGAAAAAGAATCACATTCAAAAGTATTTAAAATGCATACAAAGAGGCAACAGTAAACTGCATATACTAATTGTATGTGTATATATATATATAAATAAAATCTGAAATTTCTTCCTATTAAACTACTCCTTGAGACACTGCTGCCAAAAACTCAGCTACTCCCGCAGTCACCTTATGATCAATGTCAGACAGGCAGAATCCAACATTTCCACCATGCTGCGGTGTCAGAGCACCCAGAAGGGGGGACAACACACGTTCACGCAGCATAATGCCTTTAATCTATGTTGGGGTTGCATAAGAACTTCTGAAGAGCCCCGAAAGATCAAGGCAAAGGCCAATCTAGTCCAGTCCTCTGTTCTCACAACTTGCTGGACAATTTGTGAACAGAACCTCAAGCATTTGGAACTCTGTGTACAGTTCCAGTCTGTATTACTACAAATGAGGTACTGGCCTGGGCTATTATGACAGGCTAATGTGATGGGTACTAATGTTTTTACAACAGAACACTGTAAAGCCAGGATCTTGAGCCAGTAAATACGAATCGAGCTCTTGAACCTCCCATTAGCCCACCCCTTTGACTGATTCAGTCAATCAAATCAATCTGGAATGACAGTTCCCACATTTCAAAAACCTATTTCCAGATCCATTAAGAAGAAAATGTGCACTGAAATTTTTTGAGGGGTACCAGTGAGTCAATAACAAATGTTACTTGGATCTGGAGAAGCTTTTATACATTTCTTCATGGGGAATGGGGCTACGCACTAACAGAAGCAGCCAGATTTTACTACAACCCACATTTTCATAAGCTCTACTTTCTTTAAAGGCAAGGCCCTGTGTAAAGCTTCAGTGAAATGTATAGCTTCCCTCATAAATATATTTCCAGTGCAGGCAAATTTGCTATATAAAAATATACAAAATGGTATTAGCAGTCTGAGTATAACAAAGTGATCTTCTTACGATGTCTGTGACCAAAGGTAGAAGCCCCACCAGCTTTTGGTGCTTACTGTCCCTTATTGCTTGTCTCACTGCAATCTCAGGTTAGAAAGGTCAGCCTTCCATTGCATCCCGCCCTAATGCTGAGACGGAGTTAGTTTAACAGACTTACTGTTTGGACTTTGCATGCCAGCCACGCTGTCCTTGTTGTCAGGAGGAGCAAGTGCCCCATAGTTGGAGTGGTGGTGGTGGTGGTGGAGGTGGAGGTGATGGTGGGGTCTTCCAGGCATTTTTGTAGTTGATGGTGTTCCACCGTTTTCCTCGATATTAAATGGGTGAAGCTCTGCACTGTTCAAAGGGTAGCTGTGAGACACAAGTGTGGGCCCAATGAGAGAATTAAAAAGTGATATTTGAGATGAAAAAACATTAACAAATAATCTATCAAAAAAACAAGCCCGGATATGTACTGCATTAATATCCTGCACTTCCTCCGAGTTCACTTTGTCCAGAACAGCACACTAAGCTCTTAAATTAGTGACCACTAAAATTTGGGGATAAACTATTATATTAATTAAATTATTAATAATATTAATATTAAGATATTAATTAGATACTATTAGATTATTATATGGATGTATATAGACCTCTATTTTTTTATTAAAAAAAAAACCTGGGAGATGTGCTCTTTACTGGCTCTAAATCTCACTTATTTCCTCTAGTAGGTTCAAGCCTTGTCCTTACAGAGATGATGGACCTTTGTGTATGTGTAGTCTGCACCCCTTCAGAGTGCAAATGGTGGTCCAACGACTTAATGTACCTCCATGAAAAGAAAAAAAATAAATCCCTGCAAGCTAGTATACTCAGAATATGGGTGCTGGCATGGTAATTTTCAATGCTGGGAATCTTTCAGTAGATAGCAGTTGTTTGTTCTGGTGAACCCCTAGTGCAAGATTTTGGATTCATGGGTTTATTTGATATTAGTCCTCTTCAGCACATATCTTTAGTTACTCTGGGCTGATTATTCCCCTAACATTTTATATTAAACCCTGTGAGACCCACTTGGGTTTT
Source organism: Zootoca vivipara (assembly GCF_963506605.1). Lineage (NCBI taxonomy): Eukaryota > Metazoa > Chordata > Lepidosauria > Squamata > Lacertidae > Zootoca > Zootoca vivipara. The sequence goes on along the minus strand of NC_083288.1, from coordinate 4,235,416 downwards.
AAACTGAACAGGATAGCTTAAAAGCTCAATATTTTGGGGAAAAAGCAAGGCTTGGAGTCCCAGCACCCCTGACTCTACCCCTGACTCATTGCCCCCCCCCCAGTCCCCAGGGCAGCCCTGAGCGGAATAATGACACAAGACCACGTTTTATGGGATTAAAATTGGCCACAACTTTATTAAAATTCAGATGTAGGAAGACCTTGGCGCAGGCATTGGGCGTATATCCCTCCCAGCCCCCAACCGGGGTAGGGTGATCTTCAGGGTTGTCCAGCATGAGTGGGGGTTGGGCTAACTCTGGAGAACATATGTTCAAGCAGATAGCCCACCCCCCTCGGTCGCCGCCGCTGGAAGGCGAGGGCAATAACAGCCAATTGGCATTGCCAAATGCCCCCCCTGGTGCCCCGTTTACGAGAACCCTGTTATCGCCGCCGCAATAGGGCAGAGGTCACCGCCCCCATGCCCCTCCCCTTTATGTAAATGACTAAAGGATTCCGCCCAAGGCCTGCATCCGCCAAAGTTGTGACAAATTGCTACGGGAAAGGCAAAACCTGCCAATGCAGGGAAATTCCTTTCCAGCCCTTTAACAGCAGCCGGTCGTAGCAGCGCCTGCGTGCGTGTACGCCTGTGGAGGTAAATAACCTGTAAAGCAAGCAGCCTGTGGAAGTAAATAACCTGTAAAGCAAGCAGCCTGTGGAAATAAATAACCTGTAAATCAAGCATAAAATTAGGGAGTGGAGGGTGGGAAAGCTCTGAATCCGTCGGCTGCTTCCCAGGAATGGCTCCTCTTCTTTGTGTGCAGGTAAGCCTACCTGACCCTACCTGGCCAATCCCCCTGGCACGCCCCCTTCAGCCGGATTGGTCGGCTAACAGAGTGGGCGGCGACTCCAGCCTCCAGCCTCAGGTAGGCAGTGCCAGCTTCCAAACTCCAGAACTGCCTCAGGGATCCCAGGGGGGGGGCTGCACGCGACTGCGCAAAATGCGCCTTCCCTTTCATGTTGGGGAAACGGTCATTCTTACCCCCAGAGGCTTTGGTTATGCCAGTCACACAATCTCCTGTTAAGGTGGCTCAGTCAAAATCACAGGCATAAACCAGGGACTAAGGAGCTGTGTGACCAGCAGTCATTAATTCTGACAGCTACCTGGTTCCTCACCCAATCAAAGGCACAGTTGTAGAAAAGGTTATGAAACAGCGCCCCCTAACAAGGACTACGCAGGTACTGCAGCAGTCAAGGCAAGCTCAGCTAAGGTTTGCAGAGGAACCCTGCGGAGTGTCAGTGAAAGTGTGGAGGAACTTTGCTATTCTGTATCCAGTTTGAATTTTAGTCTCTTTTTAGTAGGAATTTTTAGAAATTAATATAATAATTTTCATCATTCCAACGTTGTTTTACTCAGGGGAAAGATGGCTATCAGAGGAAGGGCTGGAGGAGGAGGAGGAGGAGGAGGAGGAGGAGGAGGAGGAGGAGGAGTTTGGATTTGATATCCCACTTTATCACTACCCGAAGGAGTCTCAAAGCGGCTAACATTCTCCTTTCCCTTCCCACCCACAACAAACACTCTGTGAGGTGAGTGGGGCTGAGAGACTTCAGAGAAGCATGACTAGCCCAAGGTCACCCAGCAGCTGCATGTGAAGGAGCTGGGATGCAAACCCGGTTCACCAGATTACGAGTCCAACGCTCTTAGAGACGAGGCCTAGGTCAGCCAAAATCCCTGAAGTGTGTGGTCACATTCTCACCAACCACACTGCATAGGCGTTAAGTCTCAGCATCCTGTCTCTGGAGTGCCAGACTCAAAACCATTCAGAAAACAATGTCCACTCAGCCTCAGTGTATTGGAATACTGGTCGAGACAAAGGGGGTTATTTGACCGGACATGGGGAGTTGGAGTTCGTGAATATTTTCCTTTGTCTTAACAAGTACAGTGGTACCTCTGGTTACAAACGCTTCGGGTTACAAACTCCACTAACCCAGTAGTAGTATAAAGAAGTTCCTTCCAGTAGCACCTTCGAGACCAACTAAGTTTGTCATTGGTATGAGCTTTCGTGTGCATGCACACTTCTTCAGATACACTGAAACAGAAGTCACCAGATATATAGTGAGAGGGTGGGGAGGGGTATTACTCAGAAGGGTGATGGGAATGGGCAGGTGTGGTAAACCTGTTGACGAAGTAGTACCTCGGGTTGAGAACTTTTCCCCAGGATGAGAACGGAAATTGCACGCCGGTGACACGGTGGCAACGGGAGGCCCCAATAGCGAAAGTGCGTCTCAGGTTAAGAACAGTTTGGGGTTAAGAATGGACCTCCGGAATGAATTAAGTTCGTAACCCAAGGTACCACTGTAACAGGAATGTTGAGTATTTCTGATTGACATGGCATCAGTTTTCAGCCTGGATGCCACTCCTATTTTATGACATGCTTAGGACATATACAGTATATGACTTTTCTAACAAGGTGTTATAGGGAATAGACGTTATCCAGGGAAACGTCTAAAGAAGAGGAGCACACATTGTTTGGGGCTTCTCTCTGCTTCTTCAATGTTGTAGTTTGAGGTCTCCTTGCGACAATAAAAATCAGGCCTCCTGGCCATTGTTTTGCTTCTATTTCTTGACCATCCAAACTAAGCCTGCGTAACTCACTGCAGCACACTAAGGAGATGGAGGCTCTAATAAGATGTCTGAATAATGACTAGGAAGGATACTAAAACAGCTGTTTTTAATTATGTTATTTAAATTTCTGTTCCACCTTTTAAACTAACATTCAAGGTAAAGGTAAAGGGACCCCTGACCATTAGGTCCAGTCGTGACCAACTCTGGGGTTGCAGTGCTCATCTCGTGTTATTGGCCGAGGGAGCCGGCGTACAGCTTCCAGGTCATGTGGCCAGCATGACAAAGCTGCTTCTGGCGAACCAGAGCAGCGCACGGAAACGCCGTTTACCTTCCCGCTGTAGCGGTACCTTTTTATCTACTTGCACTTTGTGCTTCCGAACTGCTAGGTTGGCAGGAGCAGGGACCGAGCAGTGGGAGTTCACCCCGTCACGGGGATTCGAACTGCCGACCTTCTGATCAGCAAGCCCTAGGCTCTGTGGTTTAACCCACAGCACCACCCACGTCCCAATACTCAAGGTTATTATTCCATTCAACCACTAAGGAAAAAAGTGGATGCAAGTACTTTTGAGTGGTATTTAGCAGTTTGAGTGTTTTGCTTAAAACTTGCAGATGAACAGCAAATGTGGGTTGGTAAACCTTTTATGCTGTTCCAGACTTTCTATAACCATTTTTCTTTGCTCATTTCAAAAAGCTTTGCATAAAAGTTTTTCTCCAGATTCTCAGAGCAGTTAGCTAACTTTTACTATTAAATGTTCAATTGTGCATTGAATATGGAATATATTCTATCTATGGTTTAGTTTTGAATTAACCATTTTATGGATGGCCCAGATATCAGCTATATGAGGCATTATTATTATTATTGTTATTATTATTATTATTATTATTATTATTATTAAAGTTAAAGTTATGTAAAGCTGTGCTATAAACCCATTTGACTTGTGTTAAGAATTGTGACAAAAGTGGTTATTCAGAATAAAGCCTGTCCTTTTTATGGGATAGTTTGCATGTATTATTTGTCTTTGTGTGTCTTTTTTTAATGCACAAATGGCATGTTGATGTTTCCACTATTTGTTTCTATTATTTATTCTGAAAAGTTGTTTGTCTGCATTGCATTTAGACCCCTCTTAGATATTGTAACCAAGTTTTGCATGACGGTTTCTGAGATTGAGGAGGTTTTCATTCATCTTGGAGGGGCTGTTTGGATCAGGCGGAAGGTTCGGGGCTCAAAGAGCTAGAGGCCAACAATCCCAGGTGTTTGGAGATGAGTTTCATCCAGACCCCACTAGCTAGAAGTTCTACAAGGGGAGATGTTGCAGTGGGAGAACCAAACCCCAAAGAAGTACTCATGGGGCTGTCATCTCGCCAGCCCAAACCAGCTTCCTCAGAACTGGCTTCTGCACTGCTGGAGTAGCCAACTCCCTTCCATTCCTACTGGCCAGCCTTGCCTACAGGGAAGCACCAGGTGCCAAGCCTGATGCCAAGCCAGAGCAGTCTCCTCCTGTCACGAAGAAATGCCAGCGCTGCTGCAAACACACGGCTCAGGTCCAGCCCACCAGAAGGTGTTTCCCTGTCCAAAGATATGCCCTGCTTACCATGCTAAAGCCATGCCCGCCCCTCTCCTTAACAGCAGGAATCCTAGGTGGGCCAACCATTGAAGGAACATCTTAGCCTGCTGTGTTGACCTCTTGCCTTTCTTATGTACCACACTGATTTGAGTGTTCAAGTTTTTGGCAGGAACTGTAATCTGAATAGGAGTTCTTCATCCAACAGAGGGCAAGACGGTTTGGATAGAATTGGCTGCCATTTTGAATCAAGATGGTGAACTGAACCTTTCAAAACTGCCCTGATTTTTGGTTTCTTAGAATCCTGAGTGATTCCAGGTACAAGGCTGCTAGTAAATTATGTAAGGAAGGTTTATACAATGTAATAATTTTATAGGTGAGGTCTATTACATTTACAGATTCTGCTCCATTACTATTTGTAAATTTCTTCATAAACGGTTCTCAGCTTTTGCGTTTTTTCTGTGGTATCTAAAGTGATAACACATTACGATTGGAATGGTCATTAGGTATAATAGATATACAGTTGGAAACTTTGATCTCTTACACAAGGAAGTGTGATGGCAGTGAATAAATCAGTATTAGAAAGTATGGAAGATTGAAAGAACAATTGCAGTACATGCAATTACTTCTGCAAATGGCTCAATTCATGGTTTGAAAAAACAATGGCTGAAAAGCGAAATGGCTGAAAAATCATTTCAGTCCCTCTACTTAGACATTTTTTAATCAACTACCTTAAACACGAACAGGATCTACCAGGTTATGGGAACAAAATTAAAGTGCAGTCCATCCAATGTGCAGATTTGCCACATTCATCTGCAAACTGATAAAGAAATTCTAACACAATGTTACCTCTTTGCTGCCATGCAAGGCTACACATCCTCAGTCTTTCTATGAAGGCATGAAAACCTTTGGCAAAAGGATCCTCAAATGTATGTTGTGATGTATAGGAAGCACTTCCTGACAGTAAGAGCTTTTTGACAGTGGAATTTGCTGCCAAGGAGTGTGGTGGAGTCTCCTTCCTTGGAGGTCTTTTAAGCAGAGGCTTGACAGCCATCTGTCAGGAATGCTTTGATGGTGTTTCCTGCTTGGCAGAGGGTTGGACTGGATGGCCCTTGTGGTCTCTTCCAACTCTATGATTCTATGCCTCACCTCTTCAGTATAGTATTGGCTCGTTTCACGCCTGTTATGAAACCCATATGTTCTAAATTCATGATGCTTTGCTGCCCTTTCAATACTACACTTCCAAATGAGGTTGTGCAGAATGGTAGCTTCTTGTACCATCACTGCACAGTATGTGCTTTCAAGACATCCATTCTTTGCAGGAGCAACCACAGGTTGACTCCACTCACTTTGAAGGGAAATGGGGGCTTTACAAGGAGATGCCAGGAACTTAACTGTGATACATCTCAGGTTTTATACATGCAGAATCAGCTTGTGCTGGAAGCTGTGTTTCTGGCATTGTGTGCCCTTAAAGTCTTAAAAATTTATCATGAACAAGGTGTGAGATGAAACATTACACACCTTATCTGCCATGTTGGCCATGGAGCAAGAGGAAAAATGACTCCACGTGATATCCCCCCAGTACAATCAAATTTCTACTTCCCTCTGTGCCTGCCCAGCCTTAGCAATAAAACCTCTGTAAAAGGATGGCTAGCATCCTGCAACCCGTATTCCAGAGTGGCTGGGGAAACCCAGCCAGGTGGACAGAGTATAAATAATAAAATTATTATTCTTGTTATTATTATGCAGCTCGGATTGTTGACAGGAACTATGAGGGGAAGCTCTCTCCCTCTCCATGCGGCTCTGGACACTCTGCCAGGCATAGCAGGCACGTTTGCTGAAAGAGGTGAGGCATAGAATCATAGAGTTGGAAGAGGCCACAAGGGCCATCCAGTCCAACCCCCTGCCAAGCAGGAAACACCATCAAAGCATTCCTGACAGATGGCTGTCAAGCCTCTGCTTAAAGACCTCCAAGGAAGGAGACTCCACCACACTCCTTGGCAGCAAATTCCACTGTCAAAAAGCTCTTACTGTCAGGAAGTGCTTCCAAATGTTTAGGTGGAATCTTTTTTCTTGTAGCTTGAATCCATTGCTCTGTGTCCGCTTCTCTAGAGCAGCAGAAAACAACCTTTCACCCTCTTCTATATGACATCCTTTTATATATTTGAAAATGGCTATCACATCACCCCTTAACCTTCTCTCCTCCAGGCTAAACATACCCAGCTCCCTAAGCCATTCCTCACAAGTCATCGTTTCCAGGCCTTTGACCATTTTGGTTGCCCTCCTCTGGACATGTTCCAGCTTGTCAGTATCCTTCTTGAACTGTGGTGCCCAGAACTGGACACAGTATTCCAGGTGAGGTCTGGCCAGAGTGGTACTATTACTTCCCTTGATCTAGATGCTATACTCCTATTGATGCAGCCCAGAATTGCATTGACTTTTTTAGCTGCTGCATCACACTGTTGCCTCATGTCAAGTTTGTGGTATACCAAGACTCCTAGATCCTTTTCACATACAAGCCAGGTGTCACCCATCCAGTATTTGTGCCTTTCATCCCTCCCCCCCCAAGTGTAGTACTTTACATTTTCCCTGTTAAAATTCATCGTTTGCTTTGGCCCAGTTGTCTGATCTGTTAAGGTCATTTTGAAGTGTGATCCTGTCCTCTGGGGTATTAGCCACCCCTCCCAATTTGGTGTCATCTGCAAACTTGCTCAGGATGCCCCCATCATCCAAGTCATTGATAAAGATGTTGAATAAGACTGGGCCCAAGACAGAACCCTGTGGCACCCCACTAGTCACTTCTCTCCAGGATGAAGAGGAGCCATTGATGAGCACCCTTTGGGTTCGGTCAGTCAGCCAGTTACAAATTCACTGAATGGTAGCATTGTCTAGCCCGCATTTTACCAGCTTCTTTACAAGAATATCATGGGGCACCTTGTCAAAGGCCTTGCTGAAATCAAGATATGCTACATCCACAGCGTTCCCTTCATCTACCAGGCTTGTGACTCTGTCAAAAAATGAGATCAGTTTAGTCTGACATGACCTATTTTTCAGAAACCCATGCTGATTTTTAGTGATCACAGCGTTCCTTTCTAGGTGCTCACAGACCGTTTGCTTCATGATCTGCTCTAGAATCTTTCCTGGTATTGATATCAGGCTGACTGGGTGGTAATTGTTTGGGTCCTCTTTCCCCCCCCCCTTTTTGAAAATAGGGACAACATTTGCCCTCCTCAGTAGGGGGGGTGCTCAATAGGGAGGGACCCACTGAGGGGGGAAACAGCAAGCAGAAATCTGAATAATTTAAAAAGCTCTTCAAGAAGGTCTTATAAAACATGGTTCCTATCAGGTGGTGTGTGTGGAAGAGAGAGAGAGAGATCTACCAGGTGGCAAAAGAGTTGCAGAGCCAGGGCTGGTTCTTCTCACAGAGGTGGTAACAAGGCATCGATGGCAGTACCCCTTGGACTGCAGTTGAAGGCTCGTGGGATTGAATACTTCTTTGAACACAATAAAACTGGCAAACCGGGCTGGGCTGAAACTCTTTCTCCTTCTCCTGGGATGCATGTGTAGGAGTTTTCCTCAGCTTGTACGAAGCCCTCTGACTGCAGTCTAATGTGGTAAAGCTTCAGATACCGTTTACAATCTGAGAACTAGACCCGAGTTCTAGCCCAGGAGAACCAAGCTCAGCTCTACTCCTCCCTTAGGTAGGAGGAATGACAGCGGGCATGGCATTTGCTAGCAACACTGGATTGCAGGAAATGCACACTTCCCCTGAGTGAAGCCTTTTGCATGCCATTTGCACAAAGATAGTTCCTAGGCAACCCTTGAAAAATCTTAATTTGGACACTCCCAATCTTATGAGGAACGGCTTAGGGAGCCGGGTATGTTTAGCCTGGAGAAGAGAAGGTTAAGGGGTGATATGACAGCCATGTTCAAATATATGAAAGGATGTCATATGGAGGAGGGAGATTGTTTTCTGCTGCTCCAGCGAAGTGGACACGGAGCAATGGATTCAAACTTCAAGAAAGAAGATTCCACCTAAACATTAGGAAGAACTTCCTGACAGTAAGAGCTGTTCGGCAGTGGAATTTGCTACCAAGGAGTGTGGTGGAGTCTCCTTCTTTGGAGGTCTTTAAGCAGAGGCTTGACAGGCATATGTCAAGAATGCTTTGGTGGTGTTTCCTGCTTGGCAAGGGGTTGGACTGGATGGCCCTTGTGGTCTCTTCCAACTCTATGATTCTATGTGTGTGTTTTCTTTAGAAGACTGGACCTGTTTTCTGTCTGTTGAATACATCTCCCATCTTATTTCCAAGCCACTTTGTGTGCATGTAGTAACCATAAGGTGTCCCCCCCCCCTTAAAAACTAAAATGTATAACAAATGTACTGTGGATGTATGCAATCTTCCTAGTCTGAAGACTAAAAACATGTCCAGAATATAAAAAATGCAAAGACAACAGAAAATATTCATATTTATTTTTTTGTACTCAGCACATACAAAGATCAAAACAAATGTAATAGCATTTGTAAACATACTTTAAATTAAAAAAATTAAACTATCATGTATTTGCTCTCAAGGAGAAGTAGACTTAACCTCATTTATAAAGTTAGATTCTGTAAAATCATATGAACAACACTAGCACTTTAAAATATTCCCCAAATAGCAAGATATTCCTTGTTTCAATCAATTTCAAAAGATCACAGCTTGAAGGCCAAATCAACACGTGAACCAAAGCTGGCACTGTTATCTCCATATTCAAGAAAACCAAAACTATCACAAGTTTAGCCTGTTTTGTTTAAGGAACCTGAGTGTGTAGATAAAGAATGTATATCCAACTTTGTAGAAGCTGAACTTGTTTACCCATATCTCATATCAAAATACATAGGTCTAAACTATCTCTTGGGATGCATTCAGACAGCTGGCTGTCCTTGCATGATGAGCTCAGGATTGAGTCTTAGGTGCTCATATAAACCTTCTCTCTGCTCCCCACACAACCCAATGCAAAAATGAATGACTACAGATAGGAACTGTGGTTGGAATGGAATGTGTGAGCCTGGGACTCCTGAACATGTAGGCCAAATAAATTTGGGACAGAGAAGGAGAAGTAGCACCAGAAGCGTCACCAGGCTAAGGTGGTTTTTCTTTCAGCAGTTTTTCTATCATCTAAAAACACAAGTCTACTGAAAGACAGCACCCACCAGTTATTAAGGCACCATCTTAACACCCGTTCATTACTTTATAAGCTGATCAATAAAATCCAAAGCGTCAGATGCGCTATATAAAAATATATATATAAACTCTAGTGATTTTTGTATAATTGTTAACATGGTGCAAAAACCTATTTGTTTCAGGGATAAACAGATTTTTTAAAAGCATTTCATTATTAGTCATCTGGATCCCTTTATCACTGGCCATTAAGTCATATTTAATAACTACAATTATATTGACTCCTGATTTCAGTATAACTCAAAAGAAAAAAAGCGAAAGACTATCATTGCTGGATTTTATTCATAAATGAAACCACAGAACAGCTGCAACTGTGTGTAAATGAAACAAAACAAACATTAAAGGGCTACAGTAGTGAAAAAATAATGAGAGTTTTACAAACTACCTGCAACATTCCAGAATTTTGGGCATATTTCTTAGCTTTTTCCAAAGTAACGGAACTACAGCTTGCAAGTCTTTGTTTACTACACCTTATGTTCTATGGATTATGACACAATTTTAAAAAACTTATTTGGAATGTAATGAGTATGTGAGATGATGCATAAAGCGAGAGATGGTTCTTTCTCAAAGGGCTGTCATGAGCTTATCCTGATACAACAGGCTCTGGATCCCAACTAAGTTCTTCTGGTTCTGGTCCTGAACATACCACAAATTGCTGTCCTCTCCATTTGGGGATTGTTTCCAACAGAGCCTGTCATCATGATAGGGTGGCCTGAAGCACATGCAGAGTGATGGTGAATGAGAAGCAAAAAGGAAAAACACAGTTATGAATGACAAAATGCATGAGCTGATCACATACATGCAAAATGAGACAACAGTGGGGGACTATATGGATGGAAAGTATTAGCAGGGGGGAAACCTAGGTGGGGAATGAAGAACTGAAACCACAAATGGAGTACAATCCTCTGGAAAGTTCACTAAGTCCCACTTCAATGAATGGGGAGAAACACATTGTCCATCTGTGGAAACCAGGCTGTGCAGAACTCCCCCCCCCCCAAAAAAAGAGGATTATGTGCCATGTTTTTTCCTACATTGCATACACAGACCCTTGCAAAGTGCCATACGAGTATTTATTCTGCCTCATGTATACCACTTAGAAGCTGTTCACCAGGTTTATCTCAGAGATGCGCTCCATGAAGAAAAATGGTGAAGCGGCCCTAAGGGATTTTCAATGCTTGAGAGCTGTTTTGCACATTAATGTAAAAAACAGGTTAGCTGCACACTGAAAATGTGCTGAAATCATGTGTAATGGTCTATGTGCGCATTGTGGGTAATGTGGAAATGCTACCTGAACGTGGGACTCCTTTTTTGTTTTTATTACTTAATTCTATAAAAACATTAAGACATAAGGGAAAAAACACACATTTAGACAAAACACTAAAACATACAACATATAATACAGTACACAAATTACACAATACATTTCTACCAACACTTTTAGAGAAGAACAGAGAAAAACAGAGGGCAGGGCAGCACCCCCCCCCTTTTCCAAGGTTCATTTTTTATGGAACTTCCATTGTTTCCATTTCATACACCAGCTCCCCCCAATTCAGGTATGAGATCCTCACTTTCCACCAATCTGCCTCCAGCACATCCCCTTTTTTTGCCTCTACTGATGTTGGAGGTCTGGTGGTGCTAAGACAAGGTTTCCACAATGGTGGTGATGGCGGGGCTCCCAAACTCAGATCTGCCTCCCTATTCTGTGACCTCTCCCTCCACCCCTGGAGAGAATGATCCAAAACACCCAATGGCCTGTGGGGTACCCTCCCAGAAACAGGGGAACTGTGCAGCCAAAATCTGTATACATGGCATGTACCCATTTCATTTACACCAAGTTCATTTTGTATTTTTTGATGAACTCTAAAAGGCTGTAACTGTAGTCAGCTACTCCAAGGCTGAAAATGTAGCTCTCTCAAAATGACCCATTTTTTTAAAAAAATCAGTACTTGAATTTTTCTTTAAAAAAATATGTCTTCCATAATTAGTTCTTGTTTGTCCATCCAATGGTAGTTTTAATGATATTCAATAAGACTAATGAAGTTTCAGGCTCTCATTTTAATTGAAAAAAATCTCATTAACCATCTTCTGAATTATTTGTGCCACCATTTCCCTTCTCCTATCCTAACTAGATGGTAGATGGTCCATGCTGTTTAATTTTATAATAGTTTTCTCTATCAATAACTGTCTCAGAAAACCAGGATTCCTTTTAAATAAAAATGTCCCATTCTTCGATGGGCATTAAAATCTTTACTAGATTCAGCTTCATTTTTAAAGAAAACAGAATTGTTTGTTTTTAAAATGACAATATGTTTTTGACAGCAACTTTCTCCCTGCAATGTTGCTTCTCAAATTCTGATTTCTCACAAGCCATATTGCATTTTTTTTAAAAAAAATTCTGGCTCTTCAAAAGGAGAGTTGATTCTGCTTTGAGGCCTCCCTTTCCCATTAATGCAGGGTTGGGGAGGCTATTTCAGCCTGGGGGCAAAATTCCCTTCTGAGGGTCAAGTGCCAGTGTTGGCTGGGGCCAGAAAAGCAAATTTTATATTTGCACAGTAAGCTGGTTACTGCACATACACTCACACACCAATCATTCCTCCAGTCAGGTAAATGAGGCATTGGCAGTGCTCAAGGATGATGATGATGATAATAATAATAATAATAATATAATAATAATAATAATAATAATAATAATAATAATAATAATTACTGTAATAATAATAATCAAGTGTTAAAAACAATACAGCATTAAATATCAAAAACTTCCCTAAACAGGGCTGCCTTCAGATGTCTTTTAAAAATAGGATGGCTGCTTATTTCCTTGACATCTGATGGGAGGGCGTTCCACAGGGCAGGATATTTTCCAGCGAGGCAAAAATGCTTGTGGTGTGAAGCCTCATCTGTCCCCCAGGCCTGAGCACCCCCCCCGCGCATTAATGTGTAGTCCTCACATCACACACTTCTCCACACTTGGCATCCAATAAGAAGGGTGATGAGAGGGTTGTGTTATGCACCATTCTCATATCACAGATTTCATAAACAGATTTCATAAAGTCTACTGATTTCTCTTTTTTCTACAGGCTTGGGTAACCCCAAATATAGAGCCAAGTTTTGTTTCTGTGTTGCCATCTCCAAAATCACAGGTGCCTCTGAGAAAAATTCCTTCACATCCCCTCTTTCTCAAATAGCATTTCTTCCCCAGGATTCAAGCTATATACACTATCTCTGCAATCCTTACCTTTAAGACAGGCTAGAATTATTGAGGTGCTGATACTGCAGATGATGGCTGAAAATGAGAACAGTGGTTTGCCTATTCTCATACCGTGAGATCATAGATGAGCTGAGGATTTCCTGGCACTCCGCTCATATGCTTAGCCCCTAAGTGACACCAGATTAGGAGCAATATGTTGTACACACAAACTGTCTTGTTTCCCAACTAGTGAGATCATCCACCCCACCCACCCCAAGACTGAATAACTTTTACAAGCATCTGCACAGAGCAATCACTTACCTTAGATTTACAGGAGGATGTGGGTGCCAGTGTGATTGGCCAGGGTGCATATTTGGGTGATACGGAGGCTGGAAATAAAATATGAACCTAGGTTACTGAAGAATTTGTAACCTTACTTCCGTAAGTTAAAATTTCCACAGCAGCCATTTAAGATGGATGGATGGATGGAAGGAAGGAAGGAAGGAAGGAAGGAAGGAAGGAAGGAAGGTACTGAAACTGCTTTACACACTGGCAGAGAACTTTATAGTTGCCTATAAGGCAAATATTGATTCCAATTCTGAGCAAAAACACATTCAAAAGTTTACTTTGACTTTCGAGGTTCCCTTTCACATGTAGCCTTTGCAACTTCAGAAGCGATTCAGATGTTTCCTTGACTAGGAATAAAGCGGAGAGTCCTGAGATCTAAGAATGAACTGTATCACCTCAGACGCTGGGTGATCATGTTTTGAATGCAAAATAAACAAATTTAAGGCTTCCCTACAACTGGATATAGTAGTAGGGGAATTAGGCAAGAATATTTCTTTCTTCTGTGCTAGTTTTAGATTTGCAGTGGTGGACAGGCATTTTTAACAAAAGTGATTCCCTCTCCTGTAATCTGAAATAGTATAGGCCTTCCGCCTCCTCTGGATTTCACAGTTCTCTTATGCTGTATGTATCAATCCAGTCTGAAATAAACCTAATTCTTTGCTGAAAGTGACACCACTCATACCACACATTTATCGGTCTAGATGCATACTGTACTTCTGATTTGTTGCAGTACTCTAAATGAAACACTGATACTACTTTTGTGGCTAGAGATCTGGTCAGCCATCTATCTCACTAGGCTGCTGGGAACATTTGTCACTTCTCTTTTTTCTGAGTACTTGAGTTTATGTACCTACAGACATCTGTATGTATCGCCACTGCATCCAAAATGGAACCACACAATTGGTAGACCAGGGGTCAGCAACCTTTTTCAGTGGTGGGCCGGTCTAACCTCCCTCAGACCATGTGGTGGGCCGGACTATATTTTGAAGGGGAAAAAAGAACGAATTCCTATTCCCCACAAATAACCCAGAGATACATCTATATATATATAAAATGTTCCCACTGCATGCACGGATGTAACACCCTTCCTCCGTAACCGCTGAACTGAATTGCATCAAATTAGGACACAACGTTCCATGTCCATCAGGGAGGGATATGGCATAGTTTCCCCCCCCCCAAAAAACCCCCACACCTTTCATACCTAAAATAATGATTAAACACAAAAAAGTGGTGCACAAATTAGATGTCACCAGCCAAAGCTCTGAAGACTCCAGCAGCATCCAATAGAAAGGCAAATCTCTGAGGGCGGGGCCAAATCGTTACATCATCAACCACCATCCAACAACCGCCAAAACCGGCCATTCCACACCCAAAGCCCAAGGATGGACCCCAACATCACTACACCCACTGCATGACCAGGCCCTACCCCGACGTCCCCACCACCTCCGCCAAAGCCACAACGGCCATTCCACCCCCAAAGCCCAAGGACGGAAACCACCAAGACAGCCATTACCAGACAAAGGCAAAAAGCCAAACCCAGAGCCACAGCCACAGGACACCACAGCCCACAGCCACAGGACGCAACCCAAAAACACCCCACACACACACACACAAACGCTCACACAACAAGCAACGCAACTAGCCCAAACCCTCATCCGCAATAACCCACAGAGTCAGGCCAGGGCCAAGGAATGGAGGTACAGGGCACAGGCCTTGGCACACATTTACATACTAGCCCAAGCCAAGGCCAACAGACTAGGCCTCGGCTCTACTTTACAGCCTACAGACTAGTTATTCCTGCTGCGCTCACTGGAAGGACAGATCCTGAAGCTGAGGCTCCAATACTTTGGCCACCTCATGAGAAGAGAAGACTCCCTGGAAAAGATCCTGATGTTGGGAAAGATGGAGGGCACAAGGAGAAGGGGATAACAGAGGACGAGATGGTTGGACAGTGTTCTCGAAGCTACGAACATGAGTTTGACCAAACGGCGGGAGGCAGTGGAAGACAGGAGTGGCTGGCGTGCTCTGGTCCATTGGGTCACGAAGAGTCAGACACGACTAAACAACAACAACATTCCTGCTGCACTATGAGACAAGATGATCTACTTTCCGCCTACATGCAGATTCATCACCCACCCGGATGAGCCCAATAACTGTTGTACCATCCGCAAATTTCAAGATCTTAACCAATGGATCAGTTGAGGTGCAGTCATTAGTGTATAGAGAAAACAGCAGTGGGGAGAGCACACACCCCTGGGGAGCACCTGAACTGATGGTATTATTACTTGATGTGATTTTCCCCAGCCTCACCTGCTGCCTCCTGTCCGTTAGAAAGCTGCATATCCATTGACAAACAGAAGCAGGTACATTAAGCTGGAGTAATTTAGAAACCAATTTGGATGATATTGAAAGCTGAGCTAAAATCCACAAACAAAACTCGCACGTAACCCCCCGGGGAGTCCAGATGTTGCAAGATGTAATGCATTGCCCTGTTGACCGTATCATCTACTGACCTATTAGCTCGATAAGCAAATTGCAAAGGATCCAGCTTCAGGTCAGTAGTATCCTTCAAATAAAGTTAAAGGTAAAGGGGCCCCTGACCATCGGGTCCAGTCGTGTCCGACTCTGGAGTTGCGGGACTCATCTCGCTCTATAGGCCAAGGGAGCCAGCATTTGTCTGCAGACAGCTTCCAGGTCATGTGGCCAGCATGACAAAGCTGCTTCTGGAGAACCAGAGCAGCGCACGGAAATGCCGTTTACCTTCCCGCCGGAGCGGTCCCTATTTATCTACTTGCACTTTGATGTGCTTTCGAACTGCTAGGTTGGCAGGAGCTGGGACCGAGCAATGGGAGCTCACCCCGTTGCAGGGATTCGAACCGCCGACCTTCTGATTGGCAAGCTCTAGGCTCTGTGGTTTAACCCACAGCGCCACCTGAGGCCAACACTAATCTTATAATCTCACTTACTCATTGCTCCCTAATAAGTGTATGTGCACAATGCATAGATTTGAAACATAAATTTAATTTAAATCAAACTTTCTAATTTTCTTTTTTAAAGAAATCCCCTTGAATGCCAGCTTTCAGATATGGCTTCACTTTTAGCTGGAGTCCAACATACTTCACAAACATAGGAATATGAAAGGCACATGACATTAGCACACCAAAAATATTCACAATCACAAATGGTAGAGCAAGGGTAGGCAAGCAAGCAAGTCACTTTGATCACGACATTGTTGGTGCTATAGCTAAGGTAACAGAAAAATAAGAATTCAGTATTCCTCTTACCTGATAGTTATGGACTTCTTGATTATTTTTAGTGCTAAAACAAAAATGATATTATTCTTATTTGCATAGTTCTCATAAAGTGTAACACACAAGCTTATCTTATTAATGAACAAGCCAAGCTAACGCAAGGGAAAAATGCCTTTAAGATCTTAGTGAGCAGGTTTGAATTATGTTTTAAGTAGTGTAGCTATTAGGATGGCAGCTCAAGAGACTGCAACGTGCGGAGGTTGAAGTTTCCAAACATTGCCTGCCTCTTCCCTCTTCAATCGCTCTCACGGAGCTGACCAACAGCCTATTGCCTCAACCTCCTGAAGTGAAACTCCTGGGAGAGATGGAATATCCGCAAACATTCCATATTTGCCTCAGTAGCTCATCCAGTGGCTATGGAAGACTGATTTATTAGATGTATACACCTCCAAGGATCCAAGGACAGTTTGCAGCATAAACAATTCCCAACTGAATTCAGTTGCAATGGTTCAAATCAGTTTTGAATGTTGGGGAGGGAGGATTCAAACACTGGAGAAGCACAGGATCTTGCTGCCTGCTTCTGAACCACAAATTAAGTGCTCAGGAGCATCATGCCTGTACTCTGAGTTAAGAGATGAGGAGCATCACCGCTTGTAAAATGTTTTCTGTACCTATTCTTATCCCTTAATGGGACATATTAGGAGTTCCTGCACTAGGAGGTTTCTAGTACATTTATCTAGGGGCAGCTTGGATAGCAGGTGCCAAACCAAATAATTAATGTGAAAGATGGATAACACTTACCAAATCTGGGGTGCTTTGAGAGTGTTGCTTGCTAAGAGAGGGCACAGAAAAGCAAGGGTAAACATCACTACTTTTGGGGAAAAAACACAACCCTCTGTTTTTTTATACAGGGTAACATTCCAGCATTACATAAGGGGCAGCAAGTGATGGGAGGGGGAATAAATAGGTCTGTCTGCCCCAAGTTTCCATGTACGGTACAGCCCACATGGTCTCCTCTCCATCCAACTCCTACTCATGAAAACAGTGTGGAGATGAATGATAAAGGAAATTTAATGTACAGCCCACTTCTGTGAGTGAAAAGGAGATTCTGTGACTGAAGATTGTGCCAAAACACTAATGCAGCTATGCTTGGGGTCCACCTTCAAGAGACGTTGGTGGTGTCTAGATGTCACATTATGCCATAGCCTAGCATGACAAGAAAAAGCTGCAGAGAGCCTCTGACTTGTGTTCCACCCTTCATGCGTATCCTCTGGTGAGACCACAAGAGGTTCAGAAGCTTTCACTTCCCACTTATTAATCTCAACTTGTTGTGTCAATCCAGACACAGCATGAATCTTAACTATTATTCATTTGAAACGAACAAACTTCAAACCAGGGGTTATAAAGTTGACCTGCTTAAGCAAGCCATAGCCAACATTACCCACAATTTAGGGTTCAGGTGTCATGCTGAATGGAAATTAGAACGGAAATCATCTGAGCTCTTCCTCGCAGGTGTGCAGAAGGAGAAGAGGGGAGGGGAACAAGGCTTGCTGTGCCTTGCTCTCATCATGCTAAACTATGGTCTGTCTCAAGGGTGCTGCTTCTTCATAACTGTAGGACTTCTTTAAGGCCTCTGTTGTATTTGATGAACAACATACAGAGGAGTACTTTCCCTGAACTTGGGGCTTCTCAAGTGCTTCTGAGAAGTAATAAACCAGAAAAATAATGAGTGCGTGAAGGGAAACTGACAGAAACAAAACAAAACAAACAAAAAAGAATTGGGAGGGGAGATTTAAGAACAAACTAGCAAACAGGAGCACTACAAAGTGGAAGGGGAACTTTTAGGACATCTCCTTGCATTTCTTCATGGTGTGATGAAACAAAGCCATTATGGTATGTGAGATGCAATGGAGAAAATAAGCTCTAATTTTAGTCAAGCAGTTTGCTTAATGAATATGGCATGCAAGTTAGCTGCAAACTTTAACCTTTGAAAGTTGAATGCCTTCGGGATGGGTACCGCTTGCTGGGCCTCCTTTCAAAGGTACTGGCTCTGCGTAGTCTGGATCCACGCGTTGCCTGGTACTCGGTTCGACCACTTAAAAGAAGAAGAAACGAAGACTTACAGTGCATTTCTATATGGTCTACTTGAAAGCAAGTCCCAGCAAGTTCAACCATGTTTTCCTCCAGGTAAGAGAGCATAGGTTTTCAGCCTTAATTTGCTTCACTAACAGCTCGCATCCTCAAAACATAAAACCTACACACCGTCATATAAATGCTGTATGCAAAACCAAGACTTTAGCTTAAGTCAGCTGTAGTTTATGTCTATTTGTGGTTTATTTGTACAGTATAAGAAAATTAAAGACATCAAGGGCACTTCATAGCAATCGATAGAGCTACAAGTATGGCTATCACCCAGTTTCAGAAATCTTAAGTGGATAAATCTTGAGTCTCAACTGACCAATTGATTCTGCATAAGCCCGCATATCATACTGTGAGTGACACCCGTCAAGGATACAGGTGCTGCTACACTAAAGGAACAACACCTCACAAAGCAGAATGGGCATCACTTGTCACTTGTAAAAGTACAAGTTCCACAAATAAAATGATTGGATGGGCTCATATGGGGAAAGGCAACCTTAAGAAAACTGGACCCAAGCCATAAAGCACTTTACATAACAATAGCAATAGCATGAACTTGGCCCAGTAACAAATTAGCACCCAGCGCAGATTTTTGAGTATAGGTGTAATTAGCTGACAGTATCTCACTCCTATAAGCAATTGTGCTGCAGCATTCTTTATTAAGTGAAGTTTATGGAAGCCTCACACAGAGTGCATTGTAGCAATCCAGTCTTGGAAGTTGCCAAGCTGAAGCTGATAAAAAGGGCTCCTAGCCACTGAAGCCACTTGGGCCTCCAGGGACAAAGAGCCCCCCCCCATGGCTGTGCAGCTCCTCCTCCATGGGGAGTGCAGCCCCACCCAGAGCAGGCAATGAACCAATTTCTCAGACACAGAACTGAAGCATATTTTGATCTGCTGGAGGCAACTTGGTAGCCAATCAAAATGTTTTTATTTGTTTAATTTAACCAACAAATCAAATACAGGCAACCCTTGCATTTACATGCATTCAATATGTGTGCAACTGCGCACGCACACACATTGCACCAAACCTGGAAGTTACCCCAAAAGCCACAAAAACATTGCAAAAAGGGTGGGGCGGGGTAGAACATTTTGTGTTTGCAGGCTTTTTCATGGTGTTTCAAATACACACAATTTCACTTGGAACATTGGGGGGGGGGTTGCCTTTCCTGCAACCCTAAATTACCAGATTACAAAAACCTCAGCCTCAAAAGAGTCCTCAGATTATAGCACTCAAAATATGTGCAAAGAGCTGCCTTGCAAAAGCAGAAGCGAAGCCAAGACCTCCCGGACCTCATGAGGGTTTTCCTACTCATGCTCACCCTCGCCAATTGCTAGAAGGAACCAGACACCATTCCTACTTATCCAAACCTGCCAATGTGTCTGGCAGGAGAGAGACTCCTATTAAAACAAGCAAACAAACAAGCCAGATTTTTGTGACTTAGCAGCTTCTGTGGCCTTATTTGCAAGGGTGCATCTGCAACTAGGTACCTGAATCGAAAGCGGGATCCCAGCCTGATAAAATCTGACCGGGTAGATTTACTGTTTGCAGGTGTGCGCAACCGAAAGAAGGCATGATGCTCCACTGCACATTTCCAGAGGTGCTTGCACGTTTTAGCATTGTCTAATCTGAAAACAAATGTGTGCTCTTGCTCTCTACCCTGTAAGACAAAAAATGGAAGCCTTGTAAGTTTTCGTGCAATCAGCTTAACAACCAATGTCACAGAAAGAGAGCTCGAACTGTCAATGGGCTGAATATCTCAGGGTCAACTGCTGAACTCCTGGGACTCTGGATACTGCCAGGTCGGATTCATTACCTGGTCATCATCTTCGACCACCACAAGGGTCAGCTTGCTCTTTTTGAAGTCCATTTTAGTGATTTTAGGCCTGGTCACATAGAAGAAAGATGATGTAAACAGTTAATTGTCAAGAGAAACAAAACATTATGTAACATATTTGTATATAAATGCTGTTTTATTATTCTCATGCTAATCTGAAGAGCCGGGGACGACGACCAATCGCTCCCTTTTTGGGGGGGGGAGAGAGATTAGTATTGAATAACAGTAAGTGTAAGTAGGAATTACTCACCAAAAAAACAAACCTATTTTGTTTGCCCCTTCAAAGATCAAGATCCCTGTTGGTGTCAAGCCAAGAGCATAGTCACAACCATCTCTTCCCTACAAGCAAACAAATGATGTTATATCAAACACAGAAAATCATCTGCAAGACGTACATTCAGAAAGTGAAAAAGGTGAAAGGAGTTGCTTTTAAGCACAATGCCTTGGAGGCAGACTGTGACCCTCGTTCCCACCCTCTGCATAAAGAAATTGCAAGGAGAAGCTCTTACCTTAACTACATGCATATCCACCCCATACATTTCTAGCCATTTGGCTTTGTTCAAGTAGCACATTTCTGCCTGTGCAGGGCTCTTTCCCCTATGAAAATGAAAGGGAGAAAAACAGTTCTTAATCAGAAGTATTGCTTCTTTCCTTCCACCAATCCTTAAGGATTCAGTTTTGGGTTTATTCACATTTCCTCTGGTCCCGATGCTTTCCTTTGGGAGAAACTGCTTTTTAGCGCTCAGTCAGAGCAAATGGCAATTCTAGTTTTTTCCCAGATTGGCATTTGCTCTGATTTAGAGCCAAAGAGCAGGTTTTCCCTGGGAAAGGAGAGGAGCCAGGGGGGAAATGCTTGGACTCGGGCCTAGAAAGTTTGAGTCAAGCACAAAACCCACTTGGACCCATGCTTTCTAGGCATGAGACAAGCAGACAAGCCCTTTGCATGTCTTAATACAGGGACCAGAAGCTGTTTATCTAGTGGGATGGAGCTGTAGCAATACCTTCCCAGCACTGGTGCTGCTGCCATTTGCTGGGTGGGAGGTGAACGAAGCGGTGGGGAGATTAATGTGGGAACACTAGCACCAGATTGGCTTTGCCAGTGTGCCCACACCACACTGACCTCCCCGCCACCTTGCCCCTCTCCCTCCTAGCAGGGATGGTCCATCCCGTTTCACCACCTGAGGCAAAATGGGAAGGTGCCATCTTCACCACTTGCCCCTCCGCCACAGCCTTGCTTATTGGGGCAGCACAGCGGAAGCTGCTGGCGTGGTCTTGCTGGAAGCAGAAACTGCAGCCGCTTCTCGTTTCTCCAGTGATAGTGGTGGGGCAACCACACCCCGACACAGGAGCAGCAGCGGCAGTGGTGAGATCTAGTTAGAATTCCGTAAGATCTCCCCGCTACTGCTGCTTCTCCTCTCTTCTCCAGCAGCAGCAGGGGCAGGCAGGTGCCCTTCGGGGCTTCCTCAGTCTGCCTCGTGGGCAAGCCACCCCTGCCTGCTGGTAGGGAGGCTAGAGTTGTAGCTCTGCACACACTGGGTGAGCCAGTTCTGACAGAGAGCTCAATTTACTTCTTTGCTGGTATCTCTCTCTCTCTCTCTCTCTCTCTCTCTCTCTCTCTCTCTCTCTCTCTCTCTCTCTCTCCCTCCCTCCCTCCCTCCCTCCACAGGGCAGGCTCTAGGTAGACCCCCGGTGGCGCGGTGTGCTAGGGCGCCGGGCGGCTTTGCCGCGCGGAAACCATGCTGCACCCTGCAAGGGCGGGGGCGCCGGAGCGATCTCCGCCCCTCAGCACCAGGGGGCGTGACCTGCTCAAGACTGCCCTGTCTCTCCACATGCTAAATTGCAGATAAAATCAGGTATCTTCCCACCATACCTGAATTCTTTCCACTTCTGAAAGATTTCAAATTCCATCGCTTCAGTTTGATTAGGAGTAAATAGGAATTCTGAAACAAGTTCTGGAGTGTGTTCGGGGAGCTCACATTCGCCAAGCTCAGCTGTCAAAAGTTGGAAATTCCAAATAAGATATCGCATGGAAGTAGATTATAAACACTGCTATCTTTTCCAAGATAAGGTGTTATTAAAAAACACCTTCTCCATTTAAGTTTTCCAGCTTAAACAAATTCAGAGCAAGAGAGCAATAAGCAACAGAGAAAGTTAGCATATAGATATTCTGGTCTGTGGGGAAAGGTCTTATTTGGATTTGTAACACAAAATCATTGGGTACTCCTGGATTTGTTATGAGTATTAAGAACATATAAAAAATAAATAATTTCACTTGAAAGAAAGCCATTAGATTAAGCGGAACAACCTCTTGTCCTAAAGAGGAACATCCATTGAATGCTAAGGGAGGGAGCAGGTTTGCTTTCAGTCACCATGCTCCCTGCTGCTCATGTGCCCAGGAGCCATGCCACGCCAGCTGTGCATTCAACCTTGCACATATGAGTTGATTTGGATCCCACCCCCTTGTACGAAAGAGCCCTATGTACCAAATGCACAGGTGTCAAATGCTGGGTGCTCTTTTCCAGAGGCGGGGAGAGAATGTAAAAGAGCAACTATGTGAAAAAACATCACATTTTTTCTCTTATTTGAAAGATCTCTAGAACAACTGCATTTTATGAACAGATCATTTCTTAATTTCCTTGGTAGCAATATTCATTCTTTATCCCAAGAGTTATTGGCATTGTATATATATTCTCCTCTCTTGTTTCCACTAAGCCAATTCATATTATTTCAAATGAACAAATTTAAGTATTACAACCAAGCCATTTACTATTTCTGTGAAAGCATTATTTCATAGAAACATGGTTAGCAATTTGGGACAGGAACTGAAGCCTGACATACATACATACATACATACATACATACATACATACATACATACATACGAGTTTTAGCTGTCAGTCCCCTGTCAGCAATTAACGTGTAACTATGGGAGAGTTTTCACAGGCTGCAGACTTTCTGAGAGGCAAAGGCTACTGGGAAAGAGAAAGACTGCCTTCTCTTGGAAGGCAAGAACTACAGAACCCATTACTTTCCCCCCCCCCTTAAAGTTCAGTTCAAATAAAGTTCAAACAGGCAGTATGTAGGTCTACGCTGTCTGCAGTGGTTCCAGGCACCACCATAGCTCCGACACGTGGCCTTTGGCAGCCATATGTGAATGAGCAACCAACACTTCGAACAGACTTCAGTTGTTAACGGACATACCTTGGAGACACAAAGCAGAGAGTTCTACAGCTGTTTCATAAGGGCATTTCAATCTGTAAAAAAAGATACAAATATTTCAGTAAACAACAATAATCCCTCACAAAGAAGCCCCCCTCCACTCCATCAATTAAACTCAACATTATTATTTATTAATAACATTTCATATTATTTCTCTTAAATGATATTCAGTGTGGCCAACTGCAAACGATTTGATATGCAATCCAATTACAGTAGTAACAAGTGAAACCATTTTAAAAAACATTTTATGAGTTCTCCTGCAATGTTAAAACGCCATATCCATGAACTCCATATCCATGGAGTATGGAATGCTTAAATAAATAATTTTTGGCTGGCCATGGCTGTGGCTGCCAGAGCATGCAAGTCCCCCGCCCCTAGTTTTTGCTGAGGGGCTAACTCTATGCTTGGGTATTACCACTTCGTGCACACAGAAAACTAGCATTCAAGGGAAAACGTTTTTGGCCTTGCAGTCTCCCTATGCTAATTTTCTATGTGCAGGAAACTGCTCTATGTAAAGAATCATTTGGCCATATGAGCTCCCACTGACAGGATGGAGGAGTACAACCTAGAGACGGATTACCACCCTTGTAGTGGTAAAGCTTGGTTAAACAGCAGGTACAAGCCTTGCCGTTTTCCCATTCTGCACGTGCCAGATCAGAAGTGAGGGTGACCTGCCAAGCCCACTTAATGGACCCCGATTCATGTTTCCCTTCTATGGAAAGGGGGTTGGGAAACAGAGCAAACTCCTATTACACCAGTAATTCAGACCTCCCCACCACACACACCATTATACAGTATTTACATGCGTAATAGTGTAACCACTGCCAACCCTAATCTTAGCATGTAAGAGCTTTTCATGCCCTTTCAAAACGACAGGTGAAATGCTTACTATTAGCTGCAAATATAACATGTTACTTTGTTTATTTCCATGAGGAAGAAGGAAGTCGATCAAAGGATTTTACACACTCCATGTAACAATTAACCAATCAAAAAGGAACTCTTTCAAAAGCTCGTGAAGAAAGATCAACTTTCCCCCAAGGACTCTACAGAGAAAGGCTCTCTGTTGTTGATCAAGGCTGCAATCCTTAGCACCTAGGGCTCATCCACACATTCTAGTCACAGGTCCAAGCTTTCCACTGACAAAACTGCATTTTGCCACTGAATCAGAGCAAATGGCAGAAAACCCAATTGCCATTTGCTCCTGTCATGGATTTAGGCACAGAGCATCATGGGAACTGCAGAGATTCATGGGACTTTGGCCATCGAGAGGGAGAATGGCCTGGGAAAGTAAACTTCTGAACCTTAAGAGAAAGATTTCTGACTCCTTTGATCCCGTGTAACCTTGCAGCTGTGAAATCTCCCATTCCTGTGCGATAAGAAATTAGGGAGGAAACTCTGTCCGGTGTGCTCTGAGAACTGAAGGCGTTAATTGCCCTGCAGGTTGATTAATGGGTAAACACAAGACATCTGTGTAGCCTCTATTTGATTGACAAGACTAACGGTTGTGGGTCCTTTGATTGGATTATTCAAACCTCAACTCTAACATAGATTGGATAATGATCCATAAGCCCATGTGGAACACCTTAAGAGTTCTGGGGATTTAAGTCTGTTAGAGATGAGCTTCTTTGGTTCCTTTTGTCTTGCAAAATGGCCCAGCAAGGTACTGCTGTCCTGTTCGTCTTCAAAGAGCCCGAGAGAGACTGAGGTCTGCTGTTGGCTCTTGACTGCAATTTGCCGGGATGGAGAGATGCAGTCTTGGATCAATCTTATTCCAAGTTTGTACTTGTAAGTTAGCTATTCCTTTCTTGTTTTATCTTTGTATTCCCTTTATTTGAGAACTGCTGCATGTTACTTTGTTTATGCTATTTTATAATAAATAGTTAAAAGAGATTTTTTGTGGATTTTGGTCCTTTCTGGTCGCATTGCTAAACCCAGTCCTAGGCTGCTTTGCCCTCTACCAGGCAGAACGTGTATTTTTGTCCCGGAGGTCTGTAAGGGGACCTTCCCGGGTGGTGGCAGCGATACCGGTTTAAAGAAGTGTTTTGAAACCCCGTTCGAGCCATAGAGGTACAGCCAGACCCTTCCCCGGGTAATAGAGCAGCCCAGCAGCCTCCGGAGGGAGAGTGGGCAGTGCTAAGGGGAAAGAGGTTGAGGGTACTGACGGGCACGAACATCACAGCTCCAGTTAAGGGGTACAATGTTTTCCTGGGGAAACACTGGGACCAAAAAAACATCAAAACCACTCGGACACGGACCTGGAAAGCCTGGTCCTGTGCCTAGAAGCACGGAGTAAAGGAAAGTATGAATGAGCTCTTACAAGGGAGAAAGGTTTATTGCAACCCTAAACATACTTACATAGCTAGGAGTAATTCCCACTGAATTCAGCAGGACTTGCTTCTGAATAAACTTGGTTAGGATTGCATGCTGTGTGTCCGACTGGGCAGAATGGGAATAAATACACTCAGGATTGCTCTGCAAAACTCTCCACTTTCATCGGATACAGGTGGAAATCAGTTAAACTTCCATTGGCTTTTATTAAGGCATCACTTCCTTTTCAAAAATACATTTTGGAGCAGAGAGTTGGAGTTAGAAAAGGCATGTGAGCAGGCTCCATTTGGGATGACATCTGCTATTCATGTTGACAGTAAAACAGAGGGACAAAGTTTCACTTGCACTATACAACTGCTTTCTCCTCCATTGAACTGGTCTGTCAACTCAGATCTTCATCTGAGGCTCGTGGCAAGCTGCTACGTCTTTCAAACAGTTGGTAGGGGCATGGCTTCCAGAAAGCAAGCCTTTCCTCTGGCAATGTCAAGGTTCAGGGATTAAACCACTTCTGTTGCAACGGGACACCATGACGGAAACCAGATCACACAGAAACACCGTTTACCTTCCTGCCACAGCGGTACCTATTTATCTACTTGTGCCAGCATGCTGTCAAACTGCTACGGTAGGTTGGCAGGAGCTAGGACAGAGCAATGGGAGCTCACTCTGTTGCAGGGAGTTGGACCGCTGACCTTCTGATCAGCAAGCCCAAGAGGCTCAGTGGTTCAGACCACAGCGCCACCCGCTCCCCAATATGCAGAGCAGTGATGTGCAAACTTTCCTTTCATCTTAGCTCAGATTAGTGTCATCTGAGTATGGGAAGGTACTTAACACAGACACATACAGACACACCAGAAGAGGAAGATGGAACACTTTTGTCTTCTGTTCCCAACATCCCAGGTCACTGGCCATGCTGGTTGAGAATGACAGAGACCAACAGCAGGTTCCTCACTCTTGTCAAGTGACTTGAAGTGTTTTTGCATAGGTGGGCTAACTCATGGCTCCCAGATGTTGCTGGACTCAGACAGCCCATCCGCATGGACATCGGTGGTGATGGGAATTGGAGTGCTGCAACATCTGGAGGAACAAAGATTAGCCACCCTTATTTTATTACTTAATGAAATGTTATGTCAGGTGACAGCAGTGCTTTGAGTGATTAAGAATTTGAGTTCTCCTTTCTTATTAGGTTTTGGTTTCCAATTGATACACTTCACTTTGAGCATCTCCTCCAGAAAAATGGGACTCAGGTTCAAGAAATACAAAAAGAAAAATAGGAACGTACTTTCCTGAAAGAACATCTTGCCGCAGCTGTAATACAAACAGGTACCTAGCAAATACACAAGAAAAAGAAAAAAAGATCAATCATGTTTCCCAAGAGTTCCCCAGCCTGTGAAACAATAAAACCCTTTTGGATCACAACTTTTTAAAAAGGTCCTAGCAACAGTTCTCATACCGCACCAAAAAGCACTTCAAATAAAACCAAATGTATTATTTCAGAGTAGTGTATGAACTGCCTGCATTCCATGACTTCCAGAATATTTGTATGTTCTTGGAAAGAAGAACCAGAACTTATTCCACTCATGGATGTTTCTTACTGACCTTGTTATGTATGAATTAGTTATATAAACATTTGGGTCAGAATAAAGCACCCCTTTCCTCTTACTCCAGTAGATGTTGAGGAGATTCAGCAGCCTCCCGTATCCCCAAAGCTGTGAAGTCCAACTGTAGAACCCCAGTTCACCATAATAGCACACAATTTATTTTATTCTTTGACTACTGAAGTGCCAGCCACTGTGGCAGGTTATCAGCATGCAGGGAAAGTGACTCTGTACAGTGGTGCCTCGCTTAACGAATGCCCTGTAAGACGAAATTTACGCTTAAAGAAAGGATATTTCGAGCGGAGGTTGCCTCGCTAGACGAATTCGTTTTACGAAAAATTCATCTAGCAAATCGTGGTTTCCCATAGGAATGCATTGATATTCAATTAATGCGCTCCTATGGGCAAAAATTTTTTTTTAAAAAAAATGCAATGCATTCCTATGGGATTCGCTAGATGAATTTTTCGCTATAAGAATAGACCCGTGGAACGAATTAAATTCGTCTAGCGAGGCACCACTGTACTGTATTTCAAGGGCCCAGGCTTTACCCCCACCTTTTAGGTGTGTCCCACCTTTGCTCCACATAATTCAATGGCAGTCACTGGTGACAGAGCCCACTCTTATTGGCAAAGATCAAGGATGGAGAATCTGTGGCCGTCAAGGTATCATGGGTCTCCAACTCCCACCAGTCCCAGCCAGCATAGTCAATGGTTAAGGATGGTAGAAGTTGGAGTTTAACACCTGGAGGTTCCTCACCTCTCACTCTGCTTTTTTTGGTCACGCTACAGTGTGACAGTATCTTAGGAACTTGCATATACCTAAAGCTAAATGTTCATCAAATTTGACAAGTTTAGGAACATAACACTGCAGCTCTTTCCTCCTTCCCACTGTACCCTACTCATCCAACAATGAAGTTACTGACATGCCAAATCTGGCCCTCCCTTCTCTTCCAGAAACCAAACATAGCCAGGCTCTGAGGAAGAAGAAAGAAATATTTACCCACACGCCTGAAAAAGAAGGTACACATCAGGCGAAGGTGGGGAAAGAGGGGATTCTGCCCAACCATCTGCCGCACTGCCTGTTCACTTGTGGAGTCTCTGGGTGAGTGAATAGGGAGAGTTGGGTTTCTTTTTGGGCCAGTTAGACTCTAGCTAGCTAGGCCTCAGAGAAGAAAGAACGAACAACCAAGCCATGCCAGCTGCTGGAGATGAGTCAGGGGCTTCACACTCCAGGTGAATCAAGAGGACAACTCTCAAACCCTGACAGCTTTTGCAGGAGTAGGGGGTGCTGGGTAAGGCAAGAGGTATCCAAGTTTCCTTATAAGGAACCAGAACCTAGGAGACATCTCAGTGTACTATAATGGAACTAGTGAGGAAAAAGTCAAGGCACAATGAAACTAGGTAGGGAGAATGCTACTGTACCACCTTTTCCAACATGACCTGACCTGAAAATGCCACTCCTAGATGCCTCTCTCATGGTTTGGACTCCAGACCAGGGTGGGGTGGATTACCTGTCTTTGGAGAAGACAGACAGAAAACCCATCAGTCAGGTTATTTTTCTCTCTCAACCAGATGGCAGATGAGAGCGAGTGTGTGAGCACCATCCCTTTAAAGAGGGAAACAAGACCCTTCCTATCTGACAAGGGTGATCCTTGCTCCCTGTCATGAGGCAACAGCACCATCCCATCCAACCTCTGACATAATTAAGCCTCCAGTTTTAGAATTACAGAATGCAGGAAGGACAAGACAGCATCTTGTGTGTGTTTTCCAGAGACTATGTAGGAAAAAATAAGTCAAAATCTTATAAGAAACTGGATACCAACTGCTTCATAAGACTCTCTTGATACAGACTGTGACCCAGCATCCTTTAGCCATGTGAAAGATAAGGAGATCTGAGAGCTGCCCTCCTTAGCTGTTGGCAATGGCTAGTTATTCCCAGTGTCTGTGTTTAATGAACATGGAGTCTAGTGTCACAGATAAACCAGGGAGAAAGAAGGTACTCGAATGAAGCTTAACCACAGTTAAGACAAAACCATTCCTTGATATTCTGAAGATACAGTCACAAGCACAGAATTGTTTTCAACCATTGCTAAATCGTGTCAATCCTCCATGAACATGGTCCCTACAGACACCAAACTCAATAAGAATACAAAAGATCCCGTACTTTGTGACAGCCCGCTTAACACACATTTAGGCAAAAGTTGCAACATAACTCTATTAAACAGAACATTGTTAATAATGGTGGGCTTGATTTAAATCAAATAGATTTAAATCACAATTTAAATCATGATTTGAATCGCTAGTCAGTAAGACTTGATTTAAATCTTTTTTCCCCCAGAAAGACTCATTCTTGCTGGTATAATCTTAATATTTACAACCAGATGAAGGTTTCATTTTTGGAATAATAAATGTTCAAAGTAGTTTTTACAGTTATATCAAAAATTACTGATTTGGTTATACTATTAGAAATACATAGATAATTATGAAAATATTGTGAGGTTTAAAAGTTAAGTGTTTATGTTTCGACAACTCTTCTGCTGAACTTTATTGGAAGGGAAAATAATAATCATTTCCTTAATAACAATTTAAACAATTTATTTAACTAAAAAATTAATATTATAGCATATGTATCCATGTTTGTTAACTGATGTGGTGAGAGATTTGAGTGCCTGGCGTGCTATGGTCCATGGGGTCACGAAGAGTTGGACACGACTAAACGACTAAACAACAACAAGGCGAGCCCCGGGAAGAAGGGCCTGGAACCAGTGAACTCTTATTAGTTGACCTGCAGGCACTTCAAGGTCTTGCCAAGGACTTACAGTTCCCAGTTACTATTTCCACAAACCCTTTGGATTTGCTTCTACATTCAGGTGCCTCTTCTGTACAGTGAAGTGTCAGTGCAGTTGCTGGAACCCAGTGGGATTGGGAAGAGCCTTCAGCACTTGCCTCAAGTCTGAGCTGCACAGACATGCAACTGACTTGCACAATTATTACACAAAGATCCCAGGACTTGCGGAATATTCTGCTTACAAGGTTGCACTTTCATTTTCACTGCTTCACACTTAGCTACTTGGGCAGATCTATTCCACTCCAAACAATCTATTCACTGAACCTCTTGGAACTTAGCATTTAAGAGGTATGGGGTTGGTTCTGTGTACTGCATATAAATTTGCAAAGGAACAATGGGATTAAGGTTTTCTCCTGAACTCTGTATGTTTATTTTATAACATTTTTCCTGTGAAGAAAATGCATGTTATCTCTGCAGACACAAATTCACACTTTTGAGAACTGCAGAAACAAGCATCTGTGATAATATCTTCTCATTAGAAAAACTGCCCCAAATAATCTTACAGAAGCCTCTGGAAGAGCATGACATTGTGAATGGATTAATGGAATTCATTTACCGAAAAAAATTTAAACACTGCATATAAAGCCTCATGCTACATAATTAGAAACAAATCCTAATTTCTGATGGACTATAATGTAACTTAAATAGAAAACTATCTTTAGAAAGATTTTTCCTCCAAAAACATTTTATTTAAAAAAATCTGATTTAAATTTAAAAATTCATTTTTAAAATCTTTTTTTAATTAAAAAAAAACCCCATTTATTTTTATCCACCCTGGTTAATAAAACCAACCCCAAATTTATCCTCAACTCTACCCTCCTTTCCAGATGTTTGGGTTGCAACTCAAAATCACTTCCTACCTTGTGAATTCCTCATGGAGGTTGTTTGGCTCCGATGAATAGTATTTGATTCGAAAGTGCAACGTATATGGTGGCCCAACTATATGAAGAAATGTTTTTAAATGTTAAAAGCCAGAAGCCATGCAGTAACTAATACAATAATTCTATTATAATGAAGGAAGGTCTTTGGTGAAAGTGCTGAAGCCTTTGGCGTGAGCAGGGCTGATGTCACAAAGGCTGAGCAGTGATGCTGTCAGTCACAGACAGACTAAGCAGGATAGGGGAGCAGAGGTGGCCATGGACAGAGAAACAGGAGTCTGAGAGCATAACTAGATGTAATTATGGCAGCTGTGTTTGTCTCATCACAGATTTGCCGGGGGGGGGGGAGCAAAAAAGCTGCCTTAGTAGCATTTGGAAGCAGCCCCTCTGATTCAGATCCACTCCATTCGCTAGTCATCCCAATCTGATCCATTAAATCGGAAGCTCCATCTCTCTCCCCTCCTTGACTATAAATTTCCTTTTCAAACAGAGTGGATTAAGCCTGCCAAATTTCAGGCAGCTCCATTCAGTGGGGGTTTATGCAGGAAACCTTTTATTTTAAAAAGTGGATTAAAATTGTAGGTATGGTGAAATTTCAGGTGGCAGCACAGCAAAAGTGGACTCCGTGCTGTACAGAAAGTAAGTTGGGTTGCTACTATTACATCTTGTTCTATCTTAAGAAAAGGAAAGGTGGAGTGGAGGAGGCGACAGCTTGAAGTAGAACGGCCGAGGGGGGCTTGAGGAAAGGGCAACACAGAAGGCAGGAAGCGAACAATGGTGGACAGACTGGACCATAGGTGTAAGAACTAAAGGAGAAGAAATAGATCATGAACATCACTGGTTGAAATATGCTTCAGCTGGGAGACTTAGGTAGGTACTCTATCGTAAATGCCTTTACGGAAAATTTGTGTGTGGTAATGTGCTCTAAGAAGCAGTGTAACTTTTTTATTTAAGGGGCTCATCTCAGTGCACATTTACATTGCATATAAATTACTCTTCCAGTGTATATTCACTCCACATCCACATTCAACTAACTATTAACAGAGCACAGAAACACAGGACATTTCAAATACTCAGTAAATACGGAGTAAGAAGAGCAGAGGTGGACTAAAAGACTGCACTTCACTACAGAACTACCAGTCAATTGCTAGTCCAGGGATTAGCCTGATTCAACAAGGCACTTCTTGAGTTTTAAATCAAGAGTGCACACTTGGGATCTATGTGATCAGATCAGCCAAGCCAATCAGAAGTTTGCATTCTTGCTTATCAGAAAGCAGTCTGAAAGCCCTTATCAAACTTAATTAAGAGCTCTTGGTGGACTTCGATCAGGCCAAAGGTGATCAAGTTCATACCTGTTTACGGTAGTTTCATCAGCTCTGTATTGTGGTCCCAGATGGGGAACTACCAAATAGCATATCATTAATCTGATCAAGAGAAAACTACAGAAAGAGGCAGTATGGGGGGGGGCGAACGTGCTTAGGGACCTTACACAAACACCTTTCAACTAGTGAGCAACATGGCAAATTGTGGGCAACGTGAATCTGTAATTTGAAAAATATGAAATATTTAGCAACGACTCAAGAATTAGATTCACCATACTTACTTTTGATTTGCTTCTTAATGGGTTTTGAATGGTCTAGCCAGTGCTAGGAAAAGAAAATCGTTTTTTAAAAAAGGAAGGACTCTGCTTGTTTTTAATAGCTCAGAAAGAAACATAGAAAGAATACCATATTCAATAAGCATTTGCACCATTTCCATATGCTGCTTCCACCCCAATCATTTACAGTGGTACCTCTACTTACGAATGTTTCTACTTACGAACGGAGCTCAGTCCGCCATCTTGGATGCAGTTTAGATAGGATTTTTTTTCTACTTATGAATTTTTAGATAGGGTTGCTTCGACTTATGAATTTTTTCTCCCAATGCATTCCTATGGGATTTGACTAACAAATTTTTTCGACTTACGAATGTGCGTTTGGAACGCATTAAATTCGTAAGTAGAGGTACCACTGTAGTGTGGAATAACTGCACTTTTTAAGTGTGGCATGTACAGAGCACCACTGAATAATACCATCCTTCATATCGCCTGCATTTCTTACTTTTTACGCCACAGAAAAATCTAATATTTTTTTAAAAGTCCAGAACAGTAGCACCATCAGTCCCTAGCAGTGCTCGTCTGTTTTTCTTGAGAGATGTGACTTTGGCTTGGGTAATGTCTGGAGCTGATCCTTATATGCCACAACTGTTAAGGGATGGAGGAGGCTCAATTTCCTCTTTTAAAAAGAAAAATAACCTTATGACACATGCGGATATGATACGTGAGAGGTACTGAACTGACTCAGTGGTGTGTCCAAACTTTTTTCAAAGAGGGCCAGATTTGATGAAATGAAGGGTCATGAGGGCCAACCAAAAGGCCGACCAAAGTTGTTATTGCATTTAGGATTGAAGTTGTTGAGGTTGCCAGAGGGGGGCCGGATTACGCCCCCAAAACAGACTTTGGACATGCCTGGCTTAGAGCATAGGTGGGGAAAGGTTTTACCGGTTTCTCAGTACAACTACTGATCAGCCCCACTTCCCACTCTAAAGCAGGGTGGGGAAGCCTGCGGCCCTCTCCATGTTGTTGGACTGAAACTTCCACAAACCATGGCCATTGGCTACGTTGACTGGGACTTATGTGAGCTGCAGCCCAGCTACACTTTGGAGGGCCACAGGCTCCCCACTCCAGCTTAGAGCTGGAAGTGGGGGTGATCAGAAGTTGTATTGAGAAACATGTAAAGCCTTCCCCTCAAAAACAGGAGAACTGAAAGGGAAATCTACCTTGGAAAAGCTTCAAAAATAGGGAGTCCTTTCACTGTTTGCATACTATGGGGCTGAGTGCCTGCCCCAACTTCCCTTCCCTATACTAGTCCACTCCCCTGTGCCTCCCCAGCCTCTGGACCAAGCCGAGTGAGGTTGCCTGATGGATAAAAGCTCCATCCACATTAGATAGGAAGAGCCCAAATATTTTGGGGTGTTTTTTTTAAATCCCCATTCTCATTGTGCAATGAGCTCCTCTTCAAATCTCAACAGATAAATCTCACCAAAAAAGGGAAAATAAATATAAATACTGTAAATAAATAAAAATGAAATATAGGTGTGTTTGCATTTATTTATTTTAAAAACTGAACACACAGAACAGAGCACTAAAATAGCATGACAACAGGGAGGAGGAAACAGCCTCAGGAAACAATGAATAGAAGTAGCCACTTCAAATTGGGGTGTGTGTGTCCACTTTTAACACACACGCTCCTTTGAGAGGTGGAGGTGCTTTACAAGATCTCCTGTATACAATTCACCCAGGGAGCAAGGAGCACAGCTATTTGCTGTTAATCATTCAAAGAACATTGTCACTTCAGTTACCAAAAAGAAGCCATGGATAATTCAGGCAACTTCTGGCTTTAGCAAATCTCTATTGTGTCATCTCTGCTAGATGATACAAATTGAATTCCGAGTGTTTTGATTTCTTCCTCTGTAGAG
The DNA here is from genome assembly GCF_963506605.1 of Zootoca vivipara. NCBI lineage: Eukaryota > Metazoa > Chordata > Lepidosauria > Squamata > Lacertidae > Zootoca > Zootoca vivipara. The sequence goes on along the minus strand of NC_083288.1, from coordinate 4,200,888 downwards.
TTGAAGCCTGATAATTAAAAATGTTATTGCAACTCAAGTAAATGACTTCTCTATTCAGAAAGAAGCTAGTATGGTATTTTGGAAGTGACAGTTTCAGATAGTCTCAGATTACCCTCTAAGCATCAATTCTTCTAAAATGCCAGCACAATTTCCATTTGATACCAAGGGCAATTCAGTCTGCTAAAGAAACAGAACTATTCTGTACTCAAAGCTAGTTTGTATGTGGGTGCAATTTCTCAGCCTTGAAGCCACAATAACCCCAAAAGAGACAAGCCTAAGAGCTTTAGGTCTGCCAAAGCCATTACACTGTGAGAAGGATTTCACCCCTAATATTTTGCCACACCTTTCCTTGACACAAAAGTTGTTCAATGTGCAGGAAGTTTTAAGTGGAGGCTTGACAGCCATCTGTCAGGAATGCTTTGATGGTGTTTCCTGCTTGGCAGGGGGTTGGACTGGATGGCCCTTGTGGTCTCTTCCAACTCTATGATTTTATGTGTGAGTGCCTGGAGGTGGTTGGAGGATGGATGGCGGCTAACAGATTGAGCTTGAATCCTGACAAGACAGAAGTACTGTTTGTGGGGGACAGGAGGCGGGCAGGTGTGGAGGATTCCCTGGTCCTGAATGGGGTAACTGTGCCTCTGAAGGACCAGGTGCGCAGCCTAGGAGTCATTTTGGACTCACAGCTGTCCATGGAGGCGCAGGTCAATTCTGTGTCCAGGGCAGCTGTTTATCAGCTCCATCTGGTACGCAGGCTGAGACCCTACCTGCCTGCAGACTGCCTCACCAGGGTGGTGCATGCTCTAGCTTGGACTACTGCAATGCGCTCTATGTGGGGCTACCTTTGAAGGTGACCCAGAAACTACAACTAATCCAGAATGCGGCAGCTAGACTGGTGACTGGGAGCAGCCGCCGAGACCACATAACACCGGTCTTGAAAGATCTACATTGGCTCCCAGTACGTTTCCGAGCACAGTTCAAAGTGTTGGTGCTGACCTTTAAAGCCCTAACTAAATGGCCTCGGTCCAGTATACCTGAAGGAGCGTCTCCACCCCCATCATTCTGCCCGGACACTGAGGTCCAGTACCGAGGGCCTTCTGGTGGTTCCCTCGTTGCGAGAAGCCAAGTTGCAGGGAACCAGGCAGAGGGCCTTCTCGGTAGTGGCACCCACCCTGTGGAGCGCCCTCCCACCAGATGTCAAAGAGAAAAACAACTACCAGACTTTTAGAAGACATCTGAAGGGAGCCCTGTTTAGGGAGGCTTTTAATGTTTAATCAATTATTTTATTGCATTTTTCTGTTGGAAGCCGCCCAGAGTGACTGGGGAAACCCAGCCAGATGGGTGGGGTATAAATAATAAATTATTATTATTATTATTATTATTATTATTATTATTATTATTATTATTATTATGATTCTAAGTTTATGATACAAACAAGTGTTCCAAGCATGTGCACTAAAAGCACTACTCGGAAACGGTTCTGTAATGAAGAGAGCTGTAATTTGTTTATCTACTGAAGATGGAGATTTGCCCCAAGTCACATATGACTTCCTGGCAGACTTTGAAAGTGACAGATTCAAGCGGATTTTGAAGTGCCTCCAGTTGGAGGGGAAAACCATCCCACATAACATAGCTCAGATTAGCCCTCAACCTCATTTCTATACCTTTTCCTTTGTAACATGTCTACTAAAAACCTCTATAACTTGATAGGCAGATGAAAGGGGAGCACAAATTGGTGGAAAGATCCCCGGGAACGACCACACCAAACCAATCACCGTACAGTTAATAAGAAGGCTTCTTTGCAAGGATCAAAAGGGGAGAAAGAGAGTGAGCCTCAGAGCACAGATCAGTCTTGCATATCTGCAGGAAAACAAGCAAGCTCTGCTCAGGTGGAAGGAGGTGCTAGCAGTATTGATCACTTCCCTCACTAGGTGGAGGGTCCTGGAGAGCAAATTTGTAATGACATACTGTCTTTCTCATTTGAATCCCTACTCTCGGGCTTCATTCTTGTACTACTTATTTGGCTTCTTACATCCCACTAGAGGAAATATGCAAAACACAGCTACACAGCCAATAAAGAATACATTTCTATACCGTAGCATCCCATACCCTCTCTCAGTAGAATGCAGCCAGGATGTAAAAATGCTTCTCATACCTCTAAATGCAAGATATATCTTATTGGCATAAGAGCCAGACCCACTAGCTGCCACAGGGCAATTCTGAAACTTGTGCCAGTTTTCTGACCTAGTCGAGAAACAATGGTCTACCTGGCACACAACATTATATAAACAAGCTCTTCCTTATCAGAGCTTTTAGTATATGCTTCTGGACACCTTAATTACCATAAAACAAAGGTCATTTACATACCAAAATCTGGGATGTGTCCATGAACTGAAGGCCAAAGTAATCCGTTTCCACAAGGTCCAAATGGTACACAATCTGGTCAAATAAATCCTGCCCTTTTGCATGTTTCTACAAGAAAGGATTATATAAAAAGGAGGAAATATAGTTACATGCCTGTTTCATACAAGCAGTATTTATTTGCTGACATCTGACAACTTCAACATAATTTTGTGTTTTCAGCAGAATGGTAGTAAAGAAAAAGTACAACAGCATAACAAACTCGTTAATACAGAAAGTTAAAACAAAATAAAAAATTCCTTCCAGTAGCACCTTAAGATACCAACTAAGCTTGTCATTGGTATGAGCTTTTGTGTGCATGCACACTTCTTCAGATACAGAAAGATACAGAAAATTAAAGCAACTGGAGCAGCAACAGCCTGTTCAAATAGACAGTAAAAGCAAACTACTCTGAGTTAAAGATGCTTACAGTAGCAGTTCTTAAATGCCAGGGGGTGGGGTGGGTTTTGCCTAAATCAGGCATCCCCAAACTGCGGCCCTCCAGATGTTTTGGCCTACAACTCCCATGATCCCTAGCTAACATGACCAGTGGTCAGGGTTGATGGGGATTGTAGTCCAAAACATCTGGAGGGCCAAAGTTTGGGGGTGCCTGGCCTAAATGGTAGTAATGAGGTCTGGACTTCCTTGAAGTAGGCATTCCAAAGGCAAGGAGCCACCAAAGGATAAGGCATAATCTCTGGTCGCTCCTCACTATATTTCAGAAAGCAAGGGCACCCCGCAAAAAGTGCCAGGCGATACTTTCAGGAAGTGGACAGATCAAAAGAGCAGATGGCAGTCCAATAAATATTTGGGTCCTGATTTCTTTGTCCAATCCCTAGGTCCAAACACCTAGCTACAGTGTTCTGGACTAACTGCAATTTTGGACTCTCTTCAAAGGCAGCCCCACATAAAGTGCATTGCAGTAATCCAGTCTCAAGGTTACTGGCCCTCCTGATAGGAGTGGAAAATCACAGAAAAATGGTGTCTCCAGTCCCCAGCCCAAGAACTTATCCAGAAGCATATCATGGTCAAGGATATAAAAGCTACTGAGGGATCCAGTATAATCAACAATCTGTCTTCCTCCTGGTATAGATCATCCAACCGGGCAATTGAAGTGGTTTCAATAGGCATCTCCATCACAAGTTAACTCAGGCTCTGCCACTTACTTGAATGAAACCACATTCAAAACAAATGTTACACTGCATTAGATCCTCTTACTGAATTGGGATTTCTCCCCAGAAAGCAGTAAGTGAACAGGTCAAAACTCTCAAGGGTCTTTTGTTGCCTTACTTGCCACTTGCAAACCCCTGCAAAGGTAGCCTACCTTTCGTGCTTAACTTACTGGTGTGAAAAATATCCAAGTCTTCTCCAGGAAGGGATATTAGAAAACCAGCATATCAAGAGCATGCTTTGTTGACATCTGGTTTCCTACATCAAGTGATTTTAATTTTATTTACCGGTATTTTAAATATGAAGGGATATTCAAACATGTGAGCCCTCTAACTGCATTCTAAAGCAGTACAGTCCACATATTCTCTCTCTCTCTTTCTCTCTCTCTCTTTTGCACGCTCACACATACACTCATACAAAAGCCAGGGCATCTGAACAGGGTGGCACAAATGGCAATTATGAAAAAGAATATGAAGCACACATTTTTAAGGTTAACAAAAAGACCAATTAATTCAGCTAAAGCACTCTGTTTCAAGCTAGTCCCTATAAACAGGTCAGCTATCAAAGAACACCAAGTTCAAGGAAAAAATCTTCACCAGCCTTTGAGATAGCACATAACCAGGAACAAAGGGAGAGGGTCTCAATTTTCAATAAAACTCTAAATATATATAATTAGTAGTTCTGGCAAAATTAAGCCTTATTAGCCTAAGAAAAAAACATTGCAAACCCACAATACAACCTATCAATAGCAGGACACAATGAAAGAACTCTGTAAAATCACACTACCACATGCCTTAAAACAGTGGCGAATGCAGCCTGATGCAAGACAGGCGTTTACTACATAGGTATTTTTATCAGTATGAACAGCACCTAGCATATATGTGTGCTCAGAATGTTCAATGCATTTCAAGCTTGTTTTTATGATCAAAATACTTTATTATTATCACCATTTCAATGCATTCCTACTGCCCTTCATCCAAAGATCTTAGGGCAGTCCACAAGATAAAAATACAGTGGTGCCTCGCTAGATGAATTTAATTCGTTCCACGGGTCTTTTCTTATAACGAAAAATTAGTCTAGTGAATCCCATAGGAATGCATTGAAATATTTTTGAATTTTTTTTGCCCATAGGAATGCATTAATTGAATTTCAATGCATTTCTATGGGAAACCGTGATTCGCTAGACGAATTTTTCATAAAACGAATTCGTCTAGCGAGGCAACCTCCACTAGAAAAAACCTTTTGTTAAGCGGACATTTCGTTAAGCAGGGCATTCGTTAAGCAAGGCACCACTGTATAGGATAAATGCACAAAATAGTTAAAACAGAAACAAAACAATAACATGCCTTCCCCCAAATAGATTTAAAAGGCTGTAGAATATTGACCAGCCAAAGGCCTGGTTGAACAGGAACGTTTTTGCCTGACACCTAAAGAAGGCGCCAGATGAAACTCCCTGGGGAGAGCATTTCACAAACGGGGAGCACCATTGCAAGAAAAGGTCCATTCTCATGTTGCCCCCTCCAGACCTCACACGGAGGAGACACACGAAGGAAGGTCTCCGATTATGATCTCAGGGTTCAGATCTGTTCATATAGAAAGAGGCGGTCCTTGAGGTATTGTCGTCCTGAGCTATGTAAGGCTTTATAGGTCAAAACTAGCACTTTGAATTGGGCCAGAAACTAATTGGCAATGAGTGCAGTTGGGCCAGGATCGGTGTAATATGCTCAAACCGGCTTGCCCCAGTGAACAACCTGGCCAACAAATTCTGCACCAGCTGAAGTTTCTGAACCATCTCCAATGGCTTCCTTATGTGTAACACTTTGAAGTAATCAGACCTGGAGGATACCACAGCATAAACAGAAGTTAGGCTATCCTTGTCCAGATAACCGTCTTCAGAGCCAGTCCCACTAGAACACGTTTCGGTAATCTAAGCTGGAGGTTACCAGAGCACAGGTCACAGGGGTGAAGCTGGCACAAACAAGATCTTCCTACCATATGTGGAAAAGAAAACTATCACCCCCTCCCACACCAATGCTGCATATGGTAGGAAGCTCTTGTTTTGATTTAAATCAGATTTTTAAAATTTTTAATCAGATTTTTAAAAATATTTTTCTATTTAAGTTACATTATAGTCCAAAGGCTATTCATCAGGAAATAACCTACAATTTTAATCCACTTTTTAAAATAAAAGGTTTCCTACAGAACCCCCCACTGAATGGAGCTGGCTGAAATTTGGCAGGCTTAATCCACTCCGTTTGAAAATTTTTCAATTTATAGTCAAGGAGGGGAGAGAGATGGAGCTTCAGATTTAATGGATCAGATTGGGATGACTAGTGAATGGAGTGGATCTGAATCAGAGGGGCTGCTTCCAATTTTTTTTGCCGCCCCCCCCCCCCCGCAAATCTGTGATGAAACAAACACAGCTGCCACAATTACATCTAGTTACGCTCTCAGACTCCAGTTTCTCTGTCCATGGCCACCTCTGCTCCCCTCTCCTGCTTAGTCTGTCTGTGACTGGCAGCATCACAGCTCAGCCTTTGTGACATCAGCCCTTCTCACGCCAAAGGCTCCTTTCACCAAAGACCTTCCTTCACTTTCACCAAAGACCTTCCTTCATTATACTAGAAGTATTGTATTAGTTACTGCATGGCTTCTGGCTTTTAACATTTAAAAACATTTCTCCATATAGTTGGGCCACCATATACGTTGCACTTTCGAATCAAATACTATTCATTGGAGCCAAACAACCTCCATGAGGAATTCACAAGGTAGGAAGTGATTTTGAGTTGCAACCCAAACATCTGGAAAGGAGGGTAGTTGTTGTTGTTTAGTCGTTTAGTCGTGTCCGACTCTTCGTGACCCCATGGACCATAGCACGCCAGGCACTCCTGTCTTGCACTGCCTCCCGCAGTTTGGTCAAACTCATGTTCGTAGCTTCGAGAACACTGTTCAACCATCTTGTCTTCTGGCGTCCCCTTCTCCTAGTGCCCTCAATCTTTCCCAACATCAGGGTCTTTTCCAAGGATTCTTCTCTTCTCATGAGGTGGCCAAAGTATTGGAGCCTCAGCTTCACGATCTGTCCTTCCAGGGAGCACTCAGGGCTGATTTCCTTAAGAATGGATAGGTTTGATCTTCTTGCAGTCCATGGGACTCTCAAGAGTCTCCTCCAGCACCATAATTCAAAAGCATCAATTCTTCGGCGATCAGCCTTCTTTATGGTCCAGCTCTCACTTCCATACATCACTACTGGGAAAACCATAGCTTTAACTATACAGACCTTTGTCGGCAAGGTGATGTCTCTGCTTTTTAAGATGCTGTCTAGGTTTGTCATTGCTTTTCTCCCAAGAAGCAGGCGTCTTTTAATTTCGTGACTGCTGTCACCATCTGCAGTGATCAAGGAGCCCAAGAAGGTAAAATCTCTCACTGCCTCCATTTCTTCCACTTCTATTTGCCAGGAGGTGATGGGACCAGTGGCCATGATCTTGGTTTTTTTGATGTTGAGCTTCAGACCATATTTTGCGCTCTCCTCTTTCACCCTCGTTAAAAGGTTCTTTAATTCCTCCTCGCTTTCTGCCATCAAGGTTGTGTCATCTGCATATCTGAGGTTGTTGATATTTCTTCCGGCAATCTTAATTCCGGCTTGGGATTCATCTAGTCCAGCCTTTCGCATGATGAATTCTGCATATAAGTTAAATAAGCAGGGAGACAATATACAACCTTGTCGTACTCCTTTCCCAATTTTGAACCACTCAGTTGTTCCATATCCAGTTCTAACTGTAGCTTCTTGTCCCACATAGAGATTTCTCAGGAGACAGATGAGGTGATCAGGCACTCCCATTTCTTTAAGAACTTGCCATAGTTTGCTGTGGTCGACACAGTCAAAGGCTTTTGCATAGTCAATGAAGCAGAAGTAGACCTTTTTCTGGAACTCTCTAGCTTTCTCCATAATCCAGCGCATGTTTGCTATTTGGTCTCTGGTTCCTCTGCCCTTTCGAAATCCAGCTTGCACTTCTGGGAGTTCTCGGTCCACATACTGCCTAAGCCTGCCTTGTAGAATTTTAAGCATAACCTTGCTAGCATGTGAAATGAGCGCAATTGTGCGGTAGTTGGAGCATTCTTTGGCACTGCCCTTCTTTGGAATTGGGATGTAGACTGATCTTCTCCAATCCTCTGGCCATTGCTGAGTTTTCCAAACTTGCTGGCATATTGGGTGTAGCACCTTAACAGCATCATCTTTTAAAATTTTAAATAGTTCAGCTGGAATATCATCACTTCCACTGGCCTTGTTATTAGCAGTGCTTTCTAAGGCCCATTTGACTTCACTCTCCAAGATGTCTGGCTCAAGGTCAGCAACCACACTACCTGGGGTGTACGAAACCTCCATGTCTTTCTGGTATAATTCCTCTGTGTATTCTTGCCACCTCTTCTTGATGTCTTCTGCTTCTGTTAGGTCCTTACCACTTTTGTCCTTGATTATGGTAATCTTTGTACGAAATGTTCCTTTCATATCTCCAATTTTCTTGAACAGATCTCTGGTTTTCCCCATTCTATTGTTTTCCTCTATTTCTTTGCATTGCTCATTTAAGAAGACCCTCTTGTCTCTCCTTGCTGTTTTTTGGAAATCTGCATTCAGTTTCCTGTATCTTTCCCTATCTCCCTTGCATTTTGCTTGCCTCCTCTCCTCCGCTATTTGTAAGGCCTCGTTGGACAGCCATTTTGCTTTCTTGCATTTCCTTTTCCTTGGGATGGTTTTCGTTGCTGCCTCCTGTATAATGTTACAAGCCTCCATCCATAGTTCTTCAGGCACTCTGTCCACCAAATCTAAATCCTTAAACCTGTTCCTCACTTCCACTGTGTAAGGAATTTGACTTAGATTGTGTCTTACTGGCCCAGTGGTTTTTCCTACTTTCTTCAGTTTAAGCTGGAATTTTGCTATAAGAAGCTGATGATCTGAGTTACAGTCAGCTCCAGGTCTTGTTTTTGCTGATTGTATAGAGCTTCTCCATCTTTGGCTGCAGAGAATATAATCAATCTGATTTCGATGCTGCCCATTTGGTGATATCCATGTGTAGAGTCGTCTCTTGTGTTGTTGAAAAAGAGTGTTTGTGATGACCAGCTTGTTCTCTTGACAGAACTCTATTAGCCTTTGCCCTGCTTCATTTTGAACTCCAAGGCCAAACTTGCCAGTTGTTCCTTTTATCTCTTGATTCCCTACTTTAGCATTCCAATCCCCTGTAATGAGAAGAACATCCTTCTTTGGTGTCATTTCTAGAAGGTGTTGTAGGTCTTCATAGAATTGGTCAATTTCACTTTCTTCAGCTCCGGTAGTTGGTGCATAAACTTGGATTACTGTGATGTTAAAAGGTCTGCCTTGGATTCGAATCGAGATCATTCTGTCATTTTTGAGATTGCATCCCATTACAGCTTTTGCCACTCTTTTGTTGACTATGAGGGCCACTCCATTTCTACTACAGGATTCTTGCCCACAGTAGTAGATATGATAGTCACCCGAACTGAATTCGCCCATTCCCTTCCATTTTAGTTCACTGATGCCCAGGATGTCGATATTTATTCTTGTCATCTCATTTTTTACCACATCCAGCTTACCTCCACTCATGGTTCTTACATTCCAGGTTCCTATGCAATATTTTTCTTTACAGCATCGGACTTTCCTTTCGCTTCCAGGCATATCCGCAACTGAGCGTCCTTTCGGCTTTGGCCCAGCCGCTTCATCAGCTCTGAATCTACTTGTACTTGTCCTCAGTAGCATGTTGGACGCCTTCCGACCTGAGGGGCTCATCTTCCAGCGTCATAACTTTTATATGCCTGTTGTCTTTGTCCATGGAGTTTTCTTGGCAGGGATACTGGAGTGGCTTGCCAGTTCCTTCTCCAGGTGGATCACGTTTAGTCAAAACTCTCCACTATGACCTGTCCATCTTGGGTGGCCCTGCATGGCATAGCTCATAGCTTCTCTGAGTTATTCAAGCCCCTTCGCCACGACAAGGCATTGATCCATGAAGGGGAAGGAGGGTAGAGTTGAGGATAAATTTGGGGTTGGTTTTATTAACCAGGGTGGATAAAAATAAATGGGGTTTTTTTAATTAAAAAAAGATTTTAAAAATGATTTTTTAAATTTAAATCAGATTTTTTTTAAATAAAATGTTTTTGGAGGAAAAAACTTTCTAAAGATTTAAGTTACATTATAGTCCATCAGGAAATAAGGATTTGTTTCTAATTATGTAGCATGAGGCTTTATATGCAGGTTACAATTTACATGAGTCCTCTCACTAGGTACTATACAAGTTCAGTGAATGTAGTCCTTCAAGGAGGCTGGACGCTTGGAAACTCTGCCGGACCGCCGGGGGCCAGTACCAGAGCCCTGCCCGATTCCTGCTGAGATTGTGGTGCAGCCCAAACTGGCATGGAGTCCGAGTTCTCAGGCTCCACAGGTGTAGCCAGTTGCAGTGCTGCTGTGGACACCAGCACGAGATTGTTCTGCTTAGGTGTCTCGGGCGGGGAATCCTCTGTTTCCCCACTTGTCCCAGTTGCTGAGTCGCCAGCTGTTTCTGTTGTGCTGCCCTGTAGTTCTGCTGGACATACTAGGTTAAGAGATGGTCTGATCTGGTCGAGGTGTCTTTTCCAAACCAGTCCACCCTCCAGCCCAGGCATCCCCAAACTTTGGCCCTCCAGATGTTTTGGACTACAACTCCCATCATCCCTGACAACTGGTCCTGTTAGCTAGGCATCATGGGAGCTGTAGGCCAAAACATCTGGAGGGCCGCAGTTTGGGTGTGCCTGCTCCAGCCCCACCTCATAGGACACCGGGCCTGTACAGCATCCTAGGGTCCCCGGTACCCAACTCTGTCCTAGCCCATAGTTCCGGACATATACAGGATCCCCTGGGGCAAACTCCTTAGGTGCCTTCCACTCCACAGTAGATGGTCGCTGCTCTAAGGCCTTGTCGGGATGTATGCAATCCAGGAGAGTAGTGAGCCCTATTCCCATTAGCAACTCAGCTGGGCTACGGCCAGTTGCTGTGCTTGGAGTTATGTGTTGGGCCAGCAAAAACTCCGCTATATGGAGGGTCCAGTCTCCCTGTATTATACGCTTGAGCGCATCTTTAGTTGTGCGTACCATATGCTCAGCTTAGCCATTAGTGGCTGGATGAAAGGGAGCTGACCTGACATGGTGGATTCCATTCTTGGTCACAAACTCTTGGAAGTCCGCCGACATGAAAGCGGTTCCATTGTTACTCACCAGAGTGGCAAACAGCTTCTTGAGTGCATTTATGATAGCTCTGCTGGACATGGTTGAGGTGGGTGTCACCTCGAGCCATTTGGAATGGGAGCCCACCTGGAAGGGCCCTGCAAAATCTACCGTGTTTCTCCGAAAAACAGCCATACCCCAAAAATAAGCCATACCCCAAAAATAAGCCATAGTGATAGGCAGTTTATAAGACATCCCCTGAAAATAAGCCACCGCGTTGTTGTTTTTGAGGAAAAATAAATATAATAATAATAATAATAATAATAATAATAATAATAATTTTTATTTATACCCCGCCCTTCCCAGTCAAGACCGGGCTCAGGGCGGCTAACAACAAATAATATCAACACAAATATAAAAGAAACAATTCAGTTAAAACAACAGAATAATACAATGTTAAAATTCAATTTTAAAATTAAAAATCTACGAATAAGATAAAACCATTATAAATAAAACCTTAGGGGAGGGTAACCGTGGGGTCAGACTGCGTCAGTCCGAAGGCCAAACGAAACAGCTCTGTCTTGCAGGCCCTACGAAAAGATGACAAATCCCGCAGGGCCCTAGTCTCCTGAGGCAGAGCGTTCCACCAGGTCGGGGCCAGTACTGAGAAGGCCCTGGTCCTGGTCGAGGCCAGCCTAGCCACCTTGTGACTCGGGATCTCCAATATGTTATTATTTGTGGACCGTAATGTCCTCTGGCGGTCCCGTAGGTACGAGGGTCCTAAGCCGCATAAGGTGTCTTATTTTTGGAGAAACACGGTATGTGCACCCTTGACCATGGAGACTGTGTGGATTCCCAGGACTGTACTGGTGCCTGGGGGGGATCCGGCCATGACACTTGGCAGGGCACACAGTTTGACCCATCCTTCTATCTCGGCGTCTATGCCGGCCACCAGACGTAGCTTTGGGCCAGTGCCTTCATCCGGACTATCCCCGGGTGAGACACGTGCAGGCCCTCTAAAACCTTTCTCCTAAGCGTGGGAGGGATTATGACTCGGCTACCCCACAGTAGACACCCCCTGTGTGTGAATAGCTCGTCCTTGCGAGCCATGTAGCCTGCGAATTCCGATCCTGGCTTCCCCGGCCACCCCCTCCCCACCCACTCTGCAACACGGGCCAACAACCTGTCTTTCGCTGTTGCGGCAGCAACGTCTTTCACATGCAAGGGCTGGTCCGGTAAGTCCTCCAGTAGCAATATCTGATGAGCCGGGGCAGGATCTGGTCCGCTTTCTGGTAGCAGTAAGCGGCTGAGAGCATCAGTGTGCCCCATGGCTTTCCCGGGTCGGTGCTGTAGCAAGTATTGGTAGCCGGCCAAGGAGATGGACCAACGCAAAACATGGGGAGAGAGCGTCTGGGGTGTCTGGCAATCCGGGGCTAGTCCCAACAGGGGCTGGTGGTCTGTCACGATCGTGAAGGGCCATCCGTAAAGAAAGTCATGAAATTTTAAAACTCCTTTAACAATGGCTAAACCCTCTTTGTCTATCTGGGAATAGTTGCGTTCCGCTGGTGTGAGGGTTTGAGAGAAGTACACCACTGGGACTTCTCTCACGTCTGATAGTTGGTGGCCCAGTACCCCACCCCCACCCCACAGGCGGAAGCGTCACAAGCTAGCACTACTGGTAGAGTCTCACCGAAGTGCGTCAACACCGAATTAGATATAAGCAGTTCTTTGACCCCTTCGAAAGCTTTTGCCTGTCGTGGGCCCCAGACCCAAGGTGCTTTTTTGTCCAAAAGCTTGTGCAGAGGCTTGGCCACCACTGCCTTGTGTGGTAAAAATGAGGGAACACTATATACACCAATACATAACAAGTCCTGCAGCAGGAATCCTTGAAGTTCTCAGCTCTCCCTTTCCAGCTTTCCACCCACCTGTTTCTCCTCAGCCTGCTCCTTCTGCAAGCCTGTTCCAGCCTAGGTCTACCAACGTTACCTCTCCTCCTCCCCCCTCTCCTCTCAAAAAAATATAGCAGAAAAGTTGTCCAAATATAAACAGTTAACTTATGAAACCTCACCATAATTTCATAATTATCTGTCTATGTATTTCTAATGGTATAACCAAATCAGTAATTTTGATACAACTGTAAAAACTACTCTGAAAATTTATTATTCCAAAAAATGAAACCTCATACCAGCAAGAATGAGTCTTTCTGTAAAATAAAAAGGATTTAAATCAAGTCTTACTGACTAGTGATTTAAATCAAATCCACCCTGTTTGCACTGGCAGGGTAATTCTTCAAATCGAATCGAAGCACTGGCATAGCCCCACCCACCTGCCCCTGGGGGGGCCGGAGGTGCGCTTGCGTCTGCTGTGCCATGGGATGGGGCATCCAAAGTGGGCAGGGTGAGCCACCTGACCTTGTCTGGTCCTCTCACCATTGGGCTAGGCAGGGCTGTCCAAGATAAGTCCACGGTCTGGTTTCAGACTAGGCTATTGCTCTGGGGTGCTGGGTTGGGGGGTGTCTGTGCACAGAGGGTGCCTGGAGGGGCCGCACAAAGTTTTCCCCAAAGCAACATGATCAGGAAGGTTCACTAATGCTTTACATTTCCATGGGAAATTGTTCATTGAATGTGTTTGTTTAGTAACAGTGAGGAAGCGCGAGTGTCCTGCACACTGAATCCCCGAGGGCACCCCTGTCTCCTGGGCGCCACCTGCCTCCCCTCCCCTCCCCTCTTTTCCTGAGGTTCTAACCCAGTTCCTTCTCGGAAGAAGGAAGGCAGGAATACTGGCATAGAATCCCCTGCCTGTGCCATGGAGGCAGGGGGTCCCAAGTGGGCAGGGGGAATCACTCGAGCAAATGCGTCCCTCCCAGGAGAAATGCACCTGACATGCACCAGCCCTGCGCTTCTGGAAAAAGCAGTGTGGGGCGCACTGCCTTGAGGGCATCCGGGAGGGATGCGGCTGGTGTGTGCCAGCCTGCAGAGGACCCCAGCTGCTTTCCGCGGCACACCCTGTGCTGCTTGGGTCTGCTGGAGGGCGCCTGGCAGGGATGCAGCGGTTTGGGCTCCCTGCAGCCCCAGTGCTGTCCAGGGTGCCCCGCCTCCCCACCCTCCCTTCCTATGCTACTAAATTGGAGAAAAAATAAAACTACCACCACCACATGGAATAAAACCAGAGACAGAAGGATCATGAATTCATACCTTTGCTGCTTGCTGCCTTTTGATTTATTTATTTTACTTAAAAGGGGTGGGGGGAGGGTAGTACCGCTGGTGGGGGGCATTTTGTGCTCTTTCTGGAGTAGTCGGTCCACCTTTGGTCTCTACACTCAGTTCTCACCTGTGTTTCGTAGAAGCTGTCAGCATATGACAGCGGCCACATCGCAGGAAACGGCTTTGACCCTCCCCTGCATGCAAAGACAGGCTCAGGTGGACTGAGTAGTAGAACCTTACAATCCCACCAACATAAGGAGGAACTAGATCTCAGCTAATTTTTTGAAGGTGGTCCACTGCTGGTTTTTAAACTCCAGTCCGCATTTAAAAACTTGCAGTGGACCACCTTCAAAAAATTATCCCGAACGTTAGCAGACACAGACCTAAAGAGATGAGTGGACCACATCTTAAGCTATTGAGAATCTTTCAGTTCACCAACTGAGTCCGTTTTACACACCGATTTCAAAGTAGTAAGTGGTCAGGACTCTGATTGTATCAGTGGGGGATGTATCACATTGCAGTGGGTTGGAATAGATTACCCTTGTGGTCGCCTTCCAATTCTCTGATTCAAAATTAATCCTATTTATATATGAACATATACATAAACAGAGAGGCATGAAAATTCATATTCATATTTTCAATTACCTCCCCCCCCCAAAAAAAACAATGTCAGTTGCTTCATTTAGAGTTATGAAATATTTTTCAATTTGCATGTTTAATGAGTAACCACAGCCTGGACTAGAGAACCCTGTTGAGCCTGTTATTCCACATAAAGCACAGATGACTGTAATGAATTTGCAATTTTAAAAGTGTAAGATTACTGCCTGATAAAGTTCAAAGTATGACTCACACTGTTGACTGACTTGGAGGGCAAAAGATGCATTTTCCAACATTATGTTGAGGGTTAACTCGGTTTTACAAAGCCTTGAGAAGTTACAGTCACAGAACATGAACACCAGTAGCTTTGTGCATCTAACGCTTAACTAAGTTATGTAAGAGAATGATTTTCTTAGATGAGTAATAAATTCTGAAGTATCTAAAAATCAGCCAGAGAGGAACAACTCATGCTTCTAGATTTTCCCTAAAACTAAGTGCATGACGGTGGGGAGAAAATATACCCCTTGTACTTCAGTCACGGGGGGCAGAAGGAGTGCAGGTGCTAAAAACTTCTGAATTCTGCAAGAATTTTGTGGCTTTCAAGCTGTGCCCTCTGGGCCCTTCTCATTACTTACATGGTATTTGCTCATTTCTGTGGCATGCACAGATTTTCTCAAGTTTAATTAAAGTGTGCAGAGTAACGTGAACATATAATTCCAGATGTGGCTCCCAAGGACAACACATCCTATTGAACAAAATGCAATTCAGCGTACTCAAAAGTTGAAGCCCCCATAGGAGCATGAACACACAACTCCAGTTTTCAGCATTGCGTTTCAACACCCCACACCAAGGAGGTTTGTAATGATTATTCCACGCTTGCTACTGTTAACTAGGTACTTCTTGTTGTACAAGTTATAACTGGTACAAGGCTGCTTTTTTTCTAGGACGCTGAACACTGTAGAGCTTGTGTTTCCTGTAAACAAGAGGAGTGAATCTCAATACACTAGGCCAGGTTGCCTTGCACTGAGGGACTCCGCTTTTCCTCTGTTCTGCAGTCAGCCATGCAACCAGATCTATCCACTTTACACATTCTGAAAGGTGATAAAATTGTTGCATTTAGGATTGGTTTACAGGACTTACATTGGGACTTTTCTGTCCATTTACTAACTCATCTTTTGGCCGCCTGCAATGCACTGGCAGCAGTCATAGGAAGGAAACTTTTATTATTGATTGGGGGGCATTTTCTGGGGGCCACTCTATTCTCTTTACAGTATTCTGTTGGCTGAAAGTTAACTTTAGAGCTGGAAGCAGTGGCAAAAGAAAGGAGGGGACAAGAGAAGGATAAAGTGAAACTAGACACAGAGGGCTGCATAAAGGACAAGGTTACAGTGAATTTTATATGTGAACTTAATCAGATCTGCAGCTGGGGGGGGGGAGAGCCAGGATTTCTGCCCTGGGTGAAGCTCCCTAGAGGGCACGGTTGAGGATCCCAGCCTCCCTGCATGTCTGTGCTTTAAATGGAGTGAAATATGAAAAAGTGAACAGCAGCCATGAAGCTGAAGGTGGCATATTTAGCGTATTTTTCGCTCCATAGGAAGCACCTGACCTTAGGACGCACCTAGTTTTTTTTAGAGGAGGAAAACAAGGAAAAAAATATTTTGCCTTCTTGAATTGTCCTAGGCATAGCAGCCAACTCCTAGATGCTTAGGTGCCTTTGCCCCCCATTAAATATTTGAGGAAGCTTATTTTGCAAAGGGGGAAAGCTCAATTTTTTTTGAGGATCACCTCAAAGTTGTGCAGCTTTTTTTGCAAATGGGAAAAGGCCCGTTGGGGGGGGGGTGTCAGCTCAGAGTTGTGCATCTTTTTTGCAAAGGGGGAAAGCTCCATTTTTTAGGACCAGCTCAAAGTTGCTGAGTATCCTTGCAAAGGAAAAAATCCTGTTTTATAGGGTTCAACTCACAGTTCTGCAGCTTCTCTAGGAAAGGAAAGGGACCCATTTCTACAGTTTCCAAACAGATAATCTAATCGGCCAGTCACATGTCTCCCTCTACAGACAACAACTGAGGCCTAGGCAAGGGGCCGGGAAGGGAGCTAGCTCCCTTATCTCCCTCTCCGATCTCTTGCAATCAGCTGCTGAGCGGGTTCCTTTCAACACTCTCTTTCCCTCATTAGCCTTTAGCTCTTTCTTAAAAAAAAACAACAACAGCACGATCTGCCTTTAGCCCCTGGGCAATTCGGCTCCAGGGACCACACATTCGCTCCATAAGACACACAGACATTTCCTCTTACTTTTTAGGAGGAAAAAAGTGTGTCTTAAAAAAAAAGTGTGTCTTATGGAACGAAAAATATGGTACAATGGGATGCAGGGAGAGGGAGAGTTGGAAAATCAGGAGAGGCTCTGTGCAGTGAAGCAGAAGATAGGCTCCCTTGTGAGAAAGAAATTCTCGAGGGGCGGAGGGAGGGGCGGGAAGCGGAGGAAGAGAATCAGTTGCAGAGTTGGAAGGGACCTAGTGCCCTAGCCCCCAGAAAGATCCTTTCTCCTTTTGCTTTTCCCTCTTCTCCATGTCTCTGAGATCCATTAAAAGTGGTGAAGAGATCAGATCTCCTCACCCTGTGCTCTTTTTTGAAACATGATTAAACCATTTAAATGGCAAGTTCACAAGATACGCACTTTGGAGTATTCTTTGTTTATGTTGTTCTCTCTCTCCCCCCCCCCCTGTGGAGGGTCTCTTGGGTGTTATGCTCTGGATGCCAGACCAATCCAATTTCTTTCTTTTTTTCATGGAATTACAAACTTGTTGGATCAGGGGAATGCTGTGGACATAGTGTATCTTGATTTCAGCAAGGCTTTTGCAAAGTCCCCCATGATATTCTCGCAAGGAAGCTGGTAATATGTGGGTTGAATGAGGTAACAGGTAGATTTGTAGCAGGTTGACTGACCAAACCCAGAGAACTCATTAATGGTTCCTCATCATCCTGGAAAAAAGTGACAAGTGGGCTTCCGCAGGGCTCTATCTTTATAAATGACTTGGATGAAGGAATTGAGGGGATGCTCATCCAATTTGCAGGTGACACCAAACCGGGAGGGGGAGCTAATGCCACAGAAGACAGAATCAGAATTCAAAATGACCTTAACAGATTGGAGAACTGGGACGAATGTCAGACTCTGCACTTAGGCAGGAAGAACCAGATGCACAAATATAGGATGGGCAACACCTGGCTTACTAGCAGTACGTGTGAAAAGGATCCAGGGGTCTTGGTGGACCACAAGCTTAACATGAAAGTGTCCTTCCACCCACTAGAATACTACATAGCTCAAAATAGGAAGTCCCAGGGAGATTCAGCTGGCGCCTTCATTACCCACCTTTAGGAGCCAAGCAAAAACATTCCTTTTTAACCAGGCCTTTGGCTGATTAACATCCTATACCCTTTCAAATGTGTTGGTGGGAGCGGGGTGGGGTGAGGGGGTTATAGGTTTGTTTTGTACTTGTTTTTATTATGCATTTTGTGTTTTTATCTTGTATTTTTATGCTATGATCTGCTCTGAGATCTAGGGATGAAGGGTGGTATACAGATTCAATAATCATTATTATTATCATCACAGTTGTAAAAGAAAGTAGAGATACTGGCACTCTCAAAAAGGTAACTAAGGACACCAAGGCATTAGCTGGAAAAGGAGAAGAGGATAACTTTATAGTGGCATTCTTTTATTACACACACAACTGACTATCACTCAGAATGAGGTCCACCAGACTCACATCTGACACTTTGGAACAATGTTTTCCCATAAGGAACCTGTATTTGGAGGGTGGGGTGTGTGAAGTGGGTAGTGTTGGTTGGGAGATTGTTATTACATGTTATTTTGAAAAATCAGTAAAATATATTAAGCACACACGCACCTCTCAACATTCTACATATCTGGGTAGGCCACTCTAATCAAAAATGCTTTTAGCCTGATGTCAATAGATGCACAAAATATACATGTAGACACTGTGTGTGTGTGTGTGTGTGAGAGAGAGAGAGAGAGAGAGAGAATATGAAATCCAAACACAAATTTGAGTTAGAAATGCCCTGTTCAAAGTTTGGTTGGCAAAACTGACAGACTGAGAGCATCCCAAATATTTACCTTGGCTTGATAATCTGATAATGTTAATATTTTTTACTTGAACTTTGTTATTTTATTTTATTGCATGTGTAACTGTACTCATCCTTGCTGCCTATGTTTTTATATTTTGGTTTTCATCTGTTATAATTGTTCTCTCTGTTTTATAACACATTATAAAATGAAAATTTAAAAGAAATATTACGAAGAAAATGCCTTCCTCCTCGTATCTCTCCAGGTTAATTCAGAGAGTTGAATTACTCCTTAATTACGATACTCACACTCTGCAGTTTTGCTCAGTTCTCAAATATTTATGTCTCCATACCAAGTATCTGCTTCTCAAGTGGAGCCTGGACAACCATCTGTTAGGGATACTTTACGTTTGGTTTCCCCACACTGAGCATGGGAGTCAATAGAACAGCTTAACAATGCACCCTCCAATTCTATGATTCAGCCCATGGTATGCTATGATAACACCATAGTTGCAGGTTCAATCCCTGTGAGGGACAGCTGCATATTCCTGCATTGCAGGGGGTTGGACTAGATGATTCTCAAGGTCCCTTCCAACTTTATGATCCCATGATCTCTGGGGACTTGGTGTCGACTTAAAATAGAATATGGATTGCAAATAGCCTCATTTGGAGACTTTGTATGGGTAAAAAGAGATAGGCAGAAGTCCACATTTTGAAATTTAAATAAACAGTAGTTTTCTTATTCAACATTCATATATCAGCCAAATGCAGTTGGACATAAATCATGAGCCCAGGGCTCTTTACACATGCATTCAACTTCATGGAAGCCTCTTCTCTGTGAACGAGCTCTCACATGGCTGGGATAAAATTTAAATGACCCAATCACACAGGGCGATTGTGTGGATCACATGCACTAAGTCTGCCCCCTACCAGATGCATTGATTCCATGTGAAAGACCCACATGTCTGCCTCAACTCGAAATAACACTTATCCCAGCACTTCAGGAACCCCTCATGGAAAAGTATCTGCGGGATCTGGGGAATGGTGACGTATGTCAAAACACCAATATGAGTTTCTAGTACACTAGAATTTGTTGTATTTCTAAAACACTAGAAGCATTATATTTCTGAAAATTACATTATCTGTGAGACCTGCAAAATGTGCTCAGCAGCTGGTTGTTATGCACCTTAACATATACATAATGCATGTGCAGGCATGCACATGGGTGCTAAACTCTTCTGAATAACATAAAAGTTACATTTAGGGGCAAATCAACATGTTCTGATGATTCCGTCAACCAGTTAGTAGGCACATGCTAATAGGAAATGTGCAAGCTTGGAATAAGAAATTGTAGCGTATATCAACAGTTTAAGTTTGCTTTCTGCTAATTTACTTCATCTTTATTAAAGCCAATCAACTCTGCTACACAAACTTGTCACAACATCAACAGAATTAGACAAAAGTTAAAAATAGGTCTCAGGAAGGATGGAGAGATGGATTCTGAATGGACAGCTGAATACCTGCAGTATATACCATCTGTTTCCTAGGCAAACTTGGAAGAGGACTGACGTCTGAGAATTAGGTACAAGGGACAGCTGCTTCACACAGCATGCAATGTCATGTGTGCTTTGCCCCCACATGTCTACATAGCAATGAGCCACAGCATATCCCAAGTCCTCTGTTGATTGTACCTGTAAGGTGCACATAGCAAAACATGTTTGTTGCAAACTGCCCTTGGAGACAACAGTAAAAAACAGTATGAATTATAGCAACATGGTACACTGTAATCAGGAATTAAGAATCCCTTAGCTGGGCCAGAAACAAAGTCTATATTGTCCAGGATTCTGTGTCCAACACTGGCCCCTAGAAGATCACGAGCAGGGCATTGTTCTGGCTCCCACTTGGACATAGTACTCTTGGCTCACTTTTCGCCAAACGCGATGGCTAAACAAAGATCAGGTTACAAGGTGTGCAAGTCAGCAGTTATATCAGAGTCCTAATGCTCATGGCGAGGCATAAGACATTGTTCCAACGCTTCATATGCCCCTGCAGCTCCCCTTTTGAAGAGCTCACTGGGGCAAGCAAACAGGCTTTCTGGAGAGTAGGCTGGATCTGCTTGTGCTGGCACAGCTAGCACCACATCCTTAGATATGGAGATGGAGTCTCACAGCTAATTTCCTGTCTGTTGTCCAACTGCCAATCAGCGGCCAATCCGGAGGCAATGGGAAACAGGGCTGAAGTCAAACCAGGGGCCTCCTCCTCAGCTCTTGGGTTGTCCAATTGTACTGGGGATGAGCCCTCCATTTGACAATCAACCTCGTCCCTCCCAAGATCAGCACCTCCCAAGCCAATGGGCCTCTTCTCAGGATCCAATTCCACAGTCCTGTCCTGTTCCTTCTCCCCGTCTGACCAGCTCTGCCAAGAAGTCTTCATGTGGCTCATGAGATTGAACCTGGGACCTTTTACATGCACACCATGTGCTTCTCTACTGAGTCACAACCCCAAGCCCTGCACTCCACCCTTGACTAGGGCTGGATGGTATCTGGCTTTCAACAATATAACACCAGCTAAACATTGCAGTACATCATGATGTCTGAAATAAGGATGGAGCTGGCTCCCTGCTGGGCCCACCTCCTCCATCGCAACACGCATACATGGTTGGGTAGGGCCTGCTCTGGGAGGAATTGGGCTCGGATCTCTCTGCCCCTTGGTCCCCCATGGCGGTGCCAGCGCTTCTTCCCTCGTCCCCACTCTCCGGAGCCCACCATGACCTGAACTCTTTGTGTGTGGCTGAAGAGAGACTGGTCAGTATTGACCTAGCATATACCATCCACTGCCTTGACAGTCCAAGCTGTAAGGTGAAGTTCATGACCGAAAAGCTGTTTCTCAGAGAGCTGCCTTACCATGAGTGCTGTATTCCAGAGCATACTGCCACTGGGCCAATGTGCTCCCTTGAGCCCCAAAGAAAGAGACACGCTCACTGGGGAAATGGCGAGGTTCGTTCCACGATGGAGCTCTGCCCAGCGTTGGTAGAGAGCGAGGGCAAACTGCGTGTTCAGGTTCTGTGTTTCATGGTTGTGCTCACAGCCTCTGACGTTCGAGGAACCAAGCGACAGAAGGAGGGTAGTGCTGGAAAACGGCAGCATGACACAGGCTGGGGTGGGACTGCCAACTTCCTGTTTTACGGCGGATCGAAGCGGGTGTGCATCTGAGCTCCTCGGAGATGAAGCAGTCAATGAAGGGGTCTTTTGGGGGCTACGCAACCCCAGGAAAGCTCAAGAGGGGATCTTGAGCCATGAGTAAGCAGGAGCGGCGTCAGAAAAAGAAATCTTCTATCCCCTTTCGTAGTTTACTACAAAAGGGGAGGGATCCTTAGGCGCAAAAGAACCACCACTTCCCCCCCAGTGAAAAGCCTCAGACCCGGAGTGATCTCAACAGCGGTAAAATTTCCTCAGAGAGGCTCACCTGGCGCCTTCACTACATATCTTTAGGTGCTGGGCTAAAACTTTAACTATCTGTGGCCTTTTGAAAGTGAGCAGAATATTTTAAATGTATTCCCCCCCCTTATTTAAATGTATCTATGTGGAGGGGTCCCAGGCGCTGTGGTTAAACCACTGAGCCAAGGGCTTGCTGATCAGAAGGTCGGCGGTTCGAATCCCTGTGACGGGGTGAGCTCCCATTGCTTGGTCCCAGCTCCTGCCAACCTAGCAGTTCGAAAGCACGTCAAAATGCAAGTAGATAAATAGGAACCGCTACAGCGGGAAGGTAAACGGCGTTTCCATGTGCTGCTCTGGTTTGCCAGAAGCGGCTTTGTCATGCTGGCCACATGACCTGGAAGCTATACGCCGGCTCCCTTGGCCAATAATGCGAGATGAGCGCGCAACCCCAGAGTCGGCCACGACTGGACCTAATGGTCAGGGGTCCCTTTATGTGGAGGGGTCTGTCTGTTTGGGTGGTTGTAAGTCACTCTAGGTTACCCTTGGCAAAATAAAATGACTAACAAATGTAAATCATAATAATAATTTGGCCCAATGGATGATATGGAAACTATAAAAATACTCACCATAAACGGTCTCAACTCACCGGTGAAACAACAAAAAGTCGAGCTGCTGCTCAAATGGGAAAAACCTAAAATAATATGCCTACAGGAAACACACTGTAAGAAGCAAATGGATAGAATTCGTTGTCTCAGAGGCTTCAATGTCCAAATCTCATCTCCTGGCACATCAAAAGCAAGAGGGGTAGCGGTGCTGATTTCCAACAGACTGATTTTTACCCTCAAGGGAACTTTGACAGACAAGAGAGGCCACTGTGTCAAAGGTCCAAGAAACGGCATCACACCAACTATAGCCTCACTTTACAGAGGACAGTTACAATTTCTCCGACTCACTCTGCAAGAACTATCTGAATTCCAGGAAGGCATGGTGCAATTAGGAGGGGATTTTAATCTTGTACAAGATCCCCAACTGGACAGATCCCACTGTAACCAACTCATGTAAAACACCCTCAGCATTGGAAGCCATACTTCGTGAACACAACCTGATAGACATATGGAGAGTGCTCCCCCCAACTACTAAGGACTTTTCATTTTTTCAAGTTGTTACTCATCATACTCCTATCTTGATTTTGTCATGATTTCAACATCAGACTTTCAAAGAATTGTTGGATCAAAGTTTGGTTGTCGCACTGTTTTCGACCACGCTCCAGTGGGGGCCACCTTACATCTCCAAGAAAAACCCAAGTCTTCACCTTGCTGTAGATTTCCTGCAATTCTCCTACCAAATAAGCTGGCAACAGACCACCTCTTTTCAGAAAAGAATAACTACCTGGATATTAACACCACAGAGAGAATGCCTCTTGGAACAGTCTAGGAAGCTATGAAGGCATCATCAGAGGACCCAGCTCCTGCCAACCAACAGCAATCAAAAGAAAGACTGCCAGAGAATCAGATTGCCTCCTACTGGAAATAAGGCAGCTTGAACTAAAGCACATAAGAGGTGGCGGGAGGAAGACTTTAAGGACCTTGAATGCTAGGAGAGCAGAAGACATAGCCATGGAAACATAAAAAATCTCTATAAATTTGCTTTTCCTCAACCAAAAATATTATGAAGATGGTGATAAGAACTCTTAAGATGCTTGCTAACCATATTCAGAAAAGAATTAACATTAAGAGAGTAAACCAGCTAAGGGATAAGGCGGGTACCCTTAAATATGATGATAATGGTAAGTGTAATAGGTTTAGAGATTTTTATGCCTCCCTATATGCTGATCCTATTACCTCCTTCCCAACAATTACAGAATACAGTGGTACCTTGGTTCTCAAACTTAATTCGTTCCGGAAGTCCATTCCAAAACGAAAGCATTCTAAAACCAAGGCGCACTTTCCCATTGAAAGTAATGCAAAATGGATTAATCTGTTCCAAACTTTTAAAAACAACCCCCTAAAACAGCAATTTAACATGAATTTTACTATCTAACGAAAACATTGATCCATGAAATGAAAGCAATAAACAATGTACTGCAGTCAAACAATCAATCAGTAGCTGAACTGGGTTCCACACAGTCACAAAAAGAAAAACGCAAAATAAATAGCAAAAACAGACAGACCTCAGCGTAACACTCAAAACAGAGGTGTGGCACTTAAATCGGAAGTGTAACACTCAAAACGGAGCATGTTTGGCTTCTGAAAAAAGTTTGCAAACCGGAACACTTCTGGGTTTGCAGTGTTTGGGTTCCAAGTTGTTTGAATACACAGCCGTTTGAAAACCAAGGTACCACTGTGTTTGGAAAGAATTCCATTACCTAAACTAAACGACACCCACATGGACTATTTAAACCAGCCTATAGATGAGGTAGCCGCAGTAATCAAAAAACGGAAGGGACACTGCAAACTTCTATAAGTGATTCAGTGAGATTCTGATGCCAAGATTAACCTCTCTGTTTAATGATATTCTTTCAGGTGGTCAAGTACCAACTCCTGGAAACACTCTAAAATAATAGTTAATGGTATATAGGGTTGCCATATTTCATATTTTTGGCAAAGTTTTTGGGCTCTTTCCTTTCTTCTTCTTCTTTTTGCCAAAGTTGTTGAGCTTTTTCTTTCCTGGACGTTTCAGCGTTTTCTGCCCAGATGCTGCTTCCAAGAGCCAAATCCTGGCTATGTCCAGGAAATTCAGGACGGATGCCAGCCCTAAGTTATACCTAAACCAGGGAAAAATCAAGATGCTAAAATCTTTACTGCAAGCATCAACACATTTATTTCTTCATAGATAAAAGCTGGGTCCATACCCCAGATAAAGATCTGTGACCCACTTTTCCTTCTACAAAATGTTACCCATTCAAGCAAAAGCAAAAATTTACCACTAGCAGTCATATCACTAGATGCATATAAATCCTTTGTTGTTGATGTTTTTAATTGTTTACATATAAAACACATACATTGTCACAAAACACATACACAACACACTACCTTATATTCATAGCATAAAACATACCTAAAAGGGACCCCTGACCATTAGGTCCAGTCGTGACCGACTCTGGGGTTGCGCGCTCATCTCGCATTATTGGCCGAGGGAGCCGGCGTATAGCTTCCAGGTCATGTGGCCAGCATGACAAAGCCGCTTCTGGCAAACCAGAGCAGCACATGGAAACGCCGTTTACCTTCCCGCTGTAGCGGTTCCTATTTATCTACTTGCATTTTGACGTGCTTTCGAACTGCTAGGTTGGCAGGAGCTGAGACCAAGCAATGGGAGCTCACCCCGTCACAGGGATTCGAACCGCCGACCTTCTGATCAGCAAGCCCTAGGCTCAGTGGTTTAACCTACATTACTCTATATCAGGCATCCCCAAACTTCGGCCCTCCAGATGTTTTGGACTACAGTTCCCATCCTCCCTGACCACTAGTCCTGTTAGCTAGGGATCATGGGAGTTGTAGGCCAAAACATCTGGAGGGCCGCAGTTTGGGGATGCTTGCTCTATATAATACCTACCTATACTATATACCTACACACCTACCCCACATGGACACCCACCAAGAGACTTGACTTCAAGCCGTTCTTGTTACGCTACGCAGAATGACTTTCAATTGGGAAAAGAAAAAAGAAGTACTAATGTAGCATTTTTTTCAATTTTCCCAAAAATTTCCATTTCTTTCTGAAAAAACCAGGGGGGGGGAACCGTCCCCCCCCCCGAGCTTCAAAATTTCCGGAAATTTTACATCTCTAGGGAAGCCTCATTAAAACTTCTGCATTGTGGCATTATACACTGGTGAGGCTGTCCCAAATATGTAAGGAGGTCAATCCCAATTGTCTGAGGGAATACCCAGTCAAAGGTACACATTTCCATATGTGATGGTGTTGTGACGTCATCAAACCCTTCAGGAATGCCGTCTTCAAAGAAATAAGCCGAATATACAACAAAACAACGGAAATGTCCCCTGCACTAGCACTACTTGGGCTTAGGATCCTGCCTGCTCATGATTATTCCAAAGATGAGCTCTGAGCCTTTCTATTGACTGCTGCCCATATGGAGATAGCCAGGTGTTGGAAAACGGTGTTGGTATAACAAGAGTGTATGGTCAATAGCACTGGCTGAGAAACTAACATGCCAGGTGAGAGCAGCAAAGGGCAAACACAAATCCATATTCCTCTTATAAGATATAGCAAATGTTTATTGAATACATAAATTCTTCCCCAGCACTCGTGGGGAAATGTGGCAGGATCTCTTAGAGTAATCCATTGAAACTTTAACACATGGCCTGATAAAAGTCTGTAATTTCATCAGGACAAGTTATTTGTTGTTTTCTGTTGTACGGTAACAATTGTTTTCTCGAAATTTATCTTCTGTACCATGAAAATAAATAAAAACTGTATTTTTAGCAGTAGTAGCAGCAGCAATAGTCTCACACTGAGGAGAGCAGGGACATGCAGTCCCTCTCCATCTCCTGCAGTCTTCCCTTCAGAGTTTCGCCCTACTTGCTTGTCCCAACATTTTGTTAGTTCATAATACAGAAAGGCTACAAGAGTTCAGGTGATTAGAACAGGCCCATGCATTGGGGTGGGGGCCAGACCCTGCCATTTATGCCGGACTTACTCTCTTTTACAAAAATAGGCACAGCAGTACAAAGAATTTAGTGAATTGCCTCTTTTGTATGCAATTGTCATCAGCTGCATTTCCAACATCAACGTAATCCTTTCATGTGTTAATGCTTAACATTCCATCTGGTTAAAACCAAATATCACTAAGGTAATATCAGTTTAGCCCAGTCTTTGACTACTGTTTTTGTGCCAAGATTACATGGTTTAACCTCTCAGCCAGCAGGCCCCAAATGGAACACTTTGTTCACATGGTTATAAAGGAGCCCTGGGTATTATTATTTCTTAACACTTGTTAAACCTTTTTCTTGTAGCAGCAATGGAAAGCAAATATTGTGTGTGACAACGAAGAAGGTTTTGAAGGAAATGAGCTTATTAAAAATGCACCTTGCCTTAAACTCATGTAGTCATTCTGACATGGAGAAATGCTGATATGAACAGACTTTAGTAAATAAAGAGGTTGTGCAATTGCTAATCTAGCTTTCAACAGCCCAAACATGCTAAAATGAAGCCGGCTGGGCCACAAGCTGGATGCATAGCTAAGCAACCATGTCATCTATTCACCACATGCCAAACTGCACTGTGGGGGCTCACCAAACAGCCTGGGACCTGAGAACGAATCACAAGCAAGGCAATTTTGGGTGACAGGCTCTGCATCCAACTGGGCGGCTGTGTGCTGCTTCTGGCATTCATGAGCAGGGCTCAGATCAAGAACTGAATGGGATCTAAGGGCCAGCTAGGAATGCAGCAGCTCCAGAAATATTCTGATGCAGATCACCTCTGGCTTCTTTGGGGAGATGATCCGCGTCTTCTGAAGCCAAACTGCCAGCCCACAGAGGCAGGTTGCTGCAGCCAAAATAAGAATTTGCCTCTTCCCAAAATATGTTTTGATGTGTCTGTTACATGGATCTCTGGGAATGATGTTGCTAATGCAGGGATTAAATTATTTGGGCTGCAAGCAGCAACTCAAAGCAGGGAGTCTCCAGCACTGACAGGAGGAGCTTGGAAGTGACATCCATCATCTTCAAGGCTGCCAAAGAGCCTTCCATCTGTCACAAAGAAGACCTATCAAAGAAGTCAGGAAGTTGAACTAGTTACATTAAGAGATATAAAAATGATGAACGGCAGAGTTTTAGCCATCTTCAAAATAAGAGTTTACTAAAGGCTCTTTTTTGCAAGCGCTGTGTGGAATTTACTTCTTGAGCTAAATGCTTTCACAAAAACATTTACAGCTTTCATATCACTCCATGTTAGCCTGGAAGCAGGAGAACAAATCCCACATATAAATCTCCATAACACTTTCCCAACCGTCTAGCCAAATGCATATACGGTATCCTGTTCTTCCAATTCCCGAACCTGCTTCTCTTACCCATCCTTGCATGGGAACATTTTGTTCCTCCACTGAAACTAGCTTATACTTCAATGCAAACAAAAATGTGATAAATTCATCAGAATCCGCAAACCAACTATGTGAGCTCCCAAAAATGCAAAATGGCAGATTTCACAGCGAGCAAGCAGGTATCTTACACGGCTTCCAGTCAAATCACTGAATTGTCTTGCCGCAGCTTGGAAAACTCACATTGGACTAATCTGGAATACCTTCTATTACATGTGAGAAGAAAATTGCAAAGAACAAGAAAAGAGAAGAGAAGAGAAGAGAGCAATTATAATTCCAAATAAACTTTTGGTTGGTTTTGCTCTCAACCAAAAAGGTGTATATATCCTTATGTCACAACATACCAGCATGCCCCCCCCCATATAATGCACACTGGTTCCACTTGCTTCCAGTCCAGATAAAGACATTTATATCCCCCTATATATGAGTCAAGCCCTGACACCTCAATCCTGTTGTACTCCTATTTTTTGTTGAAATACCTGAACTCTCTGATCAGTTCTGAGTATTTCCCCCGGTAACTCCCTTTATTTGCCTCTGGGAAGTTCCGGACCCTTGCTACAACCCAAACTTGTGCATTTTTACTCAGCAGTTCTACTCTGTTCAGTGGACTTGTCTTCAAATCAGGCTGCAATCCTATACCTCATGGGTGGCAAACATTTTATGGTTCGAGGGCCATACCTGCCGGAACCGGCAGCCACGCGACACCAGAAGTTGCGTAGACGCAACTTCCGGTGTCGCTTTGCCCATCTATGGGCACCAAAAATGGCCACTGCCGGCTACAAAAGTCGCATCAACACACTTCCGGACATAGATGGGCAAATCAGGAAAAAAATGGCTGCCGGCAGGAGAATATAAGGGAGAATAAGTGAGACTAAGTGATACAGGGGACCGACGGGAAAAGGTAAGAAAAAACGGGGGGTTCCCGGGGAAAACGGGGTACTTGGCAGCTATGTCGAGGGCTGCGGTCACCCTTATTAGGTGCTGCATCCCAGTAGTGGCTGTGGGTGGAAGTGGCTGTGACCACCTCACACTATCTCATGCACTCTTGGGGGGGGGCACAGACACACAGTCCCCTATCCTCTGCCAACCTCTCCACTCATCAAATGACCCAAGCGAGGAGTGAGGAAGGGGTGATTTGCATCTCAATCAGGGCATTGTGCTTTATTGCCTCAGTGCTGGGATGTGTTAACTTTATTTTTGTTTCTGCCACTGCCACCAAAATTGGGGTGGGAGTGTCTTGGAAGGCCGGGGGGGAAATGCTGGTATGTGTGGATCAGGACCCCAAACTGGAGGCTGGCCACTCCTGCTATACCTACCTAAGTGGGCAAGATCACTTACTTGAAATCTTAGTAACACTACTTAGCCTTGTCGCTAAGCAGACTTACATAATTCTACTGTATATATAGGAATACGGACAAGGTTTTGAATCATAAGAAAAGGAACACTTACAAAAACAATAGGTGACATGTCCACTTGTAGACCCACACAAACAAATGCAGCATTTTTAAACGATGCCAAAATCCAAATGAGGAATTTGGAAGGTATGTGGTAATCTTCAGGCAGTTGTTCTAGTTATTTTTTTCAAGATAACCCCTTTTAATATTTGCTTCAAGGCAGATGTATCTTGTTACAACAACTTAAAGGTCTTGGGTGCAGGGTCTCATCTCACAACCAGATGGTCCTCCTCTGATCACTGAAGATTAGAAGATTTAGGAGAGAAGTATGTATGTCACCCTTTATACAACTAATTCAGAAAAAGAATTTGTCTGAAAATAACTTCAGAAAGCATTTTTAAGTCAACTCAATCTTCCTAATCTTTATGAGCCTGTACAGACTCAGACATAGGAGATAAGGATTCAAATTAAGTTCAGGCATCAACTCTAGCAAATCATTGAATTACAGCTGCCGTTTCTTATCATTAAAACTATGCTGCCATTTAAAAAGTTTGCAAGGACGAGTAAGATTGTACAGTCTTGCAACTTATGGACAGGGTGAACTATAAATAGAAATGTATTCCAAAAATACTATTTACAAATATATATATATATTGGCTTCCTTGTTTTTTTGCCTGAAGGTCTCTGAATACCTAAACTATGGTCAAGTATTGGCCACAAACCATGCTTTGAGCTTCCTAGTCATGACTTGTAGTGTTATGTCGTGACCTTAGAAACCATGATTGAACCAGGGTGGATAAAAATCAATGATTTTATTTAAATAGGATTTTTTAAAAAAATAAAATGCTTTTGGAGGAAAAATATTTCTAAATATTTCAAGATATTTCTAAAGATAGTTTTCCATTTCAATTACATTATAGTCCAAAGGCTATTCATCAGGAAATAAGGATTTGTTTCCAATTATGTAGTATGAGAATTTATATGCAGTGTTTAAATTTTTTGGTAAATGAATTCCATTAATCCATTCACAATGTCAAACTCTTCCAGAGGTTTCTGTAAGATTATTTGGGGCAGTTTTTCTAATGAGAAGATATTATCACTGATGCTTGTTTTTGCAGTTCTCAAAAGTGTGAATTTGTGTCTGCAGAGATAACATGCCTTTTCTTCGCAGGAAAAATATTATAAAACATACAGTGGTTTTTTGTGGGGGGGGGGGCTTGGTTGGGAACATACTCATGAACTTTAAACCCCCACACACAAAATTCATTGCTGTTAAATATTTTGGTTACATTCAAAGCTACTATCTCCACTTCACTGCTCAACATACAAATCAGTGTTATACCGTATCACACTAACTTCTGACAGCAAAATGCAGAGTATAGAATGAAAGAATCTTTATCTTGTGCACAAACACAGAACATAAGCGCAAGGACTGGATAAACAGTTAGCCAAGGTTATGTAAATGCCGCAAGTCATTTTTCAAGTGACACAATGGTGAAGAAACCCAGTTAATTATTTTTGGGGAGCAGTGTATTTCATTATTTTATTTTAATTATTTCTATGTGAATTTGTATCTATGGCTGGAGGCAGAAGTGCTTCTCAATCCCAGTTGCTGGAAAGTGCAGCTTTTTCAACATCACGTTATATTGCCAAACCGCAATATTTTGCTGGCCATGCATCATAATGTTGAAAACCCAACATCACCCAGCCCTAGCTGCAAGTAGGTGGACAGAATACAGTGGTACCTCATTTTACGAACTTAATCCATTCCGGAAGTCCATTCTTAAACCGAAACCATTCTTAAACCGAGGCGTGCTTTCCCTAATGAGGCCTCCCGCCACCCATACCCTTCCACCATTCGGATTCCATTCTTAGACCAAGGTAAAGTTTGCAAACCAGGACACTACTTCCGGTTTTATGCGGTTCATAAACTGAATCATTCGAAAACAGGACTGTTCTTAAACAGAGGTACCACTGTACTAAAACATGATAAAACATCAAACATTAAAAACTTCCCTAAACAGGGCTGCCTCCAGATGTCTTCTAAAAGTCAGTTAGTTGTTTATTTCCTTGACATTTGACGTGAGGGTGTTCAACAGGGAGGGCGCCGCCACCGAGAAAGCCCTCTGCCTGGTTCCTTGAAACCTCACTTCTCGCAGTGAGGGAACTGCCAGAAGGCCCTCAGAGCTGGACCTCAGTGTTTGGGCTGAACGGTGGAGGTGGAGACACTCCTTCAGGTATACTGGGCCGAGGCCGTTTAGCGCTTTAGAGGTCAGCACCAACACCTTGAGTTGTGCTTGGAAACATACTGCAATGAAGCTTGGTGTCAAGGAGCTGAGGGGGGAGGGTCTCTGGAGGGACAGCAAGGAGGTTCTTGGTTTCCAGTGCCCTGCCAGTCCCAGAAGGAAACTCCCTAAACATATTAGTGTATTAGTGCACAGGATTGTTGCTCATTTGTCTAGCTGGAGCTTCCCTCAGTAGCACCAACCTATTGTAGCCAGGGCCAGCCTGCCCCTAAGGCCGACTGAGGCACCTGCCTCAGGCAGTGGAATCCAAGGGGCACCTCTGAGGGCATGCATCCCTCTCACTAGATCCTGCTGGAACCCAGAAGGCTGGTTCCCCCTACAAAGCCTTCTCCAACCCCCGATTGTTCCTATTGTTGGACAACAGAAGCTCTTCAAGAGTCTTGGCACACTGACAGAGAAAGAAGTAATTTGGCAGAAGCCGGAGGTCCCTCGAAAAGATGGGAAAGAAGCACTAACCATGACCTACATCTTAAGTGGTAGAGGGACTGTTCTATTCTTTCTAAGAAAACAATGATATGCCATGGGTTAGTAACTACATCATCTGTAAGGGATTGATTCAAAATATTATTTCATCAGTGCACAGGGCTGGAGAATGTCATGCTATAACCTTGGGCAGGGTTCCATACGGAAAGGAGTTGAAGTCAAAGTATAGTTTCTGTATTACATTCCAAAACATACACAGTAAAAGCCTTCAGAGTGAATATACAATTATTTAGATCACCTTGTTGCATGAGTCATGTACAGCAAAGCCATTAAAAATACACACAGTCAAATCTTGCCAAAAAATAGTAAACCAAGTCCGTATGCTACATGAAAATACATCAACAAACTATAAATAAAACTGATACAGGAATGCTGGCATGTGCATGTATGAATTAGGTAACAATTAAAGCTAAGCCAAATGATGGCTTAGTCAATGCAAATGAATGGGTTCCCAGAGAGGAAATTTCCTCCTCTGGCTCTCTTGCTGCAGCACTGCACTGAACTAAGCTGCTGTTTAGCTTGATGTGTCATCTGAACCCAGCCTCGTGGGGTGCTGTCCCCCCAAAAAACCAGAGGACAAACCGTGGTGACACCTTGTGGTTTGTCTGGAAGAAAGCCAAACCATGAACCTGAGCTTAGACGATATGCTAAGCCAAACTGTGGCCCAGCACAACAGCAGCAGGACCAGGAAAGAGCAAAGAGCCCACAGCCTTCTTTCTGGTAGCCTACAGCATATTTGCTCATTTGTGGATTGATGTAGAATCATAGAATCATAGAGTTGGAAGAGACCACAAGGGCCATCCAGTCCAACCCCCTGCCAAGCAGGAAACACCATCAAAGCATTCTCCAAAGAAGGAGACTCCACCACACTTCTTGGCAGCAAATTCCACTGCTGAACAGCTCTTACTGTCAGGAAGTTCTTCCTAATGTTTAGGTGGAATCTTCTTTCTTGTAGTTTGAATCCATAGCTCCGTGTCCGCTTCTCTGGAGCAGCAGAAAACAACCTTTCTCCCTCCTCTATATGACATCCTTTTATATATTTGAACATGGCTATCATATCACCCCTTAACCTTTTTCTTCTCCAGGCTAAACATACCCAGCTCCCTAAGCCGTTCCTAATAAGGCATTGTTTCCAGGCCTTTGACCATTTTGGTTGCCCTCCTCTGGACACGTTCCAGCTTGTCAGTATCCTTCTTGAACTGTGGTGCCCAGTACTGGACACAGTACTCCAGGTGAGGTCTGACCAGAGCAGAATACGGTGGTACTATTACTTCCCTTGATCTAGACGCTATACTCCTATTGATGCAGCCCAGAATTGCATTGGCTTTTTTAGCTGCTGCATCACACTGTTGACTCATGTCAAGTTTGTGACTTAACGTCACATGAATTCCAGTAAGAAACAGAAAAAGGAAGGAATGTTAATTTTCCCCTTGGAAGTTGTTCATTTATATGTTGCTTTCTTACCTGCCTGGATCTGACAGCATTAAAACTGACCAGTTTTTTTTTTTAAAAAAACCCACATATGTCTCAAATACTTCCACAGGGAAGTATCGATATAAGGCCACCATGCACCCCTCTTAAAAAGGAAGGGAGTCCAGCGTCAAAATTTTGTTTCTTGCCACAACTATAAGGGAGAGACATTTTGGCACCTGAGGCAAGCCACAAAATGGCACCAACACCCACCAGGGAAGAAGCAGGGAATGAAGATCGGGAACAAGGCAGGAATAAAATCAACCTAACCTGATGGTTGAAATGGGACTCAAAGACCGTCGGGCAGGAGGAAAGGACCCGCTCTGAGTCAAGCTAGGAGAGTGCAGAGCCCAGCAGACACCAGAGAGCAGTCCCCGCCACTTGCTTCCTAGGGGTGGGAGGAGAGCAGCATTGGCAGGGCTGCTGAGGCCCCATCCTGTGAGGAGTGTGCCACAGGCCCCTGTTTTTATCATGGCAGTGGCAGCAGCAATGGCCAATCATTCCTTGGAAGCTGGATCTGCTGTGCCTGTGGATCCTGCCACCCGAGGCAGTTTCTTCACCTTGCCTCATGGGTAGGCAGGTCCTGAGGCTAATCAGCCAATAATGTTCCTGCAAGTAACAGCACACTTTTTGGGGAGAAACACCCGTTTTTCTTCACTCTGACTGGCAAAGCAAGCAACCATCCCAATGCAGTTGGCGCCTCAGGGAAAACACTCAGCCAAAGTCAGCTAATTATGAGGTATTCAATGAAAACAGGTACTGGCCAAATATATAAAAACTAAGAAAGTCGTCCATAGGAAAATACCATTGACAAACTATGTATTAGAATCAACCAAAGTAATTGCAAAAGAGTTAGCAAGCTTTCAGGTCCCAAACTGTATTCAGTGGCAGGGCCCTTACATTCCACGCTTGTACTCAGTAAACTGCATTATATATAGCAAATTCTAAAGGACTCACTTCACACACAAAAAATTAGGGCAACAAAAAACTAGGAAACACCTGTCACCTTATTTACAAGGTACAAAATAAGATCCTGCTTACAAAGCACCTCCTAAGGATTATAACATACTCAGCAGAAGCCTTCTAGGATGAAAACAGAGGAAGGAACAATTATGGCAAAAATAAGGATAAAAGTTTGTTGGCAAGATCCTGAAAATTCAGCCACATTTGCCAACTTTCGCACACCTCAAATAGCCCTCTTACAAAGGCCACTGTCAACACCCTGAGGGAGAGAAAATGAAAGTAACTTGCTTTCTATTTGCACACCTAAGTCCTGGATGCTGAAGGGCAACTTCCTGAATCATGCAAACATTCCACACACTGCAAATAGCAACAAAAACCATGACAGATGAGCAAGTTTCTGCAACCTGACAATGCCTCCTGAGTTTCGCTGACTCCCGGAAAGCTGTCTTGCCTCATTTTAGCATCTCTTTTTTTTTATTTTAAGAGGAAGCAATTGCAACATTTCTTCATTTGTATCTGAAATGCAAAAGGTTCACTGAACTCTGAGGGCAAAGTTCATGGTTTTTAAACATGTTACAGAAAATACATCGCTGGAAACCGTAATGAATTGATTTTTTAAAGAACTAAAGCTGCAAAATAACTAATTTGGTTGGGCGGCAAAATTTTAATTAGTAGGGCTGCAGTAAAATGCATTTTTATTTATTTTTGGAGCTACTTTGGTGCTGATGCTACTGTAAAAGTAAAGGTAAAGGGACCCCTGACCATTAGGTCCAGTCGCGGACGACTCTGGGGTTGCGGCGCTCATCTCGCTTTACTGGCCGAGGGAGCTGGCATACAGCTTCCGGGTCATGTGGCCAGGGAATAAAAAAAGAAAGCATTCTATATCATTTATTGCAAATGGTGAGATTTAACATTACTGTTATCATTGCACTTCCTCCAAAATCTAAGAAGCAGGTCTATAGTGAGGTATGAATATGCATATGTACATCTAAACGAACTAATTGATTAAAAGGTAAAATGACCAACCGAAATGTCTTTAACTGATGGTACAGCCTCGATTTTAACTCCTTGAAAATGTTGATTCAAGGTTCCCACATGAAGAATGTTTCATTATGATCTCATCTTCCCATTGCAACATAAAACTATCCAGAGTCTAGTGAAATGTCATTATGATTTTAAAAAGCAGTCATTCTCTGAAATGCACTTTGCTGTTGTAAGAGAGAAGCATTATCATGAAATCTGAACAATAAAAGGGTCCTGTACTTACTTAAACCTAGAAGGTCCATGAAGCTAGTCTAATGCTAACCTAATGTTGCAATTTTCAGGCTATTGGTATGCTTATAAGCAGGCAGGCAGTGTTAGGACCGCAGCCAAAGAGCAACAGAATTTAAATTAAATTCTCTGGCGCTATGAGTAGCCAAGATCCAAGCTGGGCAAACGAGTTTGAAATAAACTACTACCCTGGACTGAAAAGTTCAGCATCTACATGAAACAGTGGTTCTGCTCATTCCTGCTGGGCCGTGTTCAGAAAGTGGTGTTGGGGGATGAGTGTTCAGACCCCTGGGCTCTCACTTGTGGGGTGCCTCAGAGTTCTGTCCTCTCCCCCATGCTTTTTAACATCTATATGAAGCTGCTGGGAGAGATCATCAGGGGGTTTGGGCTGGGTGTTCATCAGTATGCAGATGATACCCAGCTCTACCTCTCTTTCAAATCAGAACCAGTGAAGGCAGTGAAGGTCCTGTGTGAGTGCCTGGAGGCGGTTGGAGGATGGATGGTGGCTAACAGATTGAGGTTGAATCCTGACAAGACAGAAGTACTGTTCGTGGAGGACAGGAGGCGGGCAGGTGTGGAGGATTCCCTGGTTCTGAATGGGGTAACTGTGCCCCTGAAGGACCAGGTGCACAGCCTGGGAGTCATTTTGGACTCACAGCTGTCCATGAAGGCGCAGGTCAATTCTGTGTCCAGGGCAGGTGTCTACCAGCTCCATCTGGTACACAGGCTGAGACCACTGACTATCTCACCAGAGTGGTGCATGCTCTGGTTATTTCCCGCTTGGATTACTGCAATGCACTCTACATGGGGCTACCTTTGAAGGTGACCCGGAATCTACAACTAATCCAGAATGCAGCAGCTAAACTAGTGACAGGGAGCAGCCGTCGGGACCTTATAATACCAGTCCTAAAGGATCTTCACTGGCTCTCAGTACATTTCCAAGCACAATTCAATGTGTTGGTACTGACCTTTAAAGCCCTAAACAGCCTTGGCCCAGTATATACCCCCATCGCTCAGCCCAGACACTGAGGTCCATGTCTGAGGGCCTTCTGGTGGTTCCCTCCCTGTGAGAAGTGAAGTTACAGGAAGCCAGGCAGAGGGCCTTCTCAGTAGTGGCACCCTTCCTTTGCAATGCCCTCCCATCAGATGTCGAGGAAATAAAGAACTACACAACTTTTAGAAGCCATTTAAAGGCACCCCTGTATCGAGAAGTTACAGTGGTACCTCTACTTATGAATTTAATGCGTTCCAAACGCACATTCGTAAGTCGGAAAAATTTGTTAGTCGAATCCCATAGAAATGCATTGGGAGAAAAAAATCGTAAGTAGAAGCAACCCTATCTAAAAATTCGTAAGTAGAAAAAATCCTATCTAAACTACATCCAAGATGGCGGACGGAGCTCCATTCATAAGTAGAAACATTTGTAAGTAGAGTTATTCGCAAGTAGAGGTACCACTGTATTAATGTTCGACGTTTTACTATGTTTTTATATGCACTGTAAGCCACCCAGAGTGTTAGGGAAACCCAGCCAGATAGGCGGGGTAATAACAATAACAATAACAATAACAACAACAATAATACAAAGTACAGGTGTTGAGGGAAAACCTCTATCTGAGAGCCTGGACAGAGAAGAATTCAGTCAGAGTTGACATCACTCGGCAAGATGGACAAATAGTCTGATCTGGTAAAGGCAGGTTCCCAGGCCTGAAAGGAGCAAAGCATCTTCACCAAAGCAACAAATGGAACCAGTGGGTTACTAGCCTTAATGGAGAACCACTTTGCTCACTTCATGCAATCCAAACATCATAGGAACAAGCATATTTCCTAAGTAACATATTCGCCTAATTGACCGCAACTGTGAAATGGTGAAGCATTATTTTTTTGTAGATCCACTTTATATTTGATGAATAGCATTGTTTGAGGAGGGGAAAGCCCCAGCTTTATTTTTAAAATTAGCTGTTGGGTGCATTAGCACAGCTTGTGACCTACATGTCAAAGCAGCCCTCAAGACACGCGCTGTGGCTTGCCAGGAGCTTCTCCCGCCAGGCCTTTCAAACTATTCAGTTCCAGTTCAGTAATGAGGGTGAAAGGCAACACACACATTCAAAACTTTCCTTTTGGCAGCACAGGTACTCAGGGAGATGAAGCATTTAATTCTACTGTCAGACACAATCCAGTTTTGTTCATGCAATAGTTTCCACTAGCCCAAGTTGATCTGGTATACAGTACTCTAAAGTTTGATAAGGGACACAGAGCTCTACAGGAAAGAACTATTATGTGGTAATGGACATTTCAGAGCCACTGAAAGAAAAGCTTGCTACCCTCAACACTGTAGCTGCTCCAATAAAGGGTATCCCGAGAACCTGGTTCAAATTTCACCTCTTCTTTGAACTCACTAAGTAACTTGAAGCAAAGCCTCTTCGAAGACCACACACATAACCCTGTAATCAGTGTTAGAAACTCAGGTATAGAAGCTAGGTGCCAATTGGCTCCTTAAACCAGGATTACAGTTGCCAAAACAGAATGCCTAGTTGCCATTTTTGGGCCAGATGGCTCAAAAGTCATATTTTTCAATACAGTGGTACCTCTACTTACGAATTTAATGCGTTCCGAACACACATTTGTAAGTCGAAAAAAATTGTAAGTCTAATCCCACAGGAATGCATTGGGAGAAAAAAATTCGTAAGTTGAAGCAACCCTATCTAAAAATTCGTAAGTAGAAAAAATCCTATCTAAACCGCATTCAAGATGGCGGACGGAGCTCCATTTGTAAGTAGAAACATTCGTAAGTAGAGTTATTCGTAAGTAGAGGTACCACTGTATGTCTTTTTGGTGCTGTATTCATTCTGATTGTGCAGATAAAATATCACAGATAGAATGCTATAGGATGTGTTGCTAGTGTTTGAAAAATAGTCAAGATCCAAGAATCCCCAGGTAGGCACCTCCAGGTGGTGGAGACGTCAGGTGCCATCCTGGTGCCCAGGCATCTTCACTTTAGTCACAAGTGGCCAGGTGAAAAATGCACCTAGCAAATTTCACATCTGCTAATAATGTGGGGGTCATAATCCTTACCGAATGAGGTGGAAGCTGATTCATTAAGACAACCAGGGCTCACCTTACCAAGTGAAATGCCCAGAATTATTTTTTAAGTCCTCAAATCTCAAAGCCACACGCTTTCCTGTCCCACACCTCATTCCACAATTGATTTCAATGTAGAGTGTGCCCTGGGTCTCTCATTCTATGGCTAATGAGCTCTCTGCACCACTCAGTTAATCTCAATCCAAAACTATTCCCAGACCAGGGGGTCATGATCTGCCCGTCTGTCTCTAGGCACCAGCCCCAATTTTTATCTTACCAGAAGTACTAGCTATTTGTCTTGGATGTGTAATCTCCCCTCCTCACTATTTCAATCCAGATAATGCATCTAACAAGAACTACTGTAGTCTACTTTTCAGGTAGACCCACCGGCTCTTCTGAACATGCTCAGAGCTGTTTCTACATCTGCAAACAGCTCAAACTGCTAAGTATAAAATGCCAATGTTTAAATGTCCACTGTTTCTTTGCAAGGAGGAGGACAGGGAGAGTACCAAAACAGATGGGAAAGAAGACAACTTTTCTCCCAGCAGAGATGCACCTCTGGCAGAAGGGATGCTTTCTCTGCAGCTCAGACTTGAGGCAAGTGCTGAAGGCTCTTCCCAATCCCACTGGGTTCCAACAACTGCACTGACACTTCACTGTACAGAAGAGGCACCTGAATGTAGAAGCAAATCCAAAGGGTTTGTGGTGGTGGAGGAGGAAATCGCAACTGGGATCTGCAAGTCCTTGGCAGGACC
Source organism: Zootoca vivipara (assembly GCF_963506605.1). NCBI lineage: Eukaryota > Metazoa > Chordata > Lepidosauria > Squamata > Lacertidae > Zootoca > Zootoca vivipara. The sequence goes on along the minus strand of NC_083288.1, from coordinate 4,161,031 downwards.
TTGAAGTGCCTGCAGGTCAACTAATAAGAGTTCACTGGTTCCAGGCCCTTCTTCCCGGGGCTCGCCTGACTTTGTCCAAACAATAAAGACTCTACCTGGAACTTCAGTCCTGCAGCTGGAATCCTTGAAGTTCTCAGCTCCCCCTTTCCAGCTTTCCACCAGCCTGTTTCTCCTCAGCCTGCTCTTTCTGCAAGCTTGTTCCTGCCTAGGTCTACCACTTTGCCTCTCCTCCCCCCCCTCTCCTCTAGAAAAGGGAAGGCCAGCCTCTCCAATGCCAGGGCTGCTGGGAGATATAGCCCCTATAAACAGTTAACTTATTAAACCTCATAATAATTTCATAATTATCTGTCTGTGTATTTCTAAGAGTATAACCAAATCAGTGATTTTTTATATAACTGTAAAAACTACTCTGAAAATTTGTTGTTCCAAAAATGAAACCTTCATCTGGTTGTAAAAATTAAGATTATACCAGCAAGAATTATTCTTTCTGTAAAAAAGAGAGAGATTTAAATCAAGTCTTACTGACTAGTGATTTAAATTGTGATTTAAATTGATTTGATTTAAATCAAATCCACCCTGGTGCTAAATATTTGTAAAACAGCAATGCTTAAGTGTCCACTTAAGTATTTATGCAAGGGAGGAAAACAGGGAGAAAACCAAAGGTTGGCCACCACCCCACCACGACCTCTCAGTAGATCCACCAGGTTCTAGAGGTCACTGACTTGACCAACACTTCTTATAGAGTTAGTGCAAGGATTACAGGATGGTGTACTGAAGTTCTAGGCATTATTACCATATTTTCCAGGACCAGTCTAAAATAGAGAAGCAGTATGAAGATGAGAGCCAACATTTTCATTCATGAGCTACACTCAGGTATGAACTGCCAGTGATGAGCCATTTCTAACACTCGTTTAAAATGAAATATTTCAGACTTACACTAATTGTCAGATGGGTTTTAAAAAGAATTAATGCAAGCTCATGGAAAAGGAGTGTATCAATAGCTATTAACTATGACAACCTAAATGGAACGCGGGTGGCACTGTGGGTTAAACCACAGAGCCTAGGGCTTGCCAATCAGAAGGTCGGCGGTTTGAATCCCCGCAACGGGGTGAGCTCCCATTGCTCGGTCCCAGCTCTTGCCCACCTAGTAGTTCGAAAGCACGTCAAAGTACAAGTAGATAAATAGGTACCGCTCCGGCAGGAAGATAAACAGCGTTTCCGTGCGCTGCTCTGGTTCGCCAGAAGTGGCTTTGTCATGCTGGCCACATGACCTGGAAGCTGTACGCCGGCTCCCTCAGCCAATAAGGCGAGATGAGTGCCGCAACCCCAGAGTCGGTCACGACTGGACTTAATGGTCAGGAATCCCTTTACCTTTTATGACAACCTAAATTAAATCTCTGTATTTGGAGGCAGTACACCTCTGAATAGTGCAAGCTCTGGGCTGGGCACAATTATGAATTAGAATCATAGAATTGTAGAGTTGGAAGGGACCCCATGGATCATCTAGTCCAATCCTCTGTAATGCAGGAATCTCAACTAAAGCACCCACAACAAGTGGCCATCCAGCCTCTGCTTAAAAACCTCCAGTGAAGGAGAGCCCACAACCTCGAAGGAGACTGTTCCACTGTCTAACAGCTCTTTCAGTAGCAAAATGGCAAGATGGTGTTTGGATGTAATTCAAAAATTATACGATATAATTAATTCATTAACAGAAATGTGGGTTTAAAGAATATGTGGACATATCTATATAAAGAAATCATACCAATGAAGCAGAGAAGCGAGCTTGTGTAGTAGCAGTCTATATGGCGTTTTAAAAATAGGATTTCCTTTTGGTTAGCTGCTCTTCATCAAAGGCTCACCTGACGCTCATCCAATGCTGTGAGGATGCAGCTGCCATTGACCCACCTTTATTCCATGCTGGCCCTCAAAGATTCCTGATTCCTGCAATGCAGGGGGTTGGGCTACATGGCCCTCAGGGACCCTCCCCACTCTACAATTCTGAATCCTGCCTTTGTTGGTTGCCTTCTCACACCTCTCATTTCACTTCCTTCCTTCCTACCTACCTACCTTCCTTCCTTCCTTTCTGTTGCATTCAGTTTAGTCCAGTGCTGTGGCTACATTAATTTTTTTTTTTTGGCACGGGGGGGGGGGAGGAATCCCTTCATAAAATTAACAGGCAGACACCAAAAACTCCTCCCTCCCCCCCCTACCTGCTTCTGCTGTGTTAGTTGCTAGGTATGAACATTTCTCTTGAGCTGAAGGAGGGAAGTGTTGTCATGACTGCTGATGTCACAAAGGCTTTCCTCCTGGAAACAATAGTGGGCTTGGAAGCAAGATGATTCAACAAGTTCCCTGAATATTTTTTCAGACTTGGAGTGCAATACCCGTTGGAGTTTGCGGGTCTCTCTCCTAGCTAGAGGAAGGGGCAGATTTGCAATTTTAATTTGAGAGATAAGAGAGCGGCAAGCTTTGAGCTGGCCCAGACACTGAGGCAGAGAGAAGGGTTATGTTCCAGAACAGATGCCAAGTGCTCCTCTCACATCTCACTGCTCTGGAAAAGGGTTCATAGGGAATCACATGATATCAGGTCAACGGGAACTAACGGCTACATTTACACCCTCCTCGCCATAGGCAATCACTCCACAGCAAGAGATGAACGGACATTGGTGTCAGAATCTGTGTTGTTCAGCATGGAACACCCTGAGGAGTTCTAGCTTTAAGAGGCTAGAGGAGCGCATCACTCAATTTAGAAAGAAGAGAGAGCCCTTTTGAAAAAGTGCACTGTAAAGACTTAAAAGCATAGGACGAGAACATGAAAGCATTACGAGATCAAGACTTGAAAAGCCTGATGAGGAAACCGCCTTTACATTAAAAGGCAAGCGCAATTTCTAGTAGCCTTTTGAGGTTTAAAAGGTATGCAGTTCAGAGAAGAGGGAAACAATAGGGTCTTTATTTTTTTAAAAAAAAATAGCTGCAAAGTAAAATGAAATGCAAGAAAGTGGGCAAAAATAAAATCAATGGATATTTTGAGCGACTCATCTAAAAGCAAAGGCCTGAAGCCAAGGATGCCTGCTTATTTCAAAGATCAGTCAATGAACTTCAACCTCCCAAATCTCTGAAGTTCCTGGTTCATGTGCAATGACCCTGGCAGTCCTTTCTTCCTCCTATGGTAGTCTTGCTTTCACTCTGTCCTTCCACTCATGCCCTTAAACCAGGCATCTCCAAACTGCGGCCCTCCAGATGTTTTGGCCTACAACTCCCATGATCCCTAGCTAACAGGACCAGTGGTCGGGGAAGATGGGAACTGTAGTCCCAAACATCTGGAGGGCCGAAGTTTGGGGATGCCTGCCTTAAACTAAATTCTTCCAGAACCCAGGGCCTTCGTCTCTTATGTCTCTTGGACAAGCCAGGGAACCCCTGCACCCTTCTTCCCCCACCCCTTTCCCTAAGGTCCATCCATGGCAGGGAAAGAGGCCTTTTGTCTGCCCCCCCCCTTCTTGCAATGGCTCCAGAGTAGATTAAGCTTGCCAAACTACAGGCAAATACTGGTAGGTCTGGGTGGGGTTGCAGCAGAAGTAAATGAGATTCACTTTTCTCCATAATTCGGAGCAGGGCATGGGCTTGGCACTTACTCTTTCTTACTCAAAAATAATAAAGCGGCAACTGAGGAGTCTGTATTATGGCCTGCACATTTTTTAAAAAAACACTTTGGGGCATCCCATTGGCTTTCCTTCCTAGCATCCCATTGGCTTTCCTTCTCACAGGCCTTACAACATTACATGCTTATGATGTTGCCTGTGGACTTCTGAAGAGTCCTGAGCTTTGTGTTGGTTAAAAAGAGCAACAATGAAATGGAGCTTTGAACTTTTTTTTTTTAAAAAAAGGTATCCACCACTGTCCTTTAACTAAAAATAAAAATAAAAATCTAGAGTGCTCTGCAGACAACATTTTGGAAAGGCTCAGATCTTACAATGTCCGTGGATGTAGAGAAACACAGTGATGTGTATGAAAGCTTAGATTACACAAAATAACAAAATTAACTGTGGCAGAGCAAAATGAGCCTTTGTGGGAGCCCTGATTTTGGCGTAGGGGGCTCCTGGAAGTGGTGGGGGATTCAAAAATCACCCTGATTCTAGTGTTGCCATATGTCCAGAACTTCCCAGACATGTCCAAGATTTAAGCAGTGAAAATAGCATCTGGGGGAATTTTGGGGAATCAGCAAAATGTCCAGGATTTTGAAGCTGATTGCCTAAAAAAAGCTCAGTAACTCTGAGATTCTAAAAAAAACCAAAACACCTCACACCTCACAACAACTTTTTGTTTCCTGAATTTTACTTCTTGAAATATTGTAACTCTACCCTGATTCATTTGGCTGAATACCTAACCCTACCTTGATAAGCACACGGCTATCAACCCTGGCACACATCCTGAACACTCAACACAACACAGTTAAACACACATCGGACACGCACATGCCCCCCCCCCACAAAACAAAAATCACACAATCACACACAAATAGAATCACACACAGCATCCTGTGATGGGAATAAAAACCTTCCACTCCACTGGATTCACATCAGTGGAGATAATGTGAGATTGCAGGGCAATATTCTTCCTGATCCTTGTGTACATGGTTCAAACATTACACCAAAAAGGGGAAGAAACTCCTCCCCTCCAGCTGATGGTTGGCCATTATTATTATTATTATTTCTTGATTAAATTTATATACAGTGGTACCTCTACTTACGAATAACTCTACTTACAAATGGAGCTCCGTCTGCCATCTTGGATGCAGTTTAGATAGGATTTTTTTTCTACTTATGAATTTTTAGATAGGGTTGCTTCGACTTATGAATTTTTTCTCCCAATGCATTCCTATGGGATTCGACTTACAATTTTCTTCTACTTACAAATGTGTGTTTGGAACGCATTAAATTCATAAGTAGAGGTACCACTGTATTGCCCTTTATCCAAGAAGGGTGCTATAGAGCAGGCACTTCCAACAGGTGGATCGTGATCTACCGATAGATCACTTGATGTCTGTGGTAGATCACTGGGCCCCCCCAAACAAGCTCAACAATTTTGGCTCCCTTAAAAAAAGTTCAACAGTGTTGGCCTGCACCCCCCCCCCAACAGGGCTTTCACTGCCAGTTTTTAACTCCATGAGGGAGATTGCAGTGTCTTGGGAGTTGGCCACCCCCGGTATAGAGTATAAAAACACAAAAAATGCATATTATAATAACCAAACAATAACCTCTCACACAGTCACTTTAAAAGGCCATAGAATGCACAATCAGCCAAAGGCCTGGTTACAGAGAAACAGTTTTGCCTAGTGCCTAAAGGTGTATAATGAAGGCACCAGGTGAGCCTCCCTGGAAAGAGCATCCCACAAGCAGGGAGCTGCTGCAGAAAAGGCCATCTCTCGTGTTGCCACCCTCTGGACCTCTCATGGAGGAGGCAGGCAAAAAAGGGGCCTCAGCTGGTGATTGCAGGGTCTAGGCCAGCTCATATGGGGAGGGATGGTTTATGGCATGCAAAAACCTGAGAAGTGGGGAGGGTGTGATCTGCAACCAGTGCATGTTGGTCACAGGGAGCGGGTGGGAGGGAAAACAGCCTGGGAAGAGGAGGAGGAGGATTAGGCCCACAGGACAAAGATTCCTCAGCATTGCTTTATGTCTTTTTGTATTCCTTTACCCATTTTACTGTAGTTTTTGTTTGAAAATGATCTGATAGTTTTAATTGTGTTAACTGCCTTAGAAACATTTATAGTGAGGGGTAGAACTTTAAAAAACAAAAACAACAGATGCAAGTTCCAAATCCTATAACCACAGACCCTCCAAGTGTCCCTATTTTCCAGAGACAATCTAGGTTTTACAGAAGGCTCCCCAGTTTCTGATTTGATCCCAGAATGACCCTCTTTTCCTTAGGACATCCCTATTTTCATTTGAGAAACGTTGGAAGGTATGGAGTTATGCGACCCCCCCCCCCAAGCTAAGGAGATAAACTGCCCAAAGTGGATAGGGGAAATTATTATTATGGAATAGGACGTCCCTATTTTCATCAGAGAAATGTTGGAGGGTCTGTAACCATAAATCTGTTTTGCATTCCCTCTAGTAAATTATTTCTGGGCCCTCTGCCCCGTAATCATTCCTTTGGGACCATTTGCCCTGCTTTAGAAGAACATATTGCCTCCTGAGTATCAGAATTAATCATGGCAGACCTATTTAAAATAACCAGCCTAGGAATCTGAGCACAAATACTATCAGAACAGAAATACTATATGCAGGAAAACTAGCATCATATGTGCTTTTAAGGTATTGATATTTGACACAGAGGTCTCACGATTTCTGGATATACAGACGCACCAGAAATCATATGAGAGATCTTTGTGTTAAAATCTCCATAAAACAGGTCACCTGCTTGTTCTGATATACAAATAAGTGACCTACTGTATGGAGATTAAACACAGAGATCTCTCACATGATTTCTGGAGTGTATTTTCATGCAAGACTAATAACTATTACACTGGTAATCTGGTGTATTTGAGCATTGTCCAAACCACCTTAACACACACACAAACACACACTTACTCTAAGGTCATTATTAGTAAAAATACACAATCAGATTCTACACAAATTCATATGGAATTCTGATGATTTGGGGGTTTAAAAGAAGTTTTGCCTTGCTTACATTCCGTATTGTTTTAAAATCATATCTGCTTTGCATTTCATTTTATTTTTACTGAGAGCAAACAGTAGCTTGTCAGGCCAATTTCTGTGGCTGAATTCCATACTTTGAAAGCTACAGTTGCTCATGTTTCTTTAAAAAATAAATCTAACACTTTAGAAATCCAACACACTGTAAAGGCAATTTCACAAGGAACCCAAGAAGCATAAAAACAGGGAGTGAGGGGAACACCTGCAGGAAGCAGAAGCAACAATTTTGGACATGGGAAGGGGAGGGGGCTTGTCTGAACATCACCTGACACTCATGCCCCAAGAAGGATTCTTTCTATAGGGAAGGCAACGTGGTGCCTTTAAGTGAATCCAACTAACCTAGCTGCAGACAGTTAAGAACTGGATCCTGCCCTGGAAAGGGCAATCCTCTGCTCTAGAGCCAGCCCAATCACAGGTGGAATAACCAGGGACAGGCATAACTGGTATTGTGAAAACTCAAAAGGCTCTTGATCCAAGGGTCAGAAAACTCTCTTCCCTGGGGACATGGACGCAACCAAAGGAGGACGGGGGGAGCAGCTCCCCCCCCATTAAATCAAGTAAATCAATAAAAATACTTAACTAACTGAGGTTCTGCCCCCCCCCCGACACACACACACACATAAAGTCTGGCTATGCCCATGCCAGGGGAACAGGGTCATGGCCACAACCTGTAGCAAAGTTCACCAGTGCCAGGAATTCATTAGTGCCAAGTGGGCAATGCCTGTCAAGTCAAAGATGAAAAAGAAACAAGGCAGGTCTCTCGGGTCCCATCTGCCTCAGGCAAAGACACACACACACCCCAGGTAAGAAAAGAAAAAAACAGGCGCCAGCTCTACTACCTGTACATAGAGTCCTAGAAGGGTAGAGTTGGAAGGGTCCCCAAAGGTCATCTAGCCCAAAGCCCTTCCTCCCCTCGTCCTACTCACCGGGAGCTCCACGCTGACCTCGGTGCCGTCGAGCAGCTGCACCCGACACTGCAGCGCAGCTCGGCCGCCCGTCGCGGCCGCCTGGATGTGCGGAGGCGCCGGGGCGCCGCCGGGCGCGGCCAGCGAAGCTCCCACAGAGGCCACTCGGGGCGCCCCGTCGCGCTCGTCTCCTTCGCCGGCTGCTCGCCCGTAGCGCTGCATCGACCGCCGGCCGAAGGTCCTGCGTAGGAACCGCAGCATGGTGCGCCCTCGCTCCGGGGGAGGCGGGCGGGACTCCGGCTCCTACCGGCCCCGCGCAGACGCTACTGCGCGGACGGAGCTCCCCCAGCCGCGCCGCCAGCCGACACCCGCCCGGGGAGCCAGGCAGGCAGGCAGGCAGCGGTGGGTTCGCCGCCGCTGGGCGGGGTCCCCGTCAGCCGCCGCGCAGCGCCGCGCCTCCTCCCTTCCTGCCGCAGACGGCGGCAGCTGCACAAAGCCGGCGGGCAGCGGCGACCTGTCGCTGCGGGCGCCGTCGCTCTCGCTCGGCCGGGGCCAAAGGGGGCCGCGCTCGCCCCGCAGAGCCGCTTCCCTCGCCCAGCGGCGGCGGCGGCGGCGCCTCCTCCGTCCCCGAAGGCGCCACCTCTGCGCCGCCGCCTCCTCGGCTGCCTTCCCTCCGGGGACGCTTGGCGGGAAAGGGCGCCTGCGCTGCGCCGCGGGGCTGGCGGCTCTACCTGCGCCAGGGCTCGCCACCTGCTCCACCTGGCCTTACCTGGGGCGGAGGAAGAGGGGTCGGAACAGCGACGGAGATGCCTCGCTCCTCCCCGGAAAGCCGAAGAGGCCCTTCTGCGTGCCGTCTGGCGCCCTCTCTTGCCCGCGAGGGCGTTGGAGGCGTCAGGAGTCCAGCGAACGGGGGAGAGCGCATCTGTTACTCCGAAGACGTTAGAGTTACTTCCGAGTAAGTTCTGGACAAGGAAGGCCAAGCCGACAGGAAGGGGCCTGGCGACGCACTCTTCGATCTCGGCCTGAGCAACTGTTACCGTATTATGGGAATGACTGGTATTCCAGTCTGTGCTCTTGTTTTCTTTATCACAGGATTGTAGTGTTGGGAAGGGTCCCCCAAGGGTCATCCAGTCCAACCCCCGGCAATGCAGAAATCTCAACTAATGAGAGCCCACAACTTCCCGAAGAAGCCCCTTTCACTGTTGTATTTTGTGCTTTTATTTTGAATTTAATGCTGGGAACCGTCATTCCATCCATGATTTAATGGAGATTCCTACTATTCTAGGATTACCATTACAAGAGCCCTGCTGGATCAAGCCAACTAGCAATCTGTTCTCCCAGGAGTCAACCAGATGTCAATGGGAAGCACCCAGGCAGATCCTGAGCACCCTGCAGCCCCCCACCCACCGCTCAGAGCTTAGGGTGAGGCCAGTGGAAGGGAGTGCGGAATGAGGGTTTCTGTAAAGCGCAGAACACACTGAGGCTGCACCCTTAATTGTTTCATTTTCATTTCATTTTTAATTTGTATACCAGCTTTTCTATCTTGCTATATACAAGGCAGTTTACAAGCTGAAGAAACAACAATATACAAAGGTCACATGTCTTGTAATAATCCAATCCAATACAAATGTCGCAATGAATATATGACTTAAAATAAACAACTTATTATCCAATACATGGGCGTAGGCAGGGGGGGCAGGAGGGGGCAATTGCCCCCCCTAGAAGCAGGGCCACTGGCCAGCCTGCCCCACTGCCCGCCCGGTGCCGTCTCCCTTCTTCCTGGCTGGCTGTGGGGCGGGCGGCGGGAAAGCACCAGAGCCGCGCAAAGCGTTTGGCTGGCTTTCCCTCCCTCCGCCCCACAGCCAGCAAGGGAGAAGGGAGACCTCCCTTCTAGCCGGCTGGCTGTGGGGCGGGCGGAGGGAAAGCCAGGCAACCGCTTTGCGCGGCTCTGGGGCTTTCCCTCCACCTGCCCCAGCGATTGCAGAGGCGGAGGAGGGGATCGGAGCAGCCCGATTTCGGGCTGATCCTGGCTCCCCCTCGTCCCTTCCGATCGCGGAGGGGGAGGAGGGAGTCGGAGCAGCCCGATTTCGGGCTGATCCTGGCTCCCCCTCGTCCCTTCCGATCGCGGAGGGGGAGGAGGGAGTCGGAGCAGCCCGATTTCGGGCTGATCCTGGCTCCCCCTCGTCCCTATCGCAGAGGGGGAGGAGGGAGTCGGAGCAGCCCGATTTCGGGCTGATCCTGGCTCCCCCTCGTCCCTTCCTATCGCAGAGGGGGAGGAGGGAGTCGGAGCAGCCCGATTTCGGGCTGATCCTGGCTCCCCCTCGTCCCTTCCGATCGCGGAGGGGGAGGAGGGAGTCGGAGCAACCCGATTTCGGGCTGATCCTGGCTCCCCCTCGTCCCTTCCGATCACGGAGGGGGAGGAGGGAGTCGGAGCAGCGCGATTTCGGGCTGATCCTGGCTCCCCCTCGTCCCTTCCTATCGCGGAGGGGGCGGAGGCAGTCGGAGCAGCCCGATTTCGGGCTGCTCCGATGTGGCCCCGCCCCTTGGCCCCACCCCTTGCTCCCCGCCCCTTGCCCCCCCCTGATTTTCATCCTGGCTACGCCCCTGATCCAATAAAGTAATATTCAATAATCCATTAGAATATAATAGTATACAGTACAAGGAAATAATGTCAACATATCGGCAAATATTAAACAGAAATTCACTCTCAACAATTACAGTAACTGTTACTTAAATTGTAAAATAAAGCAACAGCAAAATACATAAAATAGCACAATACATAAAAAGCCATAAAGTAATGATAGTGTTGTTAATTGGTGGTGCCCTTTCTTTAGGTGTTGGTGTCCTAGAGAGCAAAGCCAAACCCAGATGGAGGACCTTCTTGCATGACCAGACAGTCTGAGATCCATGTGTGAACCAAGAAGATTTAACTGCAGCTGATTTACCCTGTCCAGGAAAGAAAACAGTTTATGGCTCAAGTGTTGAGCTCTTCAGCACAGAAGGCATCCATCATAACACAGTTTGAACTATGCTATGCCATGGTTCAAAGCAGCAAGGCACAACACAGACAAGTGCCAGTTGTCTCACTTTCCTGTCTCTGTCATTGAGCCCTGCAAGTTGCCAAGTTTCTCTCTGTCCAGTCCAAGTGACTAGCACATTGCACAAGCCGCAAGGAGCAGTTTAACTCAGACTCCAGTAATGTCCATGAATTGCAGCCCTTGACTTCCAGAGAAATGAAAGGTTGCCATCACTCCAATGGAGAAAAGTCAAGTTCTGCACTGTTAAGATGAGGGCATACCTTGCTCTCTACCCTGGCTGGCCTGGCAGGGAGAAGGCACCTTTACACAATCCACCTCTATATGTTCCCATCACCCACCAGAGATCCTTGCAAGGTACAAGTCTGCCCTCCACATAAAACCTGCCTTTCAGGATGGTGTGCATTTTGCAACTCTGAAAAAAACTGGACATATGAACTAAGTACAGAAAGTGTTAAAGGGTTGTGCAATTCATAGGGAAGGCAGGTACATCAACAACTGGCAGAATACACTGGTTTCAGTGTATCTGATGAAGTGTGCATGCACACGAAAGCTCATACCAAAATAAAAACTTAGTTGGTCTTTAAGGTGCTACTGAAGGAATTTTTTTATTTTGTTTCGACTCACACCAAGACGGCTACCTACCTGTAACTAGAACTGGCAGAATAGTTCTGTAAAAAACAAAAACCTGATCCTCAAAAGGTTCTCATTTATAATCGCCCAAGCCACCTTGGGAAGAATATACCTGGAAAGGCAGCCTAGATATTAATATATATATATATTACAGCCCTTCTGTGTGCTTTACCTTGCAACAACCAGGCCGGGAATATATGATATTGCAATAGTTGCAAACTCCTTTTGGCCTTCTGGAAGCCTAACAGGCACACCCTACCTCAGTATGTAAACAAAACATAATATCAAAAGAACTCTGGATAAGAGAAGAAAGAGAAATAAATTGGGAAATGTAACATTGTTCAAAATTAGGGCAAGAAAGGAAAATTACTGGATTAGAGGAAGGCTGCAATGCCTGTTGGAATAATTGGGTTAGGTCAAGGTATACAAGAGGAGATTTCGTGAAGTCAGTTCGCTAAAAATTCACCCTACTAGAGGGAGGGAGTCTACTGATCGCTCAAATAATTTGCAATACCAAATTACACCTCTATATATAAATGAGTTATTTTCTTTAAAATGTATTCCAAGATGCTTCACAGCCTATTCCTATGGAAATATACTTGGCTAAATTCTTTGAGATTATCACCCAGTAAGTACCATATTTTTCTGTGTATAAGACGATGTTTTCCCCCTAAAAAGTAATGTCAAAAATTAGGGTGCATCTTATGCATGGATAGTGTCTCCACCCAGTTTCTGAGTCCCCAAAAATACACCCAGTTTCTGAGTCCCCAAAAATACATGTCTTATACATGGGGGCATCTTATACACGGAAAAATATGGTATATATTGGACTTGCGGTAATAGGAGCTTGATAATATTGATACTCTGTTCTCCTTTAAAAATACAGAGTTTCCCTTTCAGTGCCAACTATAGTTTTGAATAAGCAAACAGTCTTACACATTCACCGTCCCAGTGAATGAAGCAAGATATAGTCTGCTTTTCTTCCGACCAGAAGGAAATAGAGTTCTAATATAAATCTAATCACAGTTGTTCAAAAATACAAAAGTAAACTTTTGCTCTTGATGAGCAATAATAATAATAATAATAATAATAATAATAATAATAATAATAATAAATTGTTGTCCTTTTTACAAGGGGAGAGGTATTAACGTGGTCTGTATGGCAGCATTCCAGATTCATTCATTATAGCGTGCCTCTTCTCTTCCATTTCCAATGGATGTGCCCAGAGGCAGAATTGTACTTCTGTGTGCTGTTAACTGTCTGCTGTGATCTGACCTTAAAGTTAGTTGTGCCACTCACTTGTGGGAGGCATTGTCCCTTTTACCTGCTCAATGATGGTGAAAAATTCAGTTAGCATATTTTTGTGTTGAGCTGACTTGCAGAGCTACAGGAAGAGACCTTAAATCAAGCATCCCCAAACTTCGGCCCTCCAGGTGTTTTGGACTACAATTCCCATCTTCCCCGACCACTGGTCCTGTTAGCTAAGGATCGTGGGAGTTATAGGCTAAAACATCTGGAGGGCCGCAGTTTGGGGATGCCTGCCTTAAATCAAGATACCCAAGGGTTCGCTCATTCTCCAGGTAAGCGGTTTAAAATTCATGCCAGTCAATGAAGCACGATTGGCTTGTGTAACACTACTTACTGAATGCCATTTACTGGTGTCTGCCCAAATGCAGCTTGACCAAAAAATGATACCTGTTGCCAAGATGGGACTTAGTTAAGTCTATACACAACCCCACTTTCCTCCTTGCTGAACCTTTGTCCACAAATGAAGATTTTGTGAGAATTTCTGCAATCTTCATGGCATTCCCATGAAAACCAAAAAACTTTTGGATGGAAAGGATACCCGCTTATTTAATAGGCGAGTGAGTGACCTTCCCATTTCCTTTTATTTTTATTAATGTTAAACAGAGCCAAGCCACTCTCCTCAGCAGCTGGCTACTAGTCAGTTTAAATATCTATTTGAAAACAGTACTAGGAATATTGTACAGGATGCCACAGTGTGGAGTTCCTCTTGCCTTGTACAGGGAGTTGACTACCTTCATTCTCAAGAGGTTTTCGAACCGAATAGCAGCCATATGCTGGGTGCAGCAGCTTGCCTTTAACGCATTTGGGGGAAGTCAACTCACCAAATACTACTCATCCTACCATCTTGAACTTTCTACCGTCACCCTACCTGAACATCTACCGGCCAGACTCATCTTTAGATGAGTTTTTGCTCTTCATATAATCTGACTAGGGGATGCGGGTGGCACTGTGGGTTAAACCACAGAGCCTAGGGCTTGCCAATCAGAAGGTCGGCGGTTCTAATCCCCGCAACAGGGTGAGCTCCCATCGCTCGGTCCCAGCTCCTGCCAACCTAGCAGTTTGAAAGCATGTCAAAGTGCAAGTAGATAAATAGGTACCACTACAGCGGGAAGGTAAACGGCGTTTAAATGTGCTGCTCTGGTTCGCCAGAAGCGGCTTTGTCATGCTGGCCACATGACCTGGAAGCTGTACGCCGGCTCCCTCGGCCAATAACACAAGATGAGCGCCGCAACCCCAGAGTCGATCACGACTGGACCTAATGGTCAGGGGTCCCTTTACCTTTACCTTTACGATCTGACTGCTGAAAAATTCAACTGGGACAGACATTTGAATGAGCCCTAAGCTAAATTAAATTCATAGGGCTATGTTCCAGAAAGTGCCGTGGTGAATAAACTCTTAAATTCATTAGTTTCAAAGTTACTCATGTCCATTAACTTTAATGGGTCTATTCTGAGTAGGACTGACATTGACTACCACCCCTAATCTTAGCTAAATCATGTCCCCTATAGTCTCTGACCAGCAGTACACTAATTAAGGAGGCTGCCTCAAAGGTAAGTAGGCCGGGATCCCGCTGGCCCACTTGTAATTTGAGCACCGCAGATCACTAAAGTGTCCTGTGAAATCACAGAATTGTAGAATGCTAGAGACTGAAGGGATCCCGAGGGTCCCCTCCTCCAACTCCCTGCAGGACTCTTGCCCAAAGTGGGGCTTGATCCCAGGGCACTGAGATTAAAAGTCTCATACTCTACCAACTGAGCTATCATGTACAGTTTGAAGCTTTTCCCTATTCCACTTCTTTTGGACAAGAGATTGCCGACGTGGGGAAAGACTGCCCTCCTTTATGGAAGAACATAAAGAATGGTGTGAAGTTATGACACTTTTATTATGAAATTAGACATATAAGATGTCTGGATGAGAGCACAATATGTCCTCAGCACAATATGTAACTGGGCCAGACTTATTCTGACTAGAATCAGGAAGACGAAGACGAAGAAGAAGAAGAGGAGGAGGAGGAGGAGGAGGAGGAGGAGGAGGAGGAGTTTGGATTTGATATCCCGCTTTATCACTACCTAAAGGAGTCTCAAAGCGGCTAACAATCTCCTTTCCCCTCCTCCCCTGCAACAGACAGACACCCTGTGAGGTGGGTGGGGCTGAGAGACTTCAGAGAAGTGTGACTAGCCCAAGGTCACCCAGCAGCTGCATGTGAAGGAGCGGAGACGCGAACCCGGTTCCCCAGATTACGAGTCTACCCCTCTCTTACCTTCCAAGTCCCGGACTGCAGAATCCGGGACTGGCAGCCGTGTGACACCGGAAGTTGCGTCGACGTAACTTCCGGTGTCGCTTTGCCCTTCTATGAGCACCAAAAATGGCCACCGCCGGCTTCAAAAGTAGCTTCTGCGCATGACCGGAAGTGCGTCGACGCAACTTCCGGTGTCGCCCCGCCCATCTATGGGCACCAAAAATGGCCACCACCGACACCGGAAGTCGCGTCTATGCACTTCCAGTCATGCGTAGATGTGACTTTTGAAGCCAGCGGCGGCCATTTTTTGTGCCCATAGAAGGGCAAATCAGAAAAAAATGGCCGCCGGCAGGAGAAAATAACGGAGAAAAACGGGAGACGAAGTGATGCGGGGGACCACCGGGGAAAGGTAAGTAAAAACGGGGGTTTCCCGGGGGAAACGGGGTACTTGGCAGCTATGACCCCTCTTAACCACTACACCACACTGGCTCTCAACAGTGGAACGGATTCCCTATGAAGATGGTGGGCTCTTCTTCCTTGGAGGTTTTTAAGCAGAGTTTGGACTGCCAATGTCAGGAATGCTTTAGTTGAGATTGCTGCACTGCAGAGGGTTGGACTAGATGACCCTCAGGGTCGATTCCAAGTTCATGATTCTATTCTAACTAGCCAGAGTGAGGCAACCAGGCAGCGACAGTCGCCCTGAGCCTACTAGCCATTTCCCTTTGTTGGAGGACAGAGCTGTGGGCACTACAAGGCCTGCCCTCCTCCCCCTCCCTTAAACTAGCTCACTTCACTCTGATGGGGTGGAGGACGCTGTCCCATGGCCAAACCTTCTGTATGGGTCGTCTTCACCTTAGGCAGCACAATGTCTTGGACCAGTCCTGATATGGAAGGCAATCTGTCTCCCTAGCTGGTTTGGGGGTCACCCCTGGTTCTGGTGTGGGTCAAGTAAATGCCCCACCCCACCTCCCTTGTTCTCTTGGATTCAGGCAGAAGAGCTAGGGCAGCTCGGAAGGGCACTCAACGCAAACGTGCGTGTGCAATGGCAGAGGCCTGGCTGGAAAGCTTAAATCCTGCCACTGGTGCATGGGAGATGGATTGAAAAAAAAGGAAATACGAATTGGCTCCACCCTGTAGCCTGACCAATCACGGCTAGGAGTTAGGTGGAGCCATAGATCTTTAAAAAGTGTAGGGGGTGCCATGAAGTGACCTGCCATGAAGTGACCTGGCCACCTGAACCTCAGGGCTAGGATGTACGCTTGATTTCCCACCCCCATGTGAGAGACATGACATCACAACAGGATTTCCTTTGTTATCCACATACTCACCCTTTCCTCAGACAACTCTTGACAAGGGCAAGTTGAAACCGTATGTTTTTTAAATACTGGAATGCAACTGTGCCTGAAAAACCAACGGAAGAGATTGCCACCCCAAGTTTCACCATTGCAAAGGTGAAACATGCCCCCAGTGCTATATTGCTCCATGGAGTTTTGTCTCAGCTGAGGAACAAGAAGGGGCTCTTTGTGCTGCTTGCAGCACTAGTGCCTAAGTTTGGCAGGGAGCACGCAGACAGGTCCCTCTTCTGGCAAGCTGTCATCCTCATGGCAAGAAAGAGGCCCTTGGATCTTTTGGATTTCTTCAGAAATCCTGCTGTGAAACTCCTGGTGCTTCACACTGGGTGTTTAGAGAAGATGCTTGATGCCACATGTATTCGGTGATGCTACACAATGTTGTATCTACAAACATTTCACAATATTATGCAAAAACTTCCAGAATACTGTGCTATGTTGCTAAATACCAGATGTGTTAGCGAATCAGTGTGAAGAAAGAAAAACACTTTCCATATGTTTCTTCTTTTTGCCTAAATATATTATTTTGAACTAGACTTGAAGTTGAAGTGTGTCACAACATCAACAAACAAATTGTGATCATTTTAGTTGTTATAATATTTATAGAATATGAGCCTTCATTTTTATGTTTATTTTTTTAAAAAGACTCCTATCCAATCTGTCAGGGACTCTGGGGTGTAAACTAGGAACTCACATCTTGAGCTTGGGACCTAGTGGTTCTTGCTTCTATATGCAAGTGGTTCTTGCTTCTAAGAGCCACCATATTGGCCCTTGCAAGAACCTGCACGAATGTGTGCAGGACTGTTCACCTAGAAAGATTGCTGCAATAGCACGGAGTATTGGAAGGGGGATGCCAACTGTTTGCCCAGAAATGTTTACTGATGTCAAGGCTGAAGAGAAGCTTTAAAAAAAAACATGGCAGAGCTTCCCAACAACCACAGACCAATGATATCCAAAATAGTATGAATTACGCAAAAAATGTAAATCAAGTACTTGGAAAACTAGAAGAGACCCATATGGGGGGGGGAGGAACCAAGGGTCCAAATTATCGCAATCAGTCCAATGGATAAAAGGTGACAACCAGCCAATTCAGTAATCAGAAGACCAGGAGTGGTTTTTTAATTAAGTGCTTGTTTGACATATAGATGAAAAAATGTTGCATGTTTCCTTTTCACCTTACATACCGTAGTCTCAGTTACAAGAATAGCCACCACACTATCTTAGAGCCCTCTTCAAACACAGAAGGGAATAGGAATATGTAACACCACCCCCTGAAATTGACAGGGAGGGGAATGGGAGGGGAATCTTCTTTGTCTTCCGCCCTGGCCCTCAGCCTGGCCAACAAAGTAGTGCAAATGAGATAGAGAACATATGTTCAAGGTCTTGATTAGAGTGCAACTGTCCATGGACTTGGCCTGATCTTAAAACCATAATTTACCTTAAAAGGGCTGCTTATGTAAATGTATCTAAGGGTTATATTGGAAAAATATTAACCCGAAAAATAATGCAAGAATAAAATCATAATGTAAAACACAAATTTTTGACATTGTCAGTGAGAATTAGAATAGTAGATGTTATCAGGAATGCTTTGATGGTGTTTCCTGCTTGGCAGGGGGTTGGACTGGATGGCCCTTGTGGTCTCTTCCAAATCTATGATTCTATGATTTCTATGATTTACAAAATAAAAAAAAATGTAAAGCACAAGAGAATGTTAATTAATTTACAAACCCAGAAACATTAAATTACATCACTGATTAGACTTCCTTTTCCTTCTCTCTCTCTCTCTCTCTCTCTCTCTCTCTCTCTCTCTCTCTCTCTCTCTCTCTCTCATATTAATAGTCAAACTTCCCACACAGTCCCAGCAATCAAGACTTTCATTCATTTGGAAGAGAACTACCAGTATGGTTTTTTATATGCAAAGCTGCAGATAACACTTATTTATAAGAACCACTAATTTATGTTTTCTAAAACTCAACTGAAGAAAGGAGAGAATCATAAAATTTATTGGAAAACAGCAGGCCATTAATATAAGAATAAATAACTGTAAAATAAATGAATGAATGACTGTAAAACCAAGACAGGACAATGTTCCAGTACAGCACATTCTTATTCTTACACAGCTGGTGGTCATTTAACTAAGTTGATGCAATTTTACAGTTCTTTATGGCAATCTATCTTATCAGGGACTAACAACATGCTGTCTAGAGACTTTTGAAAAGATTTCAGTTAATTATAGTAAGACCTCCATGAACCCTTGTCTATGATATCCTTCAAGGGGGCTGAAGGGGGCAGGCTATTCTGGTGACAGTTTAGGATTCTAACCAAGAGGGCCATAGACTGAGCAAATGCCATGTGTTGCGTACAGAAGCTCCTGGATTCACTTCCCAATAACTCAGGCCAAAAAGATTCTTAGGTAGCAGGGAGTGGGAAAGACTTCTCATCGCCTGAGACTCTGGGGTGCTGCTGTCATTCAAAATAGACACCCTTTCAAAAGCAGCTTCACATTATTGTGGGTTTGTCTGGCTTGATCACTGAGAATGAGTGGTAGGGGGAAAGAATGTTAAAGTATCTTAATGCCTGAACTATGTGCCAGGATCTCTGCAAAAGAAAGTATGGAATGAGTCCACAGAGGACAGTGAGGAGGAACAGACAACACTGTCCACACTTCTGTCAAAGCAGCTTCCATCTCCCATGGAAACAGGCTGAGAAATATCTTGTGTGCTTCTCAAAACATAAATACAGTGGAACCTCGCTAGACGAATGCCTCACAAGATGAAAAACTCGCAAAATGAAAGCGTTTTGTGATTTCAATGGAGACTCGCAAGACGAAGTTTCCTATGGCGTGCTTCGCAAGACGATTTTTTTTCGTCCCATAGGGTGCCTCGCAAGACAATTTTTTTCGTCTTGCGAGGCACCCTATGGGAAACCGCACTTCAATGCGTTCCAATGGGAGCCACTTCGCAAAACGAATTTTTCGCTATGTGAAGCGACTCACGGAATGAATTAAATTTGTCTAGCGAGGCACCATTGTACTCAGCATGTGGTTTCATCAGGAATATCACATTGCAATCATAGCTGATCATATAGTCTTCTATAGCACAACAAAGAGGAAGACAGCACAATCTTCATTCCACTGTGCCAGAAAAAATATTCTTCATGATAGTTGGACCTATGTTTGCCTGACACTGATGTCCTCTTGTTGTTGGCACATTTCTGTTTTTAAAACCATAAAGAGAGGCCAGACCTATTTAACCACTTCAGACTAACAAGAAATCAATAGTTTTCTTTTAACATTTCATGCAATCCACAAAGTTACAGCACCGGCTCCCCTATTATGAGAGGCATTCCTTTCTGCATGGAGAAGGAAGACATATAATGCTAAGTCTTGGTTTATAATGCATAATTTCATTAACCAGAGCTAATTTTTATTGTCCAAACCTGGTCCTGCAGCTTAGATACAGTTAAAGAATGCAGATTAACCAAGGTTTGTAGCTGGTTTATAAATCTTGGTTAATGCTAACCATGACTTAGCATTATGGGGAAAGGCAAAATTCCTCTTGAACTAGGGTTAAAGAACCAGAGCCACCAAAAAGCCTCAGAGCCATGAGTATATAACAGTTGAAATATGAAGCCACATTCTAGGCTCAACAGGTAAAAAGTAAAGGTAAAGGACCCCTGGATGGTTAAGACCAGTCAATGGCAACTGTGGGGTTGTGGCGCTCATCTCGCTTCAGGCCGAGGGAGCCGTATTTGTCCACAGACAGCTTTCTGGGCCATGTGGCCAACATGACTAAACCGCTTCTGGTGCAACAGAAGCCAGAGTGCATAGAAACGCCGTTTACGTTCCTGCCACAGCGATACCTGTTTATCTACTTGCACTGGTGTGCTTTTAACTGCTAGATTCAGCAACGCTCTCTGGTGCCTGTTACTCTGCCTGCCAACAACTGTTTTCTTGCCCCATTTCTCCACCTGTTTTCTTGCCCCATACATCATCTATTAGAAGCATTTTCTACATTTGCCTCATTGTCACAGAAAGGCAAAGCAAATTTAAAGAGAACACTAGCCTGCTCTTCGCTACTGGTCATGAAATAATGTTTAAGCACCTTTATTGCACAGTTAAAGCATGAGATTTAAAGGAGTTTTGATGGTTATACAACCTAGCGAAATATATGCTGAAGCAGAAAGATGATTCAAGAGCAGGACTTTTTTCCAGCTGGATCTCATTGGAACTGAGTTCCAGCACCTCTTTGTTGTGTTCCAGCAGTTGTGTAGTCCTGCGGTGCTGGCTGTCCCCGGCTGCATGGCACTTGAGGCTGCCTGGCAGAGGTGTCAGGTGCACATGGGGCTCGAAGGTGGGCTGCAGAGGCACTGTCTGGCTCAACACCTTTGGGTGGCTGCTCCCTCTAAAAAAAGTCAGCAAGTTCCGGAAATTTTCCCTTTTTCCCCTTTTTTAAAATAATATTTTGTTAATTTCCCAAATATAAAACAGAAAAAGAAAAGAAAAAATATCATCAACAATAGCATCAATAATACATATTCATAATAGGACATAAAAAAGGAAAAAGGAAAAAAGAAAGAAATTGAAAAAGAAAAAAGAAAAGTTGACTTCCCCCCTAGTCCCTTCCCTGGTTCCATTGTTTATCATCTGTGAGGGGAAAACAATACAGACAGCCCCCTCCCATCTTGAGGACCAGTTCGTTCAATAGCAGCGGAGCTAGCGGGGAGGGGGAAGAGTCCAGTGGGGAAGCAGGAAGTAGGGGACAAGGCTCTGGCAGGATGGCAGAGCCTCTGTTACTCGGGAGACAGGAAGAAAGAGCGGGGAAAGGGGGGGGGAGGAAAACATGGAAAGGAGACGGTTTCTCCCTCCGGTTCCGGAATTACGCAGGAGGAAGAGGGGGAAGAGATTTGGAGTGCCCAGACTCCTATGTTGGAAGAAAACGCGGGAAACGCCATTCCAGGGTTCTGACCCAGACTGAGAACATGTATCCTGTACAGCTCTAGCACTGTAAATAGTTTGCACACAATAAAAGCATGAAAAGGCAACGGTTTGGAGAGTCGTTACTCTAGAGTAGCCGCAACGTGCCCTCTATGACATCATCATACCGCATGTCCATTTTAATTTAAAAATCATTAAAATTACTTACTGTCCATTCATATTTCCTTACAAATATTTCTAGAATCCTGCTAATGTGTTAACCTGTGTACATTGCTTCTGTATATATGCAATAAAGTCCTTCCAGTCTTCATTAAACTCGTCATCTCTTCCTCTTAGTTTCAATGTCAATTTTGCCATTTTAGCATATTACATTAATTTAACTTGCCAATCTTTTTTTAGCTGGGACACCTTCTTCTTTCCAATGCTGTGCTTGCAGGATTCGTGCAGCTTTAGTTGCACACTTAAATAAGTCTTTTTGAATGTCCTGGTATGTCTGTTATACCTAATAGAAAAGCTTCTGGTTTCTTAACAAATGTTATTTTAAACATGATCTCTTCATTTCATTATAAATCATTTCCTAATATTTCTTGACAATTTTGCAATCCCACCACATATGAAAAAATGTCCCTTCTGCTAATTTACATTTCCAACACTTATTTTCTTTATTTATGTACATTTTTTGCTAATTTTGCTGGCGTTAGACACCATCTCTACATCATTTTCATCGTTTTCTTTAATTGCCACACTTGCAGTAAATTTTACCTCAGTCCTCCGTAGTTTTTCCCAATTAAAAAACATGTCAATGCAACACACCTGAGGATGCCTCAGCTGCTGCCATTGGCTGCAGACTACCTGTGACATCACAATAGCCTGGCATTGCACAGCATAGCACAGCCAAGGGAGCAGGCCAGGCCTAAGATGCACATGGGGTGTATAGATGGAAGAGAGAGTGGGGTTGGGTTGATGAGTGCCATCACACAGGAGGAAGATGACCAGAGATGGGAGAGCAGAGAGATGGGAGGGACCACAGAGAGAGAGGTGTCGTCTCATCCAGGGTGTGGTATGGGGCTGGGGTGAGGAACGGGGGTGCTGAGTGGAGGTGGGCTGTGCCTTTGGGGAGGAGGAATGTGTTGAGATGGTGGGTGCCCTCACGCACTCCCCTGTCTCTGGTCCTCCCATCACACGGCGGGAGGACCAGAGACAGGGGTGTCTGGCTGGGGTTGGGAACGGGGATGCTGAGTGGAAGGAGGCCCATGCCTCCTTCCATGAATGGGTGGGGGTGGGGTGGGGTGGATTTGCCAAAACACGCGTGCGAGAGGGAGATAGAGAACGCTCGGGGTGCCGGGTGCCATCACGTGGGAGGAAGATGACGTCATGCGGCGGGGGACCAGAGGAAGGGGTGTCTCGACGTAATGTGGCTGGGGTGGGGAACAGGGAAGCTGAGTGGAGGAGGCCCATGACTGAGCCACAGCAATGTGTGGCCGGGTACAGCTAGTCTATACATCATTTTCATAGTTTTCTTTAATCGCCACACTTGCAGTAAATTTTACCTCAGTCCTCCTATCATTTTCTATTATTTCTCTCTGAAATGTTGAGCACTTGCTGGTTCTATATTTGATTTTAAAAATGCCTTTGTTTTGAGCATTTTACTGTAATTTTGTGGTTTGGTAGTTCTACATTCCCATTCATGCAAATATATCTCAAGGTTCAATTTGCATAAAGCAGCAGCCTCTTGACATCCAAAACTGCTTGAGGTCCATATGTGGCAAGCTGCTTGAGTGTGGCCACTGGGCTTGGACATCATGGCACAGCAGACTGTTTTCTTTGGAAGCTTGTGCTGTGGTAGAATTATTTGCATTGCTTGGCCACACGAAACAGCCTCAGCTTTCTGTTTGGCCACCACATTGCAGCTTGTTTGAATGAGGCTTACAAACTACTCTTATTGCTGTCTTCCTGGTAGCATATGCAATCTTGATTTGCCGCTGGCTAAGTATATTTCGCACCTCTCCTTTTTTGCATTAAAAAGTCTGGTTAGGACTGATGCTTGATCAAATGTAATAGTAATTTTAAAAGCCACAGGCTATGTACTCACTATACCTCTCAGAGAATTCTGGACATTTTAGTCTGTGCCTCTCAACAGTGTAATTCCCACCATTCCTTAACAAACTACACTACCCAGAATTCTTTGAAAGTATGGATGTGCTTTGAATGTGCTTTAAAGGTGTACATAGGCACAATGTACGCAGTCGGTGGCCTTCCAGATATCAGCATGGCCAAGGGCCTTCAGGAATGGTGGTAGCTGTTGTTCAACAACATCAGGAGAGTCACAGGTTCCATATTCCTGGTGAAGACTCACCTTCACCCCTTTTCTAGAGAAGTTTGAAAGTGAATGGATACTTAGTTCCCATCTTTTTTGGATACAACACATGGGAGCTAACTGATAAATCCAAGCTTCCTTCCAGTAGCACCTTAGAGACCAACTAAGTTTGTCATAGGTATGAGCTTTCGTGTGCATGCAAACGTCTTCAGATACTTAACTTCAGATACTTAACTTTAGACAGCGATCTGCAGTTAAAAGTAAAAGTCGGCAAATGTGTCTTCTTTTTTGCTCTTCAAAATATGGCAACCCTACCATACTACCTCTTGGCAGCCCCACTTCCAATTCTTTCCTTTGAAGGAAAAACTGCTGTCATGGTGATGCCAGGTGATTGACAGGTGAGGCGCACCATCTGCCTAACCTATCATACTGGCGTGGAGAAGTTCAGGATCTGTCCCATCAGCAAGATCCTGTTCCCCACCCCTAGAACAGCCTGTGCCTAGAAGAGGCTTATTGGCATGAGAAATGGCCTGACCAATGAATCAGACACAGCATAAACCAATGCTTTGGAGCCCTAGTGACACACAGATTTGCAATTAGTGCATAAAAAAATCAACTTACGTAGTCCTTCCTGAAGGTGTGTTTACATAATATGGCAAACAATGCATCTCCCAAGGATTTGGCCATTGCTTACTTGTTATGCAAACACCACATCAATAAGGGCTACATTGGGATGCATTCGGGTAACAAATGAGCCAACTACCCTGAAAATGAACCAAGAAGTGTCCTCCAGTATCTAAAGCCCCTGAGCGGTAAGTTTGAAGTTTGTTGAGGCTGTTTGAGGAGGCTCAAGCAACCTGATCAACCCCTTCCTGCACCCTTCTCTCAAGCCCTTCTTCCCTGCCCCCGGTGCAAAGACTTGCCTTGGGGTCCCGTGATGGGTGAGAGCACCAGTAGTGTGGCTCCTCCTTGGATGGAAGAGGCACCTCCAGCCTTCCTTCACACTTAGCCTGAAATGAGAAGGAGACACCTCTAGCATCTCAACACTCCCCTCATTCTTGGTCTCTGGTACTTCCTTTTCGGGACAGGCCTTGCAATGCAGCCCTCATGACACTTGCAAGAGATTACTGCCCCCCCTCCACAGTAGCACTGCTTCTGTTTTCACTTCTGAAAGCATCTGTGGAGGCAGCAGCATACGGCAAGAGAAGGACCATCTATATGCATGTATACCTCTGTCTTCCAGCTGAGAAAGATGCCTCAGAGCTTATGAAGAAAAACCAGAAGGCTTCCACCACTGCCCTGTGGCATCTGCTGCTGGAGGTGGTGGGTTCATTTTGCCTAATTTATTTATTCTATTTTAGGCCTGTCGGCTGCACTGGCTCCCAGTCCATTTATAGGCCCTATTTAAAATGCTGCTTTTAGCCGTAGCTAAAAGACCACCTACCTAAAAGGCCAGCTTCTCCCATATGTACCCACCAGAACATGAAGTTCTTTTCTGAAAGTGCTGCTCCAAGTGGGGCAACCACACAAGTCGTTGCTTCTGCTGGCAGTGGCTATGGGGCAGCCTTTCCAGGAAGAAGGTTTTTGATGTCAAGTGAAAAGCTTTCTGTTCACCTAGACATTTTAAATAAGTTGTGTAGCTTGGGCATCTCAATTTTTACTTTTGGGGTTGAGAATGGTTTGGTTTTATTGTAATATTTGTGCTATATATGGTTTCTATGGGGTTTCAGTATACCTGAAGGAGCGTCTCCACCCCCATCGTTCTGCCCGGACACTGAGGTCCAGCGCCGAGGGTCTTCTGGAGGTTCCCTCGCTACGAGCAGCCAAGTTACAGGGAACCAGACAGAGGGCCTTCTCGGTAGTGGCACCCATCCTGTGGAATGCCCTCCCACCAGAGGTCAAAGAGAACAACAATTACCAGACCTTTAGAAGGCATCTCAAGGCAGCCCTGTTTAGGGAAGCTTTTAATGTTTGATTTCTGTATTTTAATGTTTTGTTGGAAGCCGCCCAGAGTGGCTGGGGGAACCCGGCCAGATGGGCGGGGTATAAATATATTATTATTATTATTATTATTATTATTATTATTATTATTATTATTGGCTTTTTGTACTTGGAGTGTTTTTACATTAATTTACTTTAAGCTGCCCAAGAGACTTTCTGTCATCAGCCAGTGTGCAAATGTCATAAATAAATAAAATAGCCAAGATGGCCCAACACCCAATATATTTGCAGTAAAGCTGTTAAAATGGGATTTCAGTGGATAGGCAGCAAAGCCTGGCAGATCCGCACCACTCATATCACATATGACCCCTCTGCAGCTATATTGGAACAAACCATTCTTTGTATCATTGCAGCTATGCACATCTGTAGGACTGAGTGCTAATCTGATACACTGCATTTTAAAGCATAATACAGTTCATTGACCAGGCTTACTGAACATCTGCTTTGGAGCTGGGAATATATACTGAAAATTCATTTCCTGCAAGGCAGCAGAGCAGAGTTAAAGCATCATCCATATTTAGGTTTCAGTCATTAGCCTAAGCACCGGCAAGCAGTGTGGTATCTTGCTAGGCATATAAAAAATAATTCAAACAGAATAGAGAAATGTTCTCTTAAAATCCAAAAACAGGACACAATCCTGCCAAGGTTTGTGAAGCACTTCTATATTCAGTGGATGTCAGTGGGAGGCATTTAACCACGTTTACAGTCCCCATTTAAGTCAGTGTCCTGATTCACATGTCACACTTAGGGTCATAGATCATAAAACATAGAATTGTAGAGTTGGAAGAGACACCGAGGCTCATTGAGTCCAACCCCTGCAATGCAGGAATCTCAGCTAAAGCATCTATGAGAGATGGCCATCCAACCTCTGCTTGAAAACCTCCCAGGATGGAAAACCCACCACCTCCTGAAGGAGACAGTTCCAATGCTGAACAGCTCTTATTGTCAGAAAGTTCTTCAAGTTACAAGAAAGAATCTCCTTTCTTGTAACTTGAAGCCATTGGTTTGAGTCCTACCCTCCAGAGCAGGAGAAAACAAGCTTGCTCCATCTTCCATGTGGCAGCCCTTCAGATATTTGAAGATGGCTCTCATACCTCCTCTCATTCTTTTCTTTTCCAAACTAAGCATGCCCAGTCTTTCAACCGTTCTTCATAAGGCTTGGTTTCCAGATCCTTTATCTTCTTGGTTGCCCTCCTCTGCACATCTTCCAGCTTGTCAACATCCTTCTTAAATTGTGGTGCCCAGAATTGGACACAGTATTCCACGTGTGGTTCTGACCAAGGCAAAATAGAGCCATCCTATTACTTCCCTTGGTCAGGGTACTATACGTCTATTGATGCAGGCTCGTGTTAAGCTTGTGATATACTAAGACCTCTAGATCCTTTCCACTTAACTACAGTTTAAAGGTGAATGTGTAGCATGCTGGTGCATGGGGTTTGGCTTAGCATCCCATCCAATCTCAGTCTCTCTCCAAAACCACGGGCGCCAACTTCAATAAAATATTTGGGGGAGGGGCAGGTAAGCCCTTCCCCACATAATCAGTCAAGAGACACAGCACATCAACTTTGTGGGGGCCCAGCCCCCTCAAATATATTATTGTGGGAGCTGGAGGAACCTTGGCCCCCAGGAGTGGGCACCTATGCCCCAGCACCATGATGGGACCTGTTCATATAGGGAGAGGGTGGCTCCTATGCTCCAAACATACCATGAGCTGTAAGCAAAGTATGTTTTTGTGGTTTGTTTGGGAGAAACAAACTCTGAGTCCAGATCCAGACACAGCAGTGAGCCAAACCATGGCTTAGCTCCTGGCAGCTTGACAGCAGCAAGCGTAGAAGAGGAATGAAGCAGTCATGAGTTTCGTCCTGTGTGCCGGCTCACTGTTGTGTCTGAACCTTAACTATGGCTTAAAGCGATATGCAGGCACAGCCAGTAAGGTTTAAAACACCTTACTTCTAGTTGTCCATACTAAATCATAGAGTACAAATAAATGCTAACCTGTGCAGTTTTATAGAAATGTCAACCACAGAGTTATGCCTTTCACTGTTTACTCACTTTTTTCAAGAGTAATTAGAATAGCACTAAATTCAAAGAATAGTATACTCTTTTGTTTTTTGTTTTAAGTCAAACTGATTATAGCTCAAATTAAGGGGGAAAGTGGCAACTATTTCAATTTGAAATTAAGTTGTTGAGAAATCTCTACCCCTTCACAGTTCTGTGCATGCCGCAGAAAGAAAAGAAATGTGATGGGCATGTTCATAGATAATCACTGGATGAGAAGGATGTCCAAGCTCTATAGTTCAAATGATTGCAACTAAATACAACTCTATTTACCAGGTCAGTCTCAGGTGTAACTGTCTCTAATTTATTCCTGATTCTCTTTGGGGATATATTTTGAGGATGCTTTTTAAAAATAATTGTTTAGACATCTTTATACTGCATTCACCATTGTTTAGGTCTTAAGTCTAAGTGGGAAGATGAGGTGAGGGTGGAGAGACATCCTGACTCAAAGTGCATATACGTGAATACAAAGACACCCTGTAGTAATTATTTTGCAACAAGGAATACAGAACAGCCTGCCCCTGCTGAGTCTCTATTTGAAACACACTGGGACTAATAAACCATTTATTTTTCTGTGCAGCTTGGACGCTTCCTTCTTTCTTATTTTTGGGAAAGGGAACCTATAACCACCAGACACTTGTCTGGTCCATATGTGATATTTATACTTTGGTTCTTGCTGCAAGATGCTATTCTTTTTGTCTCTGTCTTTGATTAGCTTCCCACCCTCAAACATGTTCTGAATAATTGTTCCCTGATCAGAGTCATTGTAATCCATCTACAGCAGAGATATCCATGGTTCAGCACCCTGGAAAGCTCCAAATGAACCATGTGCTCCAACAAAGGTTGGAAGTGAATGTCAGCATGCAGAGGGGTCGAAAGCCCAGCTGGCTAGCCCCCAGCTGGATCATGCCCTTCCAGCCGGCATGCTGGAAGATCCCCCGACCTCTGGCTCCGACATAAATCAGTGACCCAGGCCTCCCAGACACTGGGCACACTTTATCAGCAGAGCAAACTGTGCAAACAGAATAAGCGCAAGGATTGTGGAAGCATTACTACAACTACGGATTTATTAAGCATAAATCAGAACAAAGAAACATGTCGTCTCTCTCTTTGTCTTCTCGGCGAGATAGTCTCTAAAGCAAGAGCAATAACAACACAATGGAAGTTCTGCTTGTTCCAGCAAACAGTGCTGAAATGCAAACAGACATGTGACACACAAGAATCCCATGTCTGCAACTTAAGGTGGAATGGGATTTTCCAACAGTGAAGTCTTAAGAGTCCCTCCTTCCAGTTTAGTCCGACCAAGCTCCATCCTTTGCCCTGAAAGGACCAACCCACTGGCCTGAAGGTGAGTGCTTCACCTCCTTTCTGTGGCCTCCCTTCTGGTGACCCCCCTGTGCCATGGTGAAGTATAGGAGGTCCTTGATTCCTCAGGTGACTAGGGCTAGGAGGAAGACATCTCCAAGGGTCCTGGCTCATGTTGCACAGGTGCCCCTGACCACTAACCTCGAGAACGCAGTCCAGTTCCTCAGCAGGCAGTACACCATTCCTGACATGGCCAGCTCATCCTTCTCTGATTGTGAGCTTGAAGCCAGGGTTGTGTCAGGATCTCAGGCAAATCTGCACACATATGCCAAGAAGCCTAAACCATAAGCAGATGTCCTAAGGTTGACGAGGGGAAATGTGGAGAATTGTTGAAGTAGGAGCTGTATCTGTGGAAGCAACATGCCAAGTACAACATTAAGTGCACACTTAGTGTCATCTTGAAGTCCCTCTGCTTCTCTGCCTGACACCAGGTCTCATCGAGCCCCATCTTCCACAGCAACTGCCCACCATGAACCTCCTTTGTTATGTCTTATTTTGAAACCATTAAGATAGTATTTTAGTTTTCTGTTAGTTATGTCGCTTTGAATGTATACTTTATATTTGGATTTTCTTCTGCAATGCTTTATTTTGGGTTGTTTTATTTGATGGTTTCATGTTTTCATGCAAACTGGAGGTTCTTTTCTTAAAAATATAAAGTGGTATAGAAATGAATTGGAAAACGGTCATAATGATTTTGCCCCTTCTGAATTTCACATCTAGAATTGCCACCAAACAATTGCATCATGGTGTGCGGCCAGAGGAAAAAATGCTAAATAAGGGAGATATTAGCTGTGGCAGTTACATGGCTCATCCATGCTTAGACGCAGAGGGGGGGGGGAAGCGAGAGAGGAAAGGCACCATTTTTATGCTCTGCTTCTGAACTTCCCAGGGGAACATGGCTGTTGAAAGATGAATGCTAGGTTCAGTGGACCTTAGTCTGATATAGCAAAAGGCACTTCTTATGTTCTGCTAATGGTCCTTTGTCATCTTTCTCTTTTAAGTGGCTTATTCAACATTTTATAACTCTACAAAGATGCAGACTGAGTGTATTTTAAAACATGAACACCATGAAAGAAAGAGGGGGGGGGGGAAATAACACCAAACAACTGAGAGAAGGGAAAGAGAGGGAAGAAGAAATTGTGTGGATAAGGATTTGGGGGGATCATATTCCATAGAAAAGAAGGAAGGAATCCAATAGTTTTTCCAAGTGAAGCCTAGATTTGTAATAAATACACATATCATGTGCTTTTGGTTTGCTAAAGTTGCTATCCATTTATCCGTGTCATGTACAAAAACCAGAAGGGCATGTAATTTCTTATACTGTACATAAAAGGTCCTCAGACCACCAAACCAGATCATCCATTGGGCAACTGTTGGTGAATGTATAGCACTCATCTTCTAATCCAAAATCCTTCCTCTGACTCTGAAATCTACTCAGGTGGAACAGAGCCCCACTCTCCTACCCAGACAATGCAGATTTATGTGTATGTCTGCACATAAAAAACAAAGTGGCAGACAAAAGGCTAAGCACAGAACCATTCAAATAGCCTAGCTTTGAATGGGCAGGGCGTTCAAACAAATACGTCTTCCCACACCTTCCGTCTGAAATGCAACCAACCAGCAAAAGCTGCACCACATGATTCTTCTGATTGTGGGCTTAATTTCTTATCTTCCTTTTTTCCCCTATCACTTTTTGTGAATTTAAAATATTGGATACTGGGACCTGTAATGGTTACCAGACATCCCCGTTTCCCAGGGACAGTCCCCGGATTTACCAATCAGCCCCCATACAAAATCGATTGAAGTTGAAAAGTGTCCCTGGATTCATTGAAAAAAATCTGGTAGCCTTAGTAATAGGCAACAGGGGATGAATTCCCTGATGGCTCACACACTCTAGGAAATTCATAGCTGGTGGTGGGACATTCTCTAGAGGCTGAGGATGAAGACCTGCCTGCTTCCTGGCAGGACCTCAAGGGACACCATCAGGACTACGCCTGGAATGGAGCTGCAACAACAACTAGGCTTTTGCCTGCCTGCAAACAACATTGTGCTTCAGGTAGCTCTTTAGGTAGGTTGGCTACCGTTTGGTTTGGGTGTTAAGTTGTTTGGGTTTGGTTTTTTTAAAAAAAATGTGTTCACAATCTCATTTTTAATTTAAATTAGCCTCACTCGTGCAAAATATAAATAAATCATTTTCTTAAACTGTGAACCCCCTAGAGATAGCTCTACAGTATTAACATTTAGGAAAAAAACTGCTTATAAGCCTCTCTTGAGGCTATGGGGTGGAATATAATCACATTGATTCCCAGGTATTCCTGTAGATTTATGTTACTGTAATGGAAATGTAAAAGTAAGCATGCAGTAACAGAAACAAGCTTTTTAACATGCCTGCTTCCCACTCACATAAAAAGCCCATGAAGTGGTCAAAACTGCTCAGACTGCAGATGGGTTAAATAATTCACCATGTACAATAACTCCTTGCATATATACAAGACTAGGATGTCAGCGTGCATTTGGGTGACTTAATAATTTTGACTATGTTTTCAGGCCTTGAGAAAAGAATGTGAATGATTCTTATTCCTTTGGTATGGTCCCCTAAATGGGTAATTCCCCTACAGTGGTGGAGCCTCCAACCACTGAGGGTCAGAAAAATCACTGCTCAGCAGGGTCTTGCTGCCTCTAGGGTACATGGCCTGTAGAGGAATCTGTGAGCCACCCACAAGGTGGTACATGAATGCCAGAAATAAAATAGAAAAACCAAGGTAGTGGTTTGATTTTGCTTAATAAGCAACTATGGGGCAAAACCAGTCAAGGATTTGGTCTCATCCTGTTCTTTTGGCTGCTCTTCTCTGGCACACAGCGTTATAGCTTTTCTGCTTCCTGCCCTTCTTCATCCACAGATGTGCAGGTGCTGAAGAAATCTATCAGAGGCTCCTACCTACCCCCAGGCTGCAGCTGTCGCTTGTTTTGCTTTCTCAATCATGAACTGTATCACCAGTCACATCCTGAAAAATTCTTCATCCATTATTGAGGATTTTCTTCCAGTTCCTGGCTCTTGCTCTTGCTGTAACCCAGGGGTCCCCAAACTAAAGGATGTGGCCCAACCACCTTCTAAATCCGGCCCACAGACGGTCCGGGAATCAGCATGTTTTTACATGAGTATAATGTGACCTTTTATTTAAAATGCATCTCTGGGTTATTTGTGGGGCCTGCCTGGTGTTTTTACATGAGTAGAATGTGTCCTTTTATTTAAAATGCATCTCTGGGTTATTTGTGGGGGATAGGAATTTGTTCATATATTTTTTTCAAAATATAGTCCGGCCCCCCACAAGGTCTGAGGGACAGTGGACCGGCCCCCTGCTGAAAACGTTTTCTGACCCCTGCTGTAACCCTCCCGGACAGGTAAAACGTATTGCTTCTCTGCTACTGTAGGTTTTTTTAAAGGATGCTGGAAATGGCAGCTCTAGGAGGAAGAAACTGCAGTTCCCAGGATTCTTTAGGGGAAGTCACCCACTTCAAATGCACATGGATGATGCTTTGAATGTATCAAGTGGATCTATCTTCCTTCATGATTTGTTTGTTTTTAAAGTAGGGCACCCAAAACCTACACAGCCTGATCTGCTTTGGGTTGCCACCCAACTCTGCAGATAATGGGCCTTTTCTGCAATGGCTCCGTTTGTGGAATGCACTCTCCAAGGAGGTTCAGCTTGCACAGTTTAAGCGCCAGGCAAAAACATTCCTCTTTAACCAGGCCTCTGACTGATTGACATTCAGTGCCCTTTTAAGATGTATGTGTGTATGGGGGGGGGGAGAGAATATCAGGTCATTATTGTTTTTATTATGTATTTTGCGCTTTTATATTGTTGCTTTTGTGTTATAACTGCCCTGAGACCTGTGGCTATAGGGCAGTATACAATTAAATACAATACAAAACTCTGTTCTACTAAAGTCGAACACTTCTTCATCAAAGGAAATGGCAGCATACTACCTCATATCTGCTCTCCTTGGTAAGAAATCAGAGCAAGATTAGGCAGGTATACAATTATTGTTGCCCTTCTCTCAGTCATAAAAGCCACTGAGGTTTGGAACTAGGACATCTTGAGAACCTCCTTTCCCTGTAAGAGTCTGCCTGCCTATTAATAACTCCTTGTGTGTCCCAGCAGCCCCTGAATCACAACTGAGGAGAGGGCCTTTCCAATAGCTGTGGCCTGTGTCCAGTTGAATGTCCTTGTAAAGACCTTCCTCTGTTGGGAGCTGGGTTGTATGTATCCCAACTACATTCTGCTTGGAGCACTCGTACCGGTAGGTCTTCTAATGTTGGATTCAGCTATTTTTCTGCTTTTAAATTTTTTTGGGGGGGGTGCCTTTTGATGACTGCTTTAACATCTGCAATTTTTTAATTCTTACAGGTTTTCTTGTTTTCTTGTTCATATTTGATTGTTTTACTTGATTCTTCAGCTGCCTTGAAATCATTTCAAAGAAAAGCGGGGTGGAAATGGTTATTTGTTAATCAATACATCAATAATAAAATATTTGCAAAAAGGAGAACAAAAAGTGCTGTTTGGGGAATTAAGACTTTGACTACTGTGTTGCATTGTGCGGACTGTGACAATGGCTCAGGACTGCAATACCTCAAGGGCTGCCTCTCCCTGTATGCACCAACCCAGACCCTGGGGTGGTCAGCTGAGGCCCTTCTGTGTGCGCCTCCCCCACGAGGCCTGGAGGGTGGACACATGAGAACGGGCCTTTTTGTGGTGGCTCCCTGCCTGTGGAATGCTCTCCCCAGTGAGGCTCACTTGCTGCCTTCACTATATATCTATATATCTATATATCTGGATATCTATATATCCAGTTTTTCCTGAAGATGTCCTCTTTTTATGGTCAAAATCAGTGCTTTTTTCTGGGGGGATGCAGGGGTACACATACCCCTAAACATTTTGTGAATATAAGTTTGGCCTCATTGAGGGGTAGTATTTCACTTTGAGTAGGGCAGGGGTTCCCAACAAAATTTTCTCGAGGACCCCTCATCGAGCCGCTATTGTGACAAGGACCCCCATTAATTCCTAATCCTAAAATTAAAAAGTGAGAGCCAAATTAAGAGTCTTTTTATATTTTATATTTATACGTTTTTTACAGTTACAACAGAGTACTCCATCAGTATACAGTTAGTTTTAATTTTCAGTTCTTAATGAGATGAGTTAAATCTGTCCTTTGAGTCCATTGTTTCTGAAATATTAGGTTCCAAACTTGAAACTTTCACTCTGAAATCCGACCGCATGTCGAGCCGATTCCTATATTTGTTTTTCATGAAACACATGGAAGAAAATGCTTGCTCACACCGATATGTGGTTGCAAATGGAAGGATCTTTTTCATTGCCTCATCTCCAAGTTTCTTGTAGTCCTTGCGGCATACAGCAGAACTACTGCCTCTATCTAATTCTAGTTTTGCGCTAGACTCTGCTCATGCAGGAAGCGGCCAAAACAAAAAATCTGTTTTCATACGAAATATAGTTAATATATTTTTTATTCTAATAGGATCTTGAGGACCCCTCTGGCATAGCTCGCGGACCCCTGGGGGTCCCCGGACCACCTGTTGGGAACCACTGGAGTAGGGAAATGAGAGTACCCCTAAACCTTTTTTAGACAAAAAGCACTGGTCAAAATGTCTATCTTGGTGGATTTTTAGCAAAATTTAGCAAAATGTCCAGGGGTTTTGCCTCCTCTCCTCCCCACCTGCCTGCCCCAGGCCATGCCTTGGTGCTCCTTCCTTCCTCCCACCACAGCTCCGGGCTCAGCCAATGGCACTCTGCACCTGGCTCAGGAGCTGCTTTCCGCCTGAGCCTTGGCCTGGAGCTTCCCGGAAGGCGAGCTCCAGCTCCTGGAGGGGCCTGCGCTCGGGTTCGCGCGCAGCTCCAGCACCGCGGGTTTGTTCTGCAGCGCTTCCCGCAGCTCAGCCGCGGCGACGCAGCACGGTGGTGGGCCGGCGAGCCCCACGTCGGCCAGGAGGACCGGGTCCATGTCATGATGTTCAGTTCATTCCCTGCTGCCCCGAGTGCGCGCGTGGCTCGGGCAGGTCGGGCGCCAAGTGCGGCCGCAGCGAGCAGTGCAGAGTCCATAGCTGCCAAGTTATCCCTTTTTAAGGGATTTTCCCTTATGCTGAATAGGCTTCCTCGCGAGAAAAGGGAAAAGTTGGCAGCTATGGCAGAGTCCCGCGCACTAAGAGCAAGAGCAGGGCAGCAGCGCCAGCAGCACGGGAGACTTTCTGCCCCGTAGAAGCCCGAGCGCAACCGGCCGCCCAAGGCCTTCCCAGGCAGGCCGGAGGTGGGTCTGACGGAGCCCCCGCCCGCGGCCCCCTCCTGCTTTGGCGTGCCCAGGCTGTGGCGGCCCCTTTCCTGCTCCTGCCCGCCTACCCGCCCGGCCTCCCCAAGGG
Source organism: Zootoca vivipara (assembly GCF_963506605.1). Classification (NCBI taxonomy): domain Eukaryota; kingdom Metazoa; phylum Chordata; class Lepidosauria; order Squamata; family Lacertidae; genus Zootoca; species Zootoca vivipara. The sequence continues at coordinate 4,125,739 of NC_083288.1, read as the reverse complement.
CGAGGGAGCCCCGCTGTCCACCGGAAGGATGCGCTGCCTTGGCTCCAGGAGGGGCGGCGAAGCAGCGGCGAGCACCAAGCTGGCTGGAGCCGCGTCAAGCGAGGCCGGGAAGAAGGGGCCGCCCGCCGCCCAGCTCAGTCTCCCGCCCCCGCCCCCGCGTCTGCCTCCCTGTGCCTGAGTGGGGAGGGGGTCTTGCTGGCTGGCGCCACGTCTGAAGTGCGGGGTCTCCCCTTGGCATCCTGGACTGGGTCTCCCTTGCTGCCAGAAGGAGAGCCCCATAATCCCCAGGTGGTTGGAGGCGCACTGGGAGGGGAGAGGGGAAAAGGCTTTTTTAAAGTTTATATGCTGCTTTTTGCGGGTGGGGGTGTATTGGATCTCAATAGTTCTAGTTACAGGTAGGTAGCCGTGTTGGTCTGAGTTGAAGCAAAATAAAAAAAATTCCTTCAGTAGCACCTTATTCAGAGGATGGGGGTGGGGGTGATGGGAATGGGTGATGGGAATGGGTGATGGGCTGGTGGGAGTGGTAAACCTGTAGATGGCTGTTAACGACTGCTGATGACTGCAATTGGTCCTGGGGGGGGGACAAGGGCTGAGGCACTAAAGAAAGCTTGATCATGCATAATGAGATAAGAATCCGATGTCTTTATTCATCCCAGGTGGCTCCATGGTTTTAAGCTTGGTAATGAGTTCCAATTCAGCAACTTCTCTTTCCAGTCTGTTCCTGAAATTTTTACCCACTTTACCTGATCCGGAACTCCTATATTATTCCCTGTCTTAGTTCTGCCTGATAGCAGAGCGTTCAGATACCTGTCCTGTTTTTCTCTCCGGGGCGTCCTCTTTTCTTCCTCTTCAAAATATGGCAACCCTACCTTAGGTGCCTAGGCAAAACCATTCCTCTATAACCAGGCCTTTGGGCCTTAATTATCTTTGGCCTTTAGAAGTGGATGGGATGTTTTTAATGCATCTCTCTCCAGGCCACTCTGCTCCCACCCACCCTTGGCTTTAAAGTATCTATGTAGGGTTTAGGTTGGTTGGTTGTAATTCACTTTGGGGTGCCTTGGGGCAGATAAAGTGTCAAACATTTTCTTTTTAAAAAATGAAGAATGATCATTCTTATCTAGAAAGGAATACGTTTCAGAGTGCTCTTAAGAGCAGTTCACCTGCTCCTTGATGACGGGGTGAATAAACTGAATGTATTGCAGCAAGGCAATTGTCTTTATTATTTACACGTTGATGCAGCCAAGAGAAACTGGGCTTTGCTATTCACAGCTGTGCTGCCACCTGAGTTCAGGCCCAGCCTGTTTGGCCTCCTGAGACTTCCCATCTGCTGTGGCCTTGCTAGGCAGCTTCCCTGGTAACCGTGCTCCAGCTGCCTCCCTGAAATTTACTGAGATTTGAAATGGCTCCTCTGGGTGCAACTTGCTAGAACTTCGAAAACAAGCCTCTTTTTAGAAAGCAGAGCACCTAGCTTCTGTAGTTGTGTAAATGGAGTCAAAAACTGACACATTTTTAAAAATTGAAGACCCAAAAGGGCTTGGGACTCGTGCATTTTCTCCGAGGACAAATAGAAAGTCCAGGAGATTACTCAACCTTCCCATGGCCCCGATCCAAATTAGCCCACCCCCACAGCTGCTTTCAGAAGAAACTTGCTCCATGTACCATGTTGCTTGGCCCATATACTCTTGTTGTCACTTGTTCTCACCCTTTTAGTACCAGTGTGAACATAAAAGTTGGCAGTTCTTCCCAAACTGCATCTGCCCTCAGGATGTCTTGAGCATATACCTTCCAATAATAATAATAATAATAATAATCCCTGCCCATCTGGCTGGGTTTTCCTAGCCACTCTGGGCAGCTTACAGCATATATAGAACATAGTAAAACTTTAAAAACTCCCTGACACAGGGCTGCCCTCAGATGTCTTCTAAAAGTTGTGTAGTTCTTTTGTCTCCTTGACATCTAACAGGAGGGCGTTCCATAGGGAGGGCACCACTACCGAGAAGGCCCTGTGCCTGTAACCTCACATTTCACAGTGAGGGAACCACCAGAAGACCCTCAGAGGAGGACCTCAGTGGGCTGAATGATGGGGGTGGAGACACTTTCTAGTAACAGAAATTTTTTTCCCCTTGGGGAAATGCTGAGTTGGAAAGGCTTCAGTGTTGCATGGACAGAGTTTTGCCAGCCACATGGCCACTGTGTTACGACAACTGTTTGGTGATGATTGTTGTGCTTGTGGCACTGGATATGTTTGGCAAAAGGATTTTCCAAACATTTTGTTTCCCTTCACTGCCTTTTCCGAAGAGGTACAGGGTGGATAGCCAGGGGGGAGCCAGAGCAGTGGTGGAGGTCACAGAATTATGGTGCATATTTAAAAAAAACTCTTGCCCCCACCCCCAAGGGAGGTTCTTGGCATGAATGTAAGGGTGAAAAGTCCTTGGTTTCCCTGCCATCAATTATGGCACGTCTGAAGGCTGTTGCTGCTTATTACTATTTTGTAGACACTGCTTGCAGAAAGATATCCCAATCCTTTGGCAGCTGTTGCTTCCCTCTTCCTCTGTTTTGATGATGTTATCCGTGGGGAACAGAACTTGGTTTTTTTCTAGGGAAAAAGTGCAGAAAGTGTGGAGAAGAAGAAAGCCTGTGCCCAATCTATAATAAGGGAGCATTGCAGTTCAGGGGGGTATTTTAAGCTTGGTCAGGAAGAGCTTGGGAGGTGGGGGAACCTTTCCATGCACAGCTGGTGTCTCCAGCCTCCGTGTGTGTGTGTGTGTGTGTGTGTGTGTGTGTGCGCGCGCACACACACACACACACACACACACACACTTTGCTCTCTTGGTGTGTGTATGTGTCTGATTATGTGTATAAAGACTGCACAACCCTGCAGAGCAATACACATGGGTGCACATGGGCAGGAAGTTCTAAAATGTTAGCCTGTTCCAAATGCCCCACATCTGGACCATGAGATGCAAAAGTCCCACATCCAAGCTTCAATCCAACTGAACATGAACAGAAAAACTGAGGTTGCACTCATGATGTACCAGTTATAAAAAGCCAAAATCACCACCTATCAGCTTTCTGGGAGGGAAGGAAATATGGTGGGCCTCATCCTGCTTCTCTCTAGGCTAGGTGAATTTTGCAGAGTACCTAGCCTCTGAGTGCTCTTTCTATGCTGTACCAGTTTTCTCCTCTGGAAAAGGAAGAACAAGTGCTTCCTCAGTTTACAAGGAGAGCTTTGAAAACAAGCAATTAAATCCACAATCCATTACTGTTTCCTACACTACTTAGATAAAGAAAGATGATTATATATGTAGATGTTGTGCAGCTCCAGTTTCATTACCAAATTTTAAATATATTTTGAGTCAATGGGAATGGGGATGGAAAACATTTTTTAACATTACTAATGCCCTTCTTTTTTACAATTTTTATACAAGCTCTGTGCACTTTTTTCATTACTCTATGTCATTTCCTGCGAGATCTGCCTGACATATTACAGCAGGATTTAAACATAATCCGCAGACAAAGCTCTTTGTCTTTACTGACACAAGAATGTATTTAGGAAACAATTCAGCAAGAATATAACTCCCATAAATTCAGCACAGTTTCTTAAGGTCAAGATTAAGCTTTCAACAATAATGGCACAGGTAGTAAGGAAATCTTTATCATGAGCTGTAATGTTAGAAAACATAACACATTGGGACCTATGTAAAATTATAACTGTGATAGAAACAATGAAATTTTGCAGTTCTGCAGCAGCTTCGTTGAAATCAAGGTGTCACTGGCAGCTGAGGTTCAGGGCAAGCTCCAGAGCTGGTGGGAGGGAGGGGTCCTCTACCTGATGGCAGATGGCAGTAGAAGCAGTAACACAGTCTATGCTAGATGGTCGTGAGCCACCCACACTCAAAATCTAGTGCACTGGCATTGTGGGTAATTATAATAAGGGTAAAGGGACCCCTGACCATTAGGTCCAGTCGTGACCGTCTCTGGGGTTGCGGCGCTCATCTCGCGTTATTGGCCGAGGGAGCCGGCGTACAGCTTCCAGGTCATGTGGCCAGCATGACAAAGCCACTTCTGGCGAACCAGAGCAGCACACAGAAACACCATTTACCTTCCCGCTGTAGCGGTCCCTATTTATCTACTTGAACTTTGATGTGCTTTTGAAGTGCTAGGTTGGCAGGAGCTGGGACCGAGCAACAGGAGCTCACCCCATCGCAGGGATTCGAACCGCCGACCTTCTGATCAGCAAGCCCTAGGCTCTGTGGTTTAACCCACAGCGCCACCTGCGTCCACAGCGCCACCTGCTATTTGATCCAGATGTCTAGCACAAAGGTCCCAAGAACAGCAGTAGTGGCATGTCCATTTTTCTCCCTGGCAGCTGCCCAGAGATGCTGACTGCTTGCTCTGCCATGTCTGAACAGCAGCAGGGTCTGCTGGCACAGAGTGATGTCTTCACTTGTATTTCCCCACCTGATGCAATTTCTGATTCTCTCTAATAGAAGCAAGAGACCCAGGTGGTGCTGTGGGTTAAACCACTGAGCCTAGGTGGAATTATTATTGTCACACTCCCCGCTCCATCTCTGAGTTCCAGCCAAACCAAACCCCTGGTTCAGTTTTCTTGGAATAAGCGGCAGTGGAGACTTTGGTGTTTTGTGATATATGGTTTATTTACACACATATATACATCCTAAACCTCCGCTGCCTTGCTGCTATACTCATTCATAAGAAAAAGCTACAGGAGTAAACCCTAATGAAAAATCTACACCCACTGCCTTGTGGGATATCTTTGGGAGAAGAAAAGGCTCAGGAGTAAAGTGACACAAATCTGGAGTGGAGTCGTTAAGACGTTGGGTAGCTTCTTGCACGCCTCCTTCCAGCAACTCCTGCAGCCCAGCTGGTTCCAAATGTATTGCTCTGTTTCCCTTTGGACCACATCAGCAAGGCCAATAGGGGGTCTTGTTGTTTGGGCAGCCCAGGCTTGCACCCTGGGGAGGTCAATTCAGTGCTGCTAACACAGCGAAAACAATGCAGGAGGCAGCAGTTTCAATACAACCGGAGCTTAAGATGGAGGAGCTCACAGCTTTAACACCCCAAAAGGTCTAGCTTTTTCCATAGTCACAGCCTTGGATTCTAGCAGATAAGCACGTCTTTCAGCTTCTACCTGCTGCTAGCCCAGGTCTCACACAACTGCCCTGACTTTTGTTTTCGAACTGCCAGCCAGGTGAGGGGCGAAGGCTCTCCATTTGTCCTCTGGCACAGAACCATTCTCTGACAAAGAAACTGGCCTGACTAGTTCAACAATGGAATCCTCCATTAGATTTTAACCATTGCTGGATCCAGGACCCTGGAAGTAAAAGGGACTCAGGTATCATGCCAACAAACACTCCCCCCCACCCCACTCACAACATTGTTATCTCTTGGAGAATGTTCCCCTGGTAAAAATGTTGTGTGCCATTCATCAGGGCACAGAAATAGGCCCAGTGAAGAGGTGGCGACCCTGCACATTTTCCAAGCAGGTTCTTCTCTGGAAAGGGCCATTGCTAAGTGGAAGAGCATCTGATTTACACACAAAAGGTTCTGGGTTCAATCCCCAATGGCATCTCCAGATCGGACTGGGGGTTTTCCCTTCCTGAAACCCTGCCAGTCAGTGTGGACAATGCTGAGCTAGATGGAGCAAGGGTTGAACCCCAGTATAAGGAAGCTTCCTATGTTCCCTCCATCTAATTTCCCTCCACAGGAAATTAGATGCTGGGTGGGGAAATTTCCACTGCTACTGCTGCTGGCGGTGCTAATTTTATTCAGGTCTTACTCCTGTAACTCTAAGATCAGCCTGGCTTGCAGAAAATTAGCAGCATGGAGATGTGGTGAAAAAGAGAATCCTCAGTGAGTTTTCTGATTGTTATTAAATGCAAAGGACCAGGGCCAGAAGAAAAGACGACAATCCCACCAATTCTTTTGCAGATCAGGATTTACTGGTCTTTCATCTATTTCCCTATGCCACCACCTCCCAGTACTGCAATTGCTCCTGCTCAGCTTCTTCACATGCATCAAATTGAACCACAGCTTTGCTCTTTTCTCCATATCGGCTTGCTCAGGCATTCTAGAATAAGGCAGTCTGAGCCTGGGACCTTCCCCCTTATGAGACATGGTCTCTGTTGATACAAAACCTAGTTTCACAGCAGTGGATTTCTTCAGCTACTGTGCAGTATTGCCTGCTTTCATTCAGCCAGATGTCTGGTGTCACTCTAGGTTTTCCCCAGCGCTATCACCATTCTAGCCTCTTCCTTTCCATGAACAGTTGGGTACTTCTTCTTTCCCTGATGCATTAGCTTATTGTCCCCATAGTTGCATTTACAGTGGTACCTCGGTTTAAGAACAGTCCGGTTTACAATCTCCGCAAAACCAGAAATAGTGTCTCAGTTTGCGAACCTTACCTTGGTCTACAAACGTAATCCAAATGGTGAAAGGGCACCCGCGGCAGGAGGCCTCATTAGGGAAAGTGCACCTCGGTTTAAGACATGGGCGTACCCAGCATGGGGCAGGGGGGCAGCTGCCCCCTAGAAGCAGGGCAGCTGGAAAGGACAGGCAGGGACGCCGCCTGCTGTGCTCTGCCTCAGCCTGCTTGGCTGAAGCAAAACGGCAGCAGCAGCAGCTAAGCTGCCTCCGTTGAAAAAAACCTGGACCTGGACCTGGGCTAACTTTCAGCCCACACTCCTTCAAGTCACAGTGAGCACAGCACAGAAAGTGCTGCCCTGTGCCGTGGAGCATTGTGGGGCAGTACTTTCTGTGCTGTGCTTGCTGTGACTTGAAGGAGTGTGGGCTGAAGTTAGCCCAGGTCCAGGTTTCCTTCAAAGGAGGCAGCTGCTGCCTCATTTTAGTCACTGCTGCCATTAAAGGAGCGGGCGATGCAGGAGTGCAAGTGCGGGTGGCTCTGTGTGCTGCCTTGTAAATGGCCCCCTTTCCTCTGGGGGTGTGTGGACGTTGACCATGCCTCCTGGGGGGATCCTGGCCATGTCATTGCCAGCTAGCCAATCAGGTGGCTGGGGGGCATGGCTGGGGTGTGTGGCTGGTGTGCCCCCCTAGCTTTGATCCTGGGTACGCCCATGGTTTAAGAACAGTTTCTGTTTAAGAATGGACTTCCAGAACGGATTAAGTTTGTAAACTGAGGTTCCACTGTGCTGTTATTTTCTCCACATCCATCTCTCAGCAGAAAGAGCCATTCCCTGACTGCAGTTATGCTTGCAGGTGGCAAATGCAGAACAGAAGGTAATGAGATGAACAATGAATTTGGGGGCTGATCATTAATTCTGTTTAAAAGTTAACGCTCACAACAAAATCATGAGGGCCTAAATAATCTAAAGCAAGCCTTATACATCTCCCTTATTTGAGAGACGGCTGCTTAGCTTTAGCTTTTATTTACAGGCCTTAATTATAGGAAAGTCATTTTCAGCCACTGTATCTGAGAAACACTAGGCTGAAAGCCAAGGTCATCTTGTTACTGTACTAGTTATTTAAACATAAAAGGATTAAATTGCACAAGAAATGTCTAGCACCCAATGGTTTCTTAAACACTTCATCGCAGTTTCTCCTCTCTCTATTCCAAAGGCCTCTGCTGCACATTTTCAAATGCAACAATTCACTGATAAATGTACTGGCTCACTGGGGAAACTTTAGAAAGTCATATAAAATCACTCCAGTATGGATTTGCGCCAATTCTAACTTTGTTCTGTTCAGGAAAGGAATGGCTACGAAGGGGGGAGTCTAGGATGTGGGCAGCCATAATCCCTGAATCACGTGCAAAGCTGCCTCTTGCACAAGAGGTAATCACTGGCATCCTGGCAAATGGGGGCCAGACAGGCAGTCATCCCATGGACAATGGCAAAACATTACGGTAGGTCCTCAGTCAGGACAAAGGAGTGTGATTACCTGACTGGGAAAACCAGGGAAATGTAAATATTCCTGTTGTATCACTTGTATGGTGGTGGGCAAGGGAGGTTGGGGGGGCAAACCTGACAAACTGGTTTCTACCAGAAAACCCCTCCCTGTTTGTGACATATTTATGATTCATCTGTGATGTATGCATGATGCTTCACCCGAGGTGTTCATGGGAAAAAGGGAAAACTTATAAAAGAGGGAGCATCCCTTTGTTCAGGGTGTGGAAATTCTGTTGCAACAGTCTTTGGAATAAAGATCAGGCCTACTGCCTGCTGCTTTGCTCCCATTTTCTTGGCTGGTGTCTTTGTTTGGTTTGCAATCCAAGTGAGCCCAGGAATTTTCCTTTTACAGCGCAAATGAGGAAGAGGAGAACTTTGAGTTCCTTAGAGAAATAAGTGGGATATAAATATAATAAAATAAATAAACAAACTTAGATGGATTTGAAAGAGGATTAGACAAATTCATGAAGGACAAGGCTATCAAAGGCCACTAGCCATGTTAGCTATTCTGAATACCTGTTGCTAGAAACCACAGAAGGGGAGCATGTTCTTGTGCTCATGTGGCGCTTGCTGGTTTCCCACAGGAAACTGGTTGGCCACTATGAGAATATTATCCCAGGCTAGATGAGCCATTGACCAGACACAGCAGGCTCTTCTTCTGTTCTGCAACTATAACACTTTATTTTATTTTATGAATTTTATTTTTCAGTTTTCAGTTTAACAATAAACACATGTAGATCAGTACATACTCAGTTTGACTTCCCCCCCTCCCCTGCCACAATTTCGTATAAGATCATTTCCAAAACTGCATCTCCCCCTTTACACCTTTTTCTTAGTTACTCTCTAGTTTACTTTTGAATCAACCTTTTAACTGCTTGTTTTTAGATTAATCCTGCTAATGTTTGCAATAGTTTTTAAGACAGTCCACAATTTCCCCCCATTCTTTGTTATAAGTTATTTCTTCTTGATTCCTTATTCTTCCCATTTCTGCATAGTCCGTTAACTTTATCTGCCATTCTTCCTTGGTTGGGAGCTGGACAGTTCCTTCTCTGCACAAAAGCATTCTGGACTTTAGACAGAAAACAGCAGGAAGCTGGACAGGAGGTTTTTTAAACAGCAGGGAATTTAAACATAGTGCCTTTGCCTTATCTGCAATCCAGAAGTGGTAGAGTTCAATAAAAAGTACACTTTGTGATTTGGCTATTAATGTAGCTTAGTCCTTCTCCCCTTGGAAAAATTCTAGTCCTTCAAGCAGTGCTTTTTTCTGGGGGGACGCAGGGATACACATACCCCTAAACATTTTGTGAATCTAACAGGAGAAGAAACTAACAATTTTAAATTTTTTAGTTTCTTCTCTAGCACGGTGAATTGTCAGTCCTGAGTCTCATACGGAAGCGAGGGTTTAGTGTGTGAAGCAATGTGGAATGTGGATGCATGGTGTTTTACTGATGAAGGTTTGGGCTCATTGAGGGGCAGTATTTCAAGATGAGTAATGCATGCTCTTTGTCCATTTACTGTATTTATTTCTCTCGATTCGAACTATAAAATTGTGGTTTTCTTGAGAGTCAAAATGAGAGTACCCCTAAACATTTTTTAAGGAAAAAAGCACTGCCTTCAAGTAAACACTGGACCTGCTAGATTGGTAAAGAAAAGGTGTTTTATATGTGTTGTATATGCATTATAACACTGGCACCAGAAGGCGCTGTGGAGTTCTGTTTTTGCCAACTCGATTTCTCATACAAAGTTTACAATGCTTATTTGATGTGCCCTAGATCCAGCCACTGTTGCCAGCCTGGTACCTGAGAAGCCTTTGGTTTGTCTGAGCATAATTTTAAATCCAGCTCTGAGCATAATTTTAAATGATTCCTTTACAACATTCAAATTCCAGATGCCCAGTCCCTCAGAGGGAGATTTCTTATGAATTCTAATCTGACAGAACTCACTGAATAGGAAACAAATGGCGAGAGTGAGGCAGTAGCACATCCAAACACAGGGTAATTTATCTTATCCTTAGCATAATCCTACAAACATATGCTGCCTTTCCTTATCAATTGGCTATGGCTCTATATGTAAAGATGCACTTAAATATGGATGGTGTTCAGAATCCAGGGGTTTTAGTGCGTTCAGATGTTGCTAGTCCTTAATTAAGCAGCAGAAGGTACATTATCCTAGTGTTTTAATCAGCTTGGTATCTCTCAGCTTTATCTGCCACGAAATAGTCTCTATGGCAACCAGAGCATTAGCTAACTCTTGACACAAACTGGTGTCTGAACAGGCATGGGATTTGGGGGGGGGGGGTTTGGGGTCACAATGGATGCCTCTGGACTTCCACCAGCGATTCACTTATTGAACATAATGTAGGACAAGTCTAAGCATGTGTACTCAGAAGCTAGTCCCACTGACCTCCATGGTATTTACTCCCCTGGAAATGTAGCAGGATTGCAGCCTTAAATTATCAGATTAGGGTTGAGCCAAATTACCAAAGGGGGGCTTTTAAAAGTGCAAAATGCTCCTTGAAAAATTAGCATTTCCCATGTCTGCTCCAGCCCTAGTGTTCCATCACTCAGTGCTCCTATTCTGGGCCCATCCTATATTTTGCCTTGTTGTGTGATCCTAGTCAGTATAATGACATGATGTTATGTCATTACATTAGAATGGCTACAAGTTGCCTAAATAAGTAGTGTATTCCAACACACCAGTACATTGTAACCCCACCACAACTACAACCTTCCAAGCATAAGTTGGATAGGGTGTGTATATCTGTTTAATTTGCTCTAAGTTAGAGAGCTCTAAGATTTGGTGGTGGGACTTAAAGACTCAGTTCTGGCTGCACATACATACCGTACATACATGCAGTTGGGGTTAAAACAAGAAGGAATTTTACGATGCAGTTGCTTTTCTCACCTTGTGTCAGGAATGCGGTCAGCGACTCCTGGCTGGTTGCCCGGGAAATTATAAAGACGCGGAAAAGTTTCTTACAGTTCTTTTTCATTTCAATCTTTACAGAGAGAGGCTATAGAACCCAGCCTCTTGGATGATGGTGTTGTCCTGAGTGAATCTCCACCCCCCCTTCTTTCCCACTCAGGGGCGGAAGAAGGCTTTCCGCTGCCCGCGACGGCACCATGGGCGTGCACTTGGGGGCAGGGCGTCACCCACGCAGCTTCCTCCTCCCTTTTCCTCCTCCCTGGAAGGGTCAGGATGGGGAGGCAGTCTCTACCATTCCTCCTCCGCTCAGACCCTGACAACTTGGTATGACAAGCTCCATCTGTCATAAATTGATGTTGTTGCTGGATATGGAGAGTAATCAATATGATGTGAAATGTTTGGAAGGATAGAAGTGTGCTTGTTACAAACACATACGTAGGTTGAATGTATATGGAGGCGCACAACATAAACATTCCAACAGACAAACCAATTCCACTGACTGTGTCTTCCTGGAAAAAGGTAGGGATGAGTGCCTATAGATGCGGGGTGCAGGCTTTCCCACCCAACCTCTCCTTCCTACGTAGCCTCTCCTTCTTCCCACTCAACACCTTGCCCCCTGAAGCAGCACCCTACAGGATCAGAACCTTCATGCAACAGCTGGTAAGCCGAGGATTCAGTCCTGTGGAGTGCTGGGCAATGCTCTGTGGTGAAGGCATCTTGTTTTTGAGTGTATATTGCCTTGGTCATAAAGATAATTTCTAGCTGTCATGTGGTCATAGCTATGTGGTCATAGCTAGTATTGCCTCATCTGAGATGTGCATTATGTGAAGCAGTCTCGAAACACTTGTGCTTTCAGTACTTGAAGTTTGTGTTATCAGGGCAGGGTAGTTTGGGATCTCACTCTGGCCTAACTGGTTTGGAGCCTGGACTGTCTGCATGGTGAGTTGGGGATAGTCTTAGGACAGAGCTGGGAATGTTGAGATGTATCCAGCATAGAACAGAAGCTGAAGTGTATCTCTTGTATGCTAAGAGAGCCACAGGGAAACTGGAGTTTGGAAATGAAAGTGAAAAGGAGTTGAGAAAATAAATAGTCCACATCTGCTGCCGAGGACGAGGGTTCAGGAATTGGGTTGCTCTGCTAGGGCTTTGGAAGGCTAGCCCTTCTAATCTCGCCCTATATTTAGAACAAAATTATCCCATGATTATAATAGATGATGCTCAGCTTCTCTTGTGTTCTTCAGAGACACATTTCTTAATTAGATGAAAAATGAGTCTGCAAAGTAATTTGCTGACTGATCAAACTCAGGTTTTTTTGCCTTAGGATGCAATCAGTATTTGCACCATGAGTTTAGGACTGAACTGAGCTTGCTGCCTGAAGCAAAGTCCAAATCTGTTGTCCTGCCTGCCCACTCCACCCCTGGCTACAGCCAACTGTGTAGCACATAATGCTATGCTCAAAGAGCCCATACAGCCCAACTGTCCCATTTTTACTGAGACATCTCAAATTTAAATAAGTCACTCAAGCGTCTGATTAGATCCTGGGACATGTGTCCTCTCTTGGGCAGCCACCAGACAGAAGTGTGACTTTCCCCTCTTCTCAGTGTCGTAGTAACTTCAGCGGGGAAAGAAGGTGGCTGCAGTGGCTGTTGGGAGAAGTCACAGCATGTGGCGGGGAGCAGAAAAACACAGATGTGATGGGCTGGCAGTGGAGCAATGGTGGCAAAGTGAGGAAGCAAGGAGGCCTACCTGTGTGGTGCCAGCTGAGGGAGGAGGCTTGACCGCACCAGCCAAGAAGGGCTGCTTGTGTAATGCTGGCCAAGGAGGAGGAGCCAGCAGAGGGAGAGTAAGAGGCAGGGGTATGGAGGGCATGTTGGAGTGTGTGTGTCCAAAACTGTGATTATAATAAGTTGGAGGGTATGAGAGACCAATTCCTGCCTGGCCCCAGAGGAATTATACCAGAAAGATACCTTGAGCCAGACATCCTGGAGAGTGAAGTCAAATGGGCCTTAGAAAGCCCTGCTAATAACAACTCCTAATAAAAGGCAGAGGACGAGATGGTTGGACAGTGTTCTCGAAGCTATGAACATGAGTTTGACCAAACTGCGGGAGGTAGTGGAAGACAGGAGTGCCTGGCGTGCTATGGTCCATGGGGTCACGAAGAGTCGGACACGACTAAACAACAACAATAAAAGGCTATAAAGAGGTCACTTATTCCCAACTTAGTTATCACAAGAACCAGTTTTATTACCTGCTTTTCTCTTCGTTTAGACCAAGATGCAGAGGTAAGAGATGCAAAGCTCTCAAACATGGGGTTCAAAATGTGCAACAGGTACATTTTCAAGTCACACATTTCAATTTTCACCACCTGTCATTATGAAGTCTAGCTTGTTAATGGCACTGCACTGTTGTTGGGTGATTGATCAGAAGGATGAGGGAAGTTTTTGCCCCCACTCTCCACCCCCCCTCCCCAAGGCAGACCCTGCACCTTCCAGCTCTCAAGAGTGGAAAACTCTCAGAGTTTCCACAATAAGAAGCAGAGAGGATTACTTCACAGACAATTTCTTGAGATGTCTCGTTTGTTCACAATGAATGGTCATCATGGGTCTTAGTTACATCCCATTTGGATTACTGTTGTGGGCTCTATGTGGGGCTGTTTAGAAACTCGCACTGTCTCAAAGGGCTGCAGCCAGATTGTTGACCAAGGCTGGTTAAGGGGAGTAGACAACTCCCTTTCTAGAACTGCCCCACTTGCTACTTAGGTCCAAGCTATCTGAACAACCTTATCCCCTCATACAAACCTGCCCAGGTTATGAGATCTTCGGCCGAGACCCTTCTCTCAGTCCTGCCACCCTCACAGGCATGCATGGTGGGGACGTCGGAGAGGGCCTTCTGGGTGGCTGTCTCCAGACTCTGGCACTCCGTGGAGAAGTTAGACAGGCTCCTTCCTTGTCCTTCTGCCGACAGATGAATACTTTCTTTTTCCAACAGGCTTTTGGGAACTGACTGCTTTGGTTCCATGCTGCTTTGCTGTAATTACTTGGTTTTTAATAGAGTATATATAATCATTCATGAGTGTGTGTGTGTGTGTGTGTTTAATTGTTTTTAATGATTGTTTTTTCTAGATTATTAACAGTTTTTGTTTTTAAGCCACCTTGAAACCTGGTGGGGTTTAAAGAAATATATAGTGACAGCAACAACAATAATAATCAGAGTGGAAGGGAAGGGGTCCTTTCTGACTCCTGGAGCTGCTCTGCAGAGGAAAATGAAAGCTGTGCCCCCAACACAGGAAAATCTTATCTCTAGTCAGTTTAGTACCCTACACATTTTGATTTATAACTTTCCTTCCAAGGTGGTTAAATACTTACTTTCTTTTAAGTATGCTCCAGCTCTTTGGCCCCATGAGTCATGGGGCCTGATGCAGTTGCTCCAATTGCACCCTGAATAGTCTTGGCCTTGGCACACACACACACCACAAGATAGGATAGCGTGCCACATCCAGATTGCCAAAATAACATCGCTGGTGATGGTGGGACTCGAGCAGAAATTTGATTCCATTTGCTTTTGACAGCAAACCTACCTAATCTGCACTTTCCAAAATAATGTGCAAACCAAAAATAGCCATCTTTTCATTGCATGTCTCTTATTTTTGGCATTGTGGTTCTCCAACCAAGCAACGTTTACACAAATAACGGGAGACTGTATAAAAATGAATATATTGGTGAAAATAACATGCAAAAGTAACATACAAAAAAGTGTTTATTTGGAGAAATTTTCACTAAAATGCTGGTGAGTTTTCATGAGTTTTCTTTAATGCAAATTATTGCAGAAATGTGTAGAACTGAATTTAAAATTTGAAAAATGATAAACTCAGGCAGATGAAATGGAAAGATCTGTCCATCCCTTGTATGGGCTTCAACAGCTGCACTTTCCCAGTTTTTTGGAGTATCAGGGAATATGGGCACATGTTAAACCAAAAGTGCAATGAAACTGTTTCCCCCTCCCCTTTTTTTGTTTTGGTATGTGGGCAAATCTTATTTGTTGACGAGGGAACCTGTTGTAAGGCTATAACACAAAATATGTAACATACTATTTTTAAACAGCACCTATCTTTCCCCCCTACATCACACTTTCTAATCAGGCAAGTGAGAGCATCATTTGCTCTCCTATCAAGCCAAGAGAGGAAATGTATACTCCTGTCATTCAGAGGCTATTGAATTCCAAATAATGTTTTAACTGCTGGTTTATGAGGCTGAGTCAGGCTTTAGGAAGCAAAGAAATCACGCAGTGTTATTTGTATTGTTAATAAAGCCTGAAATTAATTCCTTTATTCAAAGAACAACACACACTGCTTTCTGCTCTTGAGAGATTTCTTTTGTAAGAATGGAAGCGTTTAAAATAGCCACCTTTCCCATTCTGCATTTATTAAGCAGTCACATTTATCAAAAATCTGATAAGGTTTTAAACATAGCTCTTAATTGTCATGGATCTTTAATTAAACCTCCTCTTTTACTTTGCTCCTGGTCCCTTTGTAAAAACATGAGGTTTTGGGAAACACATTGTGAAACAAATATTATGGGTTGGATCCAGACAAAGGCAGTCACACGTGGGTCCCATTTATTTTCACTTTTCACATTTCTTTCAATGCAATCTAATTGAGATTGAGTCTGGGTCACTTCCAGTTAGCCACAATGCCATCTCAGTTGAAGGTCCATTCAGCAGAGTGGACCTTGGTGTGTCAAAGGTGGGGGAGACCGCTCCAGCGCAGTGGACCCCCAGAAGAACCCCCAATCGGGCATTTTGGGGGCATAGTTGTCCGACGGGTACCAAAAGCAAGCTCCTCCCTCCCCGGTGAGGCTCTGTTTTGAGTCCCTGAGAGTGGGGGGTGGGGTGGAAGCAAGCGGCACATGGATAAGATCGTTCCCTTTGACAGTGCAAAGCTGAGTAACTGAGTGGCATTAGCAGTCAATACTTCTAAGAAAAATTGATTTAAAAGGACCACGGTGGTGGTTTGAAGTTGGAACTATGTATAGACTAAAGAAAAAATAGATCCTCTTCTATTTGTGTGTCAGAAGTTTTTAAATGAAGCCTGGAATTAAGGACAATTTCAGAAAGTAGTTTGGAAATAACTTTCGATTTCACAGTGGAGTGAATACACCCTCCCCCATTTCCTGTTTTCTCTATGTTGTGACCTTCAAATGGGAGAGATGGGAGCCATAACAGATGTCTTTTACCAGACTGTGTTGAACCTAATGGTGGAAAACAACCAAGAAATGAAAGCATGTTTTTATGCAGTGGAAAAATTCAGGGAATGTCTCCAAGACTTTAAAGAGGAGACTGAAGAAAAGATGGAAAATAGAAAAAACTAAGATGTGGATGTTGGAGAGGTCGATATAATTGATAAAGAAACATTGAAGGACTGTGTTGACAGTCTGAATTCATTTGCTTTCATCCAGAAGAGAGGATTGGAACTGCAGTTGAGATGGGAAGAAGACTTTGAATTGGGAAAGAACACTGTTAGGGGAGAAATTAAGGGGTGGCTTGGGAGGTGGCAGGGAGAGAAATTTGTTGTTGGGGTACTGAATCAATGGAGATTGGGAGTGGGGTGAAAATCAAATGGATTTTATAGTCGGACCGTTAATTCTGGTTAAAATTTGGAATGGAGGGGTTAAGATTTTGTTGTTGTTTTTGTTAAAAGTAAACGAGTAAATAAAAAAGGGATAAATAATTTAGTATAAAGGATGTGGAAAGTGGGAAATTTTTGTTAATGTTTTAGAAAGGAAAGCTGCAGCAATGAAGGGGGTGGGAAATGATTTAATTTAAATTTATTATGAAATTGATAGTATAAAATTGAAATTTATGGAGATATTTGGAAAGGGTTTGTGAATTATTGGCTGTAGGGTTAGAAGTAGATGTTAGTATAAAAATTAAGATGAAATATGTATAATTGTTAAAATGTGAGAAATTTTAGAATAATAGCTAAATTGTAGGAAATGGTTAACCAGGGGTGTCAAACTCAAATTCATCGGGGGCCGCATCAGCAGTTTGGTCACCCTCAAAGGGCCGGTTATATCTGTAGGACTATGTGTCCACTCTTTATTATCATAAATTATTGTCACTGCATTCAATTATTACTGTTTTTTGTAATAATGTAAGTAATAACTAGCTCTGAAAGCAGAAACATAGTCAGAATAATGGCAAGTCAGAATAATGGCATTATTGTACAATTTATGTATTGAAAAGATCTATTAGAAATACAGATAATAGCAACAATAAAAATACCACAGTGCTAGCCCTTTCCTCAAAACACAGTCAGTTCCCATCTGCCAGCAGGGAGGGAGCCCATCTAGCTTCCCTAGGCAGGGAGTTCCAAAGTACTCTGGGCGGACTAGAGACCTTTTTTGAAAAATGAAAGCTCAGCGTCTGGGGTTGGGGAAGAGGTTGGGTTGGGGCAGCCATGGAAGGAGGCTCCTCTTCATGGGGGTCTGTCTGTGGCTGCTCAAGAGGGAGGCTTGGAGAGGGGGATTTATTTGGACAGCAGGTTTCAGAGCTCCAGCAGGTGCCCCCAGCAAAAGGGTTGCCCTTTGGCTTGATGGGGAGGGCTTTCTCTTGCAAGGAATGAAAGACCCACAAGGTGCACACACACACACACACACACACACACACACACACACACACACACACAGCTGCATCCGTCATCTAGCCCAACCCCCTGCAATGCAGGAATCCTGGCAGCTATTCCCTGGCAGCAACTCCAGGCAGGGCTGAAAGCTGGAGAGCTGTTGCTGCCAACCAGTGTTGGCTGCACTGAGGGAGATGGACTGTCCCAGGATCTGGCAGGCTCCTCTGTGCCTCATCCTTGGGAACAGGCATGGCATGTCCTCTCTGGCCAGCTGACACCTAGAGCCTGCCTGTGGCGCTCTGGAACGCCTCCCTGGACTCCCAGCCAGGTAGGGGCTGAAGGGCTCCTTGGGGGGCTGAAGAGCTGAAGCAGGAGCCTTGGGGGTCCTGTTAGGGGCTGGGGTGGTGAGGCAAGTGTTTCCTTGCAAAGGTGGCCCTTCAAAGGTGCAGGGGGGAGGAGGGGCTGAGAGGGAAATAGAGAAATAGAGAGAGAGAGAAAAGGAGGGAGGGGTCAGAGGGAAATAGCGAGCGAGAGGGAGGGAGGGAACTGTTAGCCAGCGGGGAAAGCGAACGGCAGGCACGCCTGATCAACTGCACAGGCACTTCACAGAAATTACTCGGAAGTCGCCCTCCTCCTGCACGTGCTTGCTTGTCCTGAGGACATGGGGCTTCCCGAGTGTTGTCCCTGCACAAGTTGGCAGCGCCGAGCTCTGCCGCGGGACAAATAAAGGGGGTGAGAGGCTGTGCCTTCTCTGTCCTGAGCCCCAAAGCCAACCGCAAGGACCTCGCCCGCCCTTTGCCGCTTCCTTCTTGAGGCAAACCGTTCCAGTTCCTCTCTGTGCCCTTCCCTTAGTGCCGCCGCCCCGCACTCCGAGCGGCTTCCTCACGGCACTCACCTCCCGCTGCCTCAGAGCAAGGCAAGAAAGGCAGGCAAAAAACGACACCTAAAAGTTTCTTTCCCTCCTGAGCAGCGAACGCGCCACTTACGAGAGCGCAGCGACTAGGCACTGGCCCTGTCTGTCCACAGTTTCCCTTCTCCTCGCTGCTCTCCCCCATCACGCATTGGCGCGCGCGTCTTTGGGAGGCGAGCACTGAGAGGCGGCTAACTTTGTGAAGGTACAGTGGTGCCTCGCTAGACGAAATTAATTTGTTCCATGGGTCTTTTCTTATAGCGAAAATTTGTCTAGCGAATCCCATAGGAATGCACTGAATTTTTTTTACTTTTTTTTTTTGCCCATAGGAACGCATTAATTGAATTTCAATGCATTCCTATGGGAAACCGCGATTCGCTAGACGAATTTTTCGTAAAATGCATTCGTCTAGCGAGGCAACCTCCGCTTGAAAAATCATCTCGTTAAGTGGAAATTTCGTTAAGCAGGGCATTCGTTAAGCGAGGCACCACTGTACTGAGGATTCGTTGTTATGGGGGCACAGTTTTTATATTACAAACAAATTTAAAGACTAATATATATTTGTCAACCATGGTTTAACAGGAAAAACATGTTTACACCTGTATAAGAGGCATGCTTTCATCATGTCACCCCAAATCAAGTCCTGGAAAATATAGGTTTCGAAGATACTGAATTTACAGTGTTATAGATTTCCAACCCCACCACAGAACTATAGTTTGGTGGCAACAATGATCAATGATGTAAAGCAGGGCACAAGCTGCAGCTGAGTTAAATTTCAACCACAAACCTTTACAAATGAACTGCTTTCTCCAGGATCTGAAATTTGGTGCTTGTGACCTTTTGCATCATTTCAAATTTACAATGCATTTATCAGTGGGTTGCCTGTGTATTCATGATTCAGTATTCAGGTTATGTAACCTATTTATATAACATGGTAGGATTTGCTAGGTGAATGGAATTTTAACTGAAGCTGTGGTGTGAATTAAGTATATTTAAGGTACTTATTTAACTTATATGCAGAATTCATTATGCGAAAGGCTGGACTAGATGAATCCCAAACTGGAATTAAGATTGCCGGAAGAAATATCAACAATCTCAGATATGCAGATGACACAACCTTGATGGCAGAAAGTGAGGAGGAATTAAAGAACCTTTTAATGAGGGTGAAAGAGGAGAGCGCAAAATATGGTCTGAAGCTCAACATCAAAAAAACCAAGATCATGGCCACTGGTCCCATCACCTCCTGGCAAATAGAAGGGGAAGAAATGGAGGCAGTGAGAGATTTATTGGGTTCCTTGATTACTGCAGATGGTGACAGCAGTCACGAAAATCTGAAGAAGTGTGCATGCACACGAAAGCTCATACCAAAATAAAAACTTAGTTGGTCTTTAAGGTGCTACTGAAGGAATTTTTTTATTTTACGAAAATAAAAGACGCCTGCTTCTTGGGAGAAAAGCAATGACAAACCTAGACAGCATCTTAAAAAGCAGAGACATCACCTTGCCTACAAAGGTCCGTATAGTTAAAGCTATGGTTTCCCCAGTAGTGATGTATGTAAGTGAGAGCTGGACCATCAAGAAGGCTGATTGCCGAAGAATTGATGCTTTTGAATTATGGTGCTGGAGGAGACTCTTGAGAGTCCCATGGACTGCAAGAAGATCAAACCTATCCATTCTTAAGGAAATCAGCCCTGAGTGCTCACTGGAAGGACAGATCCTGAAGCTGAGGCTCCAATACTTTGGCCACCTCATGAGAAGAGAAGACTTCCTGGAAAAGACCCTGATGCTGGGAAAGATTGAGAGCACAAGGAGAAGGGGACGACAGAGGACGAGATGGTTGGACAGTGTTCTCGAAGCTACGAACATGAGTTTGACCAAACTGTGGGAGACAGTGGAAGACAGGAGTGCCTGGTGTGCTCTGGTCCATGGGGTCACGAAGAGTCGGACACAACTAAACGACTAAACAACAAAGGTACTAAAATTAAATCCAAGGTCCCAATTCAGATACTTGCTTGGGCCAATAGGAAAAGATAAAGACAAGAATTTGGCCATGCTTGAAACATGGCATCTCTTAAAAAAAAAAAAACCACACACACAATAACATCCACAACAAAGGAACACACTCATATAAATCAGGTACATAAACTTATACAGAAAGGTTAGGGAAACTTGGACTCTTAAAAGACTTCTAGGATACTGTTTCTTTGTGTGATGCGCCTGGATCTATAGACGTTGTTCTGGGTAAACCAAGACAAGTGAAGCAGAATCCAGTTTCATAAAATTCACTGAAAACTTTCCACTGTTTATCAACTTGAGCCCACAGGCCACCTGGGTATGTTTTTTAGAACTCTCCCAAAAGGTCGGGGGGGGGGGGATAACTCCACATTATGACCACTGCGAGCGCCACCTTTCCACCCTCGCTGCTGGAATCTGACCTACAGACGTCAGCAGGAAAGCAATGCAGTCCCTGGCGACACTCTGCTGCTGAACTCAAAGTCATCTGATGACAAAGGGACATCACAAGAAGACTCCATCATGGAACTGGTGGACTAGACAGTTTAAGCAAAATTGATTCTATTCACTTCAATCTAAAAGGGGGGGGGTGTAGGCTTCTCTCCTATTGTAGGTGGGAAATTAGTGTACAGTAGTTAGAAAAATAGTAATAATTTCTTATTTATACCCCGCCCATCTGGCTGGGTTTCCCCAGCCACTCTGGGCGGCGTCCAACAGAAATATTAAAATACAATAATTTATTAAACATTAAAAGCTTCCCTAAACAGGGCTGCCTTCAGATGTCCTTTAAAGTCTGGTAGTTGTTTTTTCTTTCACATCTGGTGGGAGGGCGTTCCACAGGGCGGGTGCCACTACGGAGAAGGCCCTCTGCCTGGTTCCCTGTAACTTGGATTCTCGCAGTGAGGGAACCGCCAGAAGGCCCTCGGTACTGGACCTCAGTGTCCAGGCAGAATGATGGGGTTGGAGACGCTCCTTCAGGTATACTGGACCAAGGCTGTTTAGGGCTTTAAAGGTAAGCACCAACACTTTGAATTGTGCTCGGAAACATACTGGGAGCCAATGTAGGTCTTTCAAGACCGGTGTTATGTGGTCTCGGCGGCCGCTCCCAGTCACCAGTCTAGCTGCCGCATTCTGGATTAATTGTAGTTTCCGGGTCACCTTCAAAGGTAGCCCCACATAGAGCGCATTGCAGTAGTCCAATCGAGAGATAACTAGAGCATGCACCACTCTGGCGAGATAGTCAGTGGTCTCAGCCTGTGTACCAGATGAGGGTGCTTCGGAGCCAGACAGTCAATAGCCCTGGTTAACTCCACATTCCAGCAGGCCACCAGGGAATCTGCTGAAAGGCCATCAACATGGGATAAAGCATCCCCTACCACTCTCTGGAAACCATTTGGATCCATTAAGTGGTGGGGGCGGACCATCTGAATCAGTCCCACCTCCCTGCAGACGGGAAGGGTCACAGAGAAGTCCAGTTGCACCAGGAAGTGATCTGTGATCTGACTATGGCACTTCTTTAGTTTCGCTTTTATTTGGTGTCAGATCACCAGAATCCATAGAGGTGAACACCAGGTCCAAGGCATGTCCGCGGCTATGAGTTGGGCCAGACTTATTCAGGGACAGCCCCATGGAAGCCATGCTTTCCATGAAGTCCCAAGCGGCCCCTTGTAAGGTCGTGTCGGCATGGGTGTCAAAGTCACCTATAACAACCAAACTAGGTGTCTCCAGGAGAACATCTGCCATGACCTGAAGCAGCTTGGGCAGGGAATCCTTGGTGCAGCGGGGAGGTCGGTACACCAGAAGGAATCCTGTACGGCCCCTATTGCCCAACTTCCAGAACATTCACTCAAAGAACTGGGTCTTCCCAATAGGACACCTGGTGCAAACTAATGACTTCCTAAAAATCACTGCACCCCCCCCCCCCGCCACAAGGCCTGGGTTGCTGTGCGTAAGAGAAACCTGGTGGACAAGCAGCAGCAAGCACAGGCCCATCTGCTTCATCCAACCAGGTCTCCGTTACACATGCCAGGTCAAGTCCTCCATCCACGATCAAGTCATGGATGGCAGTGGTCTTATGAATCATTGACCTGGCATTGCATAGCAGCACCTTCAGGTCATGTGGGTATCCCTTGCTGATTCCAGTATCCATCCGGTCACAACCAGACCCGTAGGCAGGGATAGTCCTCAAACAATGACTAAACCTGCCTCCTCGGTAATGACATGGTCTGGTCTTAGCATAACTCCTCCTCCTACCCGTGATCACTGAGATCGGTTGTCCCAGTGCATCCTCTCAGCCATTTTGTTGGCTGGGACCCACTCCCAGGCAGCCCTGACCCCTCCCCTTAAGAACAAAATAAAACCTATATAAGCACACCCCAAAAAACAGTTAAACAATAAAAACCAAAAACAATAAAAATTACAAATGTGCCAAAATTAAGCAAATTCCCAAACCCGACTAAACCCACCCTACCACAAAGTATTTAAAAAAGTAAAAAAGAAATAAAAAAACATTTTAAAACATTTTAAAAAGAAGTCTGCTGCAGCAGTCCTTTTGAGGCCTGTCAGGCCCCGCCCTGGACCAGATGGTGAGAGGCAAGGGGCAGGACCTGCAGGCACTTACCGGTAGGCAGGGAAGTCCTCCTGGGCAGCAACAACAGCAGCAGCGGTAGCAGTCCTTTTGAGGCCTGTACTCTCACCTATAGCTGCAGTTGAGGTTTGGGCACACTGTTCTTATTAGGGATATGCTTGGTTAATCAAATTGCAAGTGTTTAACTGACTGCAAGGCTGCCCCCGTTTAAATGGACAAAACCATCAGTAAAATGTGTTAATTCAGAGTGCCTCTAAGGTAAAGGTAAAGGGACCCCTGACCCATGACTGACTTTGGGGTTGCGGCGCTCATCTCGTGTTATTGGCCGAGGGAGCCGGCGTACAGCTTCCAGGTCATGTGGCCAGCATGACAAAGCCGCTTCTGGCAAACTAGAGCAGTGCACGGAAATGCTTACCTTCCCGCCGGAGCGGTACCTATTTATCTACTTGCACTCTGACGTGCTTTTGAACTGCTAGGTGCTGACTGTTGCCCTACTACAACAAATCTCACTTTTAAAAGAGTATTTTTTTGCAGTTTAGAAAGTGATAGGAAATGCATTGAAAAGTAGGGTATGAATGAATGAATGCTAAATAGGGAGACACAAACATAGCTGCCAAGTTTTCCCTTTTCTCACGAGGAAGCCTATTTCAGCATAAGGGAAAATCCCTTTAAAAAAGGGACAACTTGGCAGCTATGGACACAAACACCGTGTAAACAAATTAGGATTGAAGCACAACTGTTGAAAGGTTCTTTGAAAGGGCCCTACTTATAAGATTGTGCACCACAGTCAGTTTTAGAAGTATGCCATCTTATGTTCTGGTTGCTGTTTTCTTTGATGAACAGGGCTGAGGCATTGCAGAGCAGGAAACTTATTCAATTGCATTGCAGAGCAGGAAACTTATTCAAACATGCTTATACTTAGGTCCTTAGAACAGTGTCAGTTTTTCTTCCTTGGTATTGACTGCAATGCTCATGTCTGCCAATCCATGCTCCATCTTTTAAGAACTGCAGATGTGGCGTCTGTACTATTTCCCCCTGCTTTCAGAGATACATTTTCTGGGTGACTGTACAGTTTCATAAAATAGATTAGGTCCAGTTAGATTAGGCTTACATTTTCAAGGAACATACATTATGCTGGATAATCACATCTTTCAGATTAGGATACCAGTACAGAGGCTGGGACTTAAGGGCCATCAACCTCAGCAAGCCTTCTCGGGGCTTGTCTGCACTTTGCCTTTCCCACACCTAAAAAGCATGGTTCTGAGTGGCCTTCCGCTTCTCCTGTACTTTCTAGGCAGGGGTCTGAGCAGGTTTCCATTTGCCCCACCACTTTCCCCAGAAAACCCACTCTTTACTACTGAATAAGAACAAATGCCAATCCACGGAAAACCTGGGACTCAGCTACATTAGCCAAAAGAAGTGTTTTAATGCATTATAAACATGCAACACCATATGGCGCTGTAGAGCACAAAACTTTTCTATATGATTTTAAATACAGGTTTTTTTCTTTTGTTAAAACGATTTAATTTATGACTTATAGTGGGTTTTTCCTGTATGAAGATCCAGCCCTGATTGAGGTTTGCTCCAATTCAGCAGCAAGCAGCAGCCAGGCAATCAGAAGTGTGGACAAGCACTTACAACCAATTGGGCTAACTCTGCCCATCATTGGCTCTTCCTCCCTGCTATTGGCCTCCTTGCCTTCCACCCAACCAAGCCCAATGGACACCACCCACCTCTGGCCTACAGTCTATTTTTACCCCAATTATACAATGATTTATCATACAATTGTTACCCCCCCCTCCACACACAAGTGTTTGCACATCACTTTCCTTATTGTAAAAAGACTGATAGGGTGGAAATAGGTAGGTTTGTTGTGCAAGAATGGCAAATCCACTGTCATTTCACAACCTGGATTTTCCAGTATGGTATGCAAAACAGCTGCAGAACAGAAGTAGCCTGGAAGCAGCCACCATCTTTTCTGGTTTTCATGCCCACTCTGTACCTTCATATCTCTATTTCTGCTGACTTTTCTGCTCTATTTCTGCTTACTTTTGGCAACATGGTTGCCAAAAGATATAGCTGCCTGCCTACAAAGAGTGAGGTTCATGTGCAAAGCCAAATAAATATTAAAGTTGGCAGCAGGAATGGGGGTGGGAAAAAAAAAACCTTAATGAGGGATTGTTCAGGATTACTTCAACTTTCATTTAATTCATATTTATTAATTCTGAAATAAATATGAATGGGAGCCCTTTCATTTTCATTTTATATGTTCCAAATACACATCCTAATTAGCATTCGTTCGAAAATAATTCAACCTAAATAAAGGATGAGTACTATATTAACAACAGCAAATTGAATGCTTCCAATATTTCTATCCATTCTAGAAATACCTGTTGAAATCATTTTGTATTCAGTGAGTTTTCTTTCCAGGTGTGACCATTTAAGGAAGATGAATAAGTATACTTCAGAATTAATGTTTTCTTGGAAATAATGCCCTCTAAGTACTTAAAAGGGTAGATTGATTTAAAATTTGGTTTTAAATTCCTAAAAATAGGACTGATAGAAATCAAACTTTCCATTTTGTAAATCACATGTTCCTTTTTCTTTAAACATCTATTCTAATTTAGTTGCTGGAGGAACTTAGAAATAACGAGCTAGAAGTTTAATCCACGACTGAGTCTTGCCACCCACAGCTGAGTGTTGCATAGAACCCCTAGTATGAATCTCACCTCTGTCATGAATTCACTAGGTCTTAGGTCAGGCTTCCCCAAACTGCGGCCCTCCAGATGTTTTGGCCTACAACTCCCACGATCCCTAGCTAAGAGGACCAGTGGTCAGGGGTGATGGGAATTGTAGTCCAAAACATCTGGAGGGCCGAAGTTTGGGGATGCCTGTCTTAGGTCAACACCCCCCTCCCCTTGCTCAGCCTCAGTTCCCATATATGCAATATTGCGGATAGTAACATGGGGTTTTGTAAGGTTTGCAAGACACTGAAGCACCTTGTGACACTTGAATGCACTATACAAGAAGCCTAGCAACATGAATGGGAGCCCTTTCATTTTCATTTTATATGTTCCAAATACACATCCTAATTAGCATTTGTTCTAAAATCATCCATGTTCCAGCCATAGCTTTGCAAAGGCCCATCTGCATAACTACAGCTTGGTGGTGGTGGAGGACTTCTGACTTGCAGGCCTAGTGAGGTCCGTCACACCTCTCTGGTGCATTAGGCCATTTTGGGCAACCCACACCCACCTGCAGTCACCTGGTGCCATATGATGGGAAAACCAAACACCTTTTTTTGCAGAAGAGGAAAGGGCTATTGCTTCCTCTGGTAGACATCTGCTGGCAGGGGCAGCCTGCCCTGTTTCATTGCCTGAAGCTAAATGGGAAGTTGCCCCTGTTGTCACCGCCCCACCTGCCTACCCAAACTTCAGTCACTGGGGTGTGTGTCTGTGGTGGCTGCAGTTTCCAGAAAGCACCATCCCAGCTTCTCCTTGACTCGGAGTGCATCCTGACTCTCTTGTTGGAAGAACTCCAAGCACCACTGGTGAATACAGAGTTGAAGGGGAGGCAC
The DNA here is from genome assembly GCF_963506605.1 of Zootoca vivipara. Taxonomy (NCBI): domain Eukaryota; kingdom Metazoa; phylum Chordata; class Lepidosauria; order Squamata; family Lacertidae; genus Zootoca; species Zootoca vivipara. The sequence continues at coordinate 4,099,184 of NC_083288.1, read as the reverse complement.
TGCCCAGGACTCAGTATGCAACTACCTCCGCAACTGAGCATTGCACAGCAACCCCAGGGCTCTGGATGTTGTCCTGTGTTCTGTGCACATTTAGAATGGGTGCACGGAAATCATTTTAAAAGCAATGCATACAGGATTCACACCTATCATTTTTCCAGATGCATCTATCTTCTACATAGGTTTAATTTTCGTGCTGTTGTTTCACAATTGCTTTTCAATACGGCTTTATGACACTTGGCTATAAACTGCTCTGAGGACCTAATCCAAGTGCAAGACACACAACAGAAATATTTTTCATGAATGAGCAAGCAGGGGGGTTGCAGTACCCTAAGGTATAATTCACCAATAAAAAATTGTACCTTGAAAACAAGGAATACTCCAGATGGAGAAGTCAAAGCTTTTGTGGCTTCTAGAATATTTGTATGACTCTCTATGCTATTAACTGATCATTAATATTCAACTTGAAATGACCATGTGAGATAATCAGAATGATCTGCAAGTATGATGTAGATGATCACCTCAGAAGCTGTGGAGTGAAATGGAAGATGAAACAAAAATATGCAAAACCTGATCCTCATGAAACCATCATTTCAGAGCATTGAGGGTCACCGTATCACATTCATTCTGAAACCTTTTGATTCCAGACTGAAAAAGGGGGAGGAGAAAAAGAACTTCTTGGGAAAACTACAATACATTTGTAATTCAATTCTGCACTGCTACATTTGTAATTAAAGAGAAAAAATAGGTTTTAATATAAACATATACACAATGTTTCTTAAATTTCTGGATGATTTTTCTCAGAACTAGCCTTTATATACATAATTTTAGTCCATGATGATATATTCCACATGTTCTTTTAATTTAATTTATACACTTATTGACAAAGACAAATTATTAAATACCATACAGTGATGACTTATTTCAATTCTCTCCCTTGAAATGAAACTGAGACCAGTGTACCTTAAAGCAAATTACCAAAGTACAACTCATTCATACTTTACATACATTGAGGTGCATCCAGGTTTTTTCAACATTTCACTCACATCACATAACAAAATCAATTCGTATACTGTAATACCTTTGTAGAGCAATTGCTGTTCCTAAGCCACTCACACCATTGCTGACTCTCATGCTGTCATCATACAAATGTTTGTATCCACACACAGAAACCTCAAATGCTATATGTCTAATAAATTAATTAAGGCTGCAGCCATAAACATACTCACTAGGGAGTAAGTGGCTTTGAAGATAGCGGAACGTCTGAGCTAGCATGCACAGGGTTGCATTATAAGCTTATTACACTTTTAAAGCCATGGCTCTTCTTTGTGGACAAGTCTAAAGATTATTCACCATTCTAGATAAATAGATTTTGTTTGTTTGTTTGTTTGTTTGTTTGTTTGTTTGTTTGTAGTATTCTTGCTGCTGCACGGCAGCCTGTTTTTCCTTGTATATCCACATGTAGGACAAATTTCATAGATACTTCAAAATGCAAGCAGAAGTGATCCCGCAACTGAGGAGGGGTACTTATAGATCCATCCACAAGATCTGACCAAGCCATACATAATAAGCATCCATGTGTTATTTGAAAGCTGAACACAATGGGATGGCTTAGCAATAGCAGTGATGTTGCTAAAGCAATGGAAGAATTGGCCCACGATCAGGGTAGATCTGATGGACAATGAACTAAGTGTTTTAGCATCTGAACATTTATGCCCTTTACATTTTAGCAGCAACAGTATATTTATGTCAGCAGTAAATAGTCTTCCAGCATCTGATGAAAATGTTTACACTAACAGTAAAAGACACTTTGCTATCTGTATCTGAAGAACAACAGATTTCGAAACAGAGGAGCAGATCAAACAAACTGAATTTAAAAGCATCACCCGTCTCAGAACAAACATGTGGAAGAATTAACAAGATAAAGAGCAGGTAAAAATAACCAGTGGAAGACAGATAGTATCCTCTTTCACATACAGTTGCCCCACTGCCCTTTCTGCATATCACATGATCTCTGCCTGCTTTAAATATGTTGATCAGTAATGCAGATAGATTTACAGAGGTTACATACAGTGCCATTGCTCCAGCCCTTGGTATTTCATTTCATAAATATGCCTGAGCAAAGTAATATTGCCAATGTTAACTGGTATTGGGATGATTCAGTCCAATTTTGTGGGAGTTGTGGAATACTCAACTCTTTAGGCAATGAAGGCACTTGGCTCTTCAAATAATTAGGTTGCTTTTCCATTGATATTGCTGGTTGGTCTTCCTCAGGTCACAGTGGAGAGCACTGGAATCTTCTAATGAAAAATGTTTTAAGGCAATAAAAGGTGCATACAGCGAGTACATCAAGATTTTTTTCTTGTTTTCTGTGTGCGTTACATTCCACATCACATGCCTTTACAAACTTACCTGATTCATATGTAGATTACATGGTTCAGTAATTTCCCACAGAATTTTAAAGTGCCACAGTACAAACTTGCTTTCTCTTCCCCAAAGCCTTGGCGAGCTCTGCCATAATCTATCACCACAAACCACTTGGGCTTGACATGTGTCTTTAGAAAGATGAACTCCATTTCTTCCCATTTATGCTAACTGGAATCCAGCGGGCGAACTAGTCCTTCTTTATAAACATGAAGAATAGCTTCACAGACAAATTTGTACTGACTCTGCATAACACACACACACAAAAAGGAAAAGGTTAAAAATAACCTACGTTATATTGCATTTATATAATATCATCATTTTCATACACTAAAGTTAACACCAGCATTGCCTTTAAGACCAAGATGGATAGCATGCACAGCTGCCATAGTTCTGCAGGGGGAGGAGAGAGAATCAGCATTAGGTTCTTCAGGTGATTTAAATCCATCTCTGAAGAGCTGAGATAGGTAGCAGAGACAGGGAAAAAAGATAAACCAGCAGAATAGAGGAGGCAGCACAAATTAAAATGGGTTTATCTAAGCCAAATAAAATCTATAGTGCACAGGAAACCACTGTTTCAAATCAGGCCTCGGCGAATACAACAGGATTTCTTGAATAGTTCTAATTCTTGCTGGAATCTCCCTCTGAAAGTATTTTGTTGAAGCATGGCAACTTTAGAGGCAATTAAGTGTTCTTCAGCAGAGACAGAATCACTGTGTACAAGGGATACTATAGCAATGAAATTCCTGTATCAGCTTGGGGGCAGGACTAGATGACCACTGAGGTCTCTTCGAACATTACTATTATATGATTTCAATATACTGAAATTGGGTCAAACACATTGAAAATAGGCTCCTGTACTTTTTACTTACTGATGTTTGCACCATCATAGCACGATGGTCTCGCATCTTTCGTACAATATCCAGTGGATAAACAGGTTGGCATTTTTCAATTAAGCACAGAGCTGTTTCCATAGCAACCAATACTCCAGTCCGGCCTATTCCAGCACTGCAAGAGGTAAGCAACAAGACTGCATTTTTTTAAAACAACAACCAAAGCATATGTTTTGTCCTGAATTCATATTAAAATTATGGCTTTAAAAAAAATACTGTACAGAAAATCTCTTGAAAATATTAGGAATGCTGAATAAAACAGAACACTTAAAAATCACTTCAGCAACATGTTCTTTGCAAATTTGTAAGAAAAACATTTCACAGAAAAATGGAGAAAACAAGTAGGTTTTAGTAATCAATGGTTAAATATGTAATTTTATTTAATTCAAGCTTGGAGTTTTGCTCCCCCCTCCCCGAAGTAACAGGATATCACAAAGAAAAATTCAATGGTCATAGCTGCCCTATTGGGGGAGTGGGGCAGAAGGAGTTATCTCCTCACAGTTAAGAGACTGAGAGCAGGCCAGAAGATTATATGCTCCTCCCTTACCCAAGGCAAACTTCCTCCACCCACCATAACAGTGGTTAAACGGTACACCGGCATCAAAATCAATGAGAGTTAAAAATAATCAGGTACACTGCTTAATCAGAAATTCCAGCCAGCTTCAAATCCTGGTTTCAAATAATTATAAACAGCAAACTTAGACAACCATGGTTAAAATCATATTGGCATATATATATTTAAGTGCAGTTTAGAAAAGCAAGAATGTGCTCTATGGAGTGAGCCATTCTATGCAACCATAGAAGAGATTGTGCATCTTGCGAATGAGACGTCTATGAGTGCATAATAAGCAATTGTGTGCTCCCACACAGAAGAGCAGCCCTCCTGGGTCAGAGCAAGAGTCAATATAGTCCAGCATACTGTTTCTCACAGAGGCCCACCAGATACCCCCGAGAAGCCCACATGAGGGACATCAAGGCAATAACGCACTTGGTATTCAGTGGCCTCTGAAACGGGAGGTTCCATAGAATCAGAGTTGCCAGGAACCATGGAGGTAATCTAGTCCAGCCTCCTGCAATAGAGGATGACAGGTGGCGGTCCAACCTCTGCTAAAACATCTCCAAGCAAAGCAAAGGCCACCTCTTAGGCAAGCAGACTGTTCCACTGTTAGATAGCTCTTATAGTTAGTAAGTTTCTCGTAACATTCAGCCAAATATGCTTCTCAGCACTTTCCATTCATAGGTTCTAGACCTGTCTTCTGGAACAGTTTGCTCCATCTTCTGCATAACAACCCCTCAGATATCGTGTCCCTCCTCCGTCTTCTCTTATCCAGGCTAAACATATCCAGCTCTTTCAACTATTAATTATAGGACTTAGTTTCCAGACTTCTTGCCACCTCAGTCACTTTCCTCCAGACACACTATAGTTTGTTGATGCCCATCTTAAAATGTGGTGCCCCAAATTGGTCACAGTACTCCAGATGTGGTCTAACCAGCATAGAATAGAGTGGAACTGTCACTTTTCCTTCTGGGTTCCCACCACTTTTAACTTCATAATACGTACACTACTAGTACATATCTTATTTGAATTTTTCTACTCTACTCTCAAAGCTAATTAAGCCAGTGGCCATCGCCACATCTTATGGCACAGAATTCTATGAATCAACTACGGTAACTGCCAAGTGAAGAAGTACCTCCTTTTGTCTGTCCTGAATATTCTGCCAATCTGTTTCATTGCATGACCCCAAGTTGTAATATGAGAGAGGAATAAATTAATAAGTCTTTGAATAACTACTAGTCATGGTGGTTATATGGAATCTTCAGGTTCAGAGATAATATGCCATTGAGTGCCAGCTACTGAGTTACGTCTTCATGCCTTGTTTGTGGGCCACCACTAGGAAACAGATGCTGAAGTAGAAGGACCCTTCATCTGATCCAGTGTGATTCCTATGCGTTCTATTTTTAAAAAAGAAAATAACAATAAACCCCACCCCACATAAAATCACACAACCAAGTTGCATTCACAACCAGTCACATTTAAGCTATGTTTTCTGTCTTTTGGGAAAGTCCACTGAAATGAATAAGCATTTAACATACATTTGAACAGTTTCTAAGCAGCCTAAAGCAGTAAGAGCAGTTTTGATTCACTATCAGCTACAACACATTCAATATTCATGAAGCAGACTCAAGAAGTATCACAAACTATTGTGCCAAATGGTTATATGCAGAATTATTTACTGCACCTGCAGTGAACAAGAACTGGCACATTTCCCACTCTCTTTGATCTCATGTAGGTCACAAATTCCAAAAAGTCTGTGGAATCGTCAGGAACACCATGATCAGGCCAAGCCACATACTGGAGATGAGTGACTGTGTGTTCTTCCTCTGTCTGAAATAAATTAACACTTTCACTATAAAGGACTACAGACATTACTGCAAAAACAGCCTTAACTGAAAATTATGTTATGGGAAAATATTGAACAAACCATTGGTCAGTTCAGAGTCTTGCTCAACAATAAATATTGTTGATTTGTGGTCAAAACCAGTAGATCATTCATTTATTTATTAGCTGAATCTCTTTCTCTGCCCCCCATATCCAGAATAGTATTTTCTGTTGTCTCTCTCAGTAGACCCTGGCAATGTACAGTAAACCTACTAGAAATCTAGTTACATTCTCATCTGAATGTTTTCTGTACTCCACATACCAATCAAAAATGTGAAACTGTGATAGCAAATTGTTTATATTTCCATTTTTACAAAGGCAAAAATACTGACACATTCAGAGAATCCTAACTCCAAGCCACCTGTAACACACTGGGTTCCCTGGGGACTCCCTCTTAAGGCACTTTGTCTCTTTATGGCTGGGACTGCCACCTGGTGGGAAGAGAGCTGCTTCAGCTAAATAACAGCTTGGCTGTTGAGAAGAGATTGGAGGTCAGCAGTTTTAAGCAGACTGCAGCAGAAGGGAAACATTAAACCCACTTCTCTATGCACCTAACCTCTCTGCAGCCGTTTTTTTAAAAACAGGTGAGTTCAACATAGTAACACATATAATGCAATGTATAGTTTGGTCCAAAGCTGGTGCTTCCATTTTGCAAAAAAAACTCTGCAAACTCTGTCACAGTATACCAGACACAAAATGTAGGCAGGGTCTGTTTAATGAACAAAAGATGCAACAATGAGCAATCAACTCCAAACCAAATTTGCCATATACCAATTATGCTGCCATAGCCATGTCTACATGTGGCTATATTTTGCCAAAGCCTGCATGAATGCTCAAAGCTCATTAGAGGTCAGTGGCCCTAGCCAAACTGAAACAAACAATAGCAAGATAGGTAAAGCTGCATCAAACAATTTGGACAGGGACAAGAAAGGGTCCCAGTGGTTTCCATGCAGCTTCTTATGCTTTGTTCTTCTACGTTTACTGTTCATTCATCATAGGGTGCTGTATTTGAAGTGTAATAAGAAGAGTCCAGCTGGATCAGGCCAAGCACCCATCTACTCTCTGTTCTCCCAACTGTCATCCAGATACAGTATTATTCCAAATAGGGTTGCACCATAGATTTGCATAGTAATATTATTCCATTAGCAGTTTTTTGTTATTTTCCAAATTACCCCTAAAATAGAAATGACATTTTTCACAGCTTCTTCACACTTTGGTCATTTGAGCTATCAACCACAACTGCAAGGTTTCATTCCTTCTCAGTCATCACTAGGATCTGTTTGTGATAGTTGTGAAACCAGGATTTTTGGTCCAGTACTTATCACTTTGCATTTTACATTACACTGCATTACCATTCAGGTTTGTAGGATTCTCTCTCCTCACTTTTCTGTGCAGCAAAATAAGGAACTGAGTGCTGTACCACTATACTGCACATAGATTTAGTGTTTGAATCAGCAATCACTTATTCATATAGAAATGAGAGCTCAAAATTTTGGCATGTATATGCAAACTTGTACAGTATATGTATTCTCGCGCATGTAAGCATGCACATGCATTGGTGACGAAGAAAGCATCCAAGCTCTATATTGAATCTCATGCCACATACAGCTAAGAGCACTTATACTTGAGTTGCTTATTAATAATAATAATAATAAACAACCAGAAGGTTAGCTTTGACTCGAATAATCTTTGTAGATACATATTCCAGTAAGGCTGAGCAATGGACCAAGCGCAGCAGCATTTAGATCAGGCAACAAGCATGACATGTACATAACCACGTCTGAAGTTTTAATGGTTTTTTTCTTGTAGCAAACTAAAAAAGTAAAAATGACTTACTTCAATATTTGTAATAACCATTTCTCTAAACACGTAAGCAATGGTACAATCTTCAGATCGACACTTGACGCGAAAGTTGCCATAATCCAGAACGTCTGGAGGATCAGGCCAATAAGGATGACATTTGGTCTAACACAAAAGAAAAAACTCATCCAGTCACATTTATATCTTCTATGGAAACATATCTTAGAGGGTTGCTCAAGCAATGCTAATAATCGACATAGTACATACCATGTACTAATTGACACGGCAAAAGGCCCAGGTCCAGGCCAAAGAGTTAGCAGAAGCAATCCCCAAAATATCTCTAGCAGCCGCCACCGCCGCCACAGCAGCTGGAGTTAGCTTATGTTCTAGCAGGCCAGAGTATATAAGGCTTTCATCTTTAGCCTTTCAGTTGCTGGAAACAAAATAGCTCCTTGGTCTTTCCTCCTTGATATGCTAAAAAATTTCACAAGCCACAACTTATTGTCCACCTGCTAAGTTACACTGAAGAATGAAGAAAGAGGGCCTAGTTCCAATTTGTCAAGCAAATCACATCTGAATTCACATACAAACCTCCACACCCAGGAATGGCTTGATAATCAGGTAAACTGTACCTACCCGCCCTCGTTCTGTAAGAGTTGTCAACATGATAATCAGTGATAATCGGTGATCCCAAACTGCTTGCCAGAAATGAACACAGGTGTGTGGAAGAGGCCCTTGAGTGGCTATGTATTTGTTCACAATGCCTGCAGGAGGAATTTCCAGCTACAAGAAGAAAGAAAGCTGTAAATAAGGTTGATTCTTACTAGTAATTTTATTGAAGTATTAGCAAATGCAAGTGGATAATAAATAACAACAACAACAACAACAATTAGTATTTCTAGTTATCCTCAAATACAACATCAACCCACATGATTAGGTCACTAAATCAAAATTGAACAAGAAATTGTACAAGAAATTGATAATTTATGTAAAAAAATTGATAATTCTGATAATTCTGATAATTTTAGTTCTGTAGACCCATTGAAATTAATGGACCTGTTAGTCCTGTCCATTAATTTTAATAGGTCCACTAGTATGGAAACAACTCGTTATAATTATTTCAAGACTTGTCTGTGTTACTTACGTTAACATAATTTGCATTTATGTAATCATCATTTCCTTGTAATATTACTCGAGTAATATCATCTAGCAAGAGAAAAAAATAGTAATTAGGTTGTATAAATTAGTATCACTTTTGACAGAGATGGGGGAATCAATTAGCTGCACAATATGGTCTGCAATAACGGTATTTTGAAAACTTAAGTAAATGAACAATGACCAAATAGGACAGGAAAGAATAGAATGTGCTGGATTCAAATGAATCCTGAATCTCGAGCAGACGTGGTTGCTTCCGAAAGATTTGGGGCTTTCAAACCAAAGTGGGGTCACTCCAAAGGTTCCCAGATAAACACAGGAATCTCCAAAGTGGGGAAAAAAACAGTGCAGGCAGTGGGCCTGCCAAAAGTGAAAAATTATCCTCAAGTGAATGCCATATAAGCCAATGTCAGAATGGGGAGAAGGGGGAACGTCTTTTTTTGGCTGAGTGTTCTATAGCTTCTAATCAAATGGAATGATTCCGAAGCAGTGATGGTAAAGTAATATATCATCACTTTCTGTTCTGTTCTGTGCTAGTTCTGCTATTGCTGCTTACTTGAAACAGTCCTGTCAAGTCGGTTTACACTTCATTTCTGTGACTTTTAGTGCTAACTCAGCAGAGCCAAGTCTGAAGGTGAGTCCCTCCACCCCTTCATTTTAATGCCTTAGCTCCTGCATCTATACTTCTGACAGGTTTCTTACTTAGGAGCACTTCTATGATTTTTAGAATGTTCATAAAGTTGATGGCAACAGAATACGGGAGATTAACCCCACCAAAAATGCAAATGTTTGGCAGTATTAATCCTGTCAAACATACAAATTTCATTCCATTCAGTCAAAAATTTTAAAAAACTTATATGCTGTTAATAATATTAATAATAATCAAAGTTTAATGTGCCCTCCTGAACCTATCCTACTGGAATTTAGCAAAGGAGGGTCTCCCCGAGGGCCTATTATACCTGCAAATTCCATCTAATTCTGTCATAAATGGGGAGAAAGAATTATAGCCAGTGTGAATGGGAAGACGTGAAGTTTCATTCCCCCAAAATTAGGCAGCCTCCAAATTTGTCTGAGCCAAATCAGGTTGTTTTCTGAAGCAATGCTACAAAACACAGCACTGTCTAGGGGAGGCTTTCTCAACATCAAGTTCTTAGATGTTGTTGGGACAACCACTCCCTGGTCCTTGACTGCTGTCCCTCCTGGCTAATGATGAGAGCTGTAACCTAACAACATCTGGTCCAGGTCAAAGGGGAACAGGGGGGGAAACACTACTTTCCTCCTTTTGAAACCCTTCTGATTTCCATCCCCTGTTGTGCTATATGGTGCTAAAAAGCCCTAGTTCAAGATAGGCGTACTACACACACATCCTATATTACGGTCCAAAGACCCGCAAAAACAATTTCAAGAGCAATTTCAAAAGCAAAGTAGAGCAGACATCTGGAAAAGACAGTACTAGACAGTCACTGTGTTTTATCCAAGACATGTTGATTTCTAATTCTAACTACTTCTGAGAGAAATTTTGCCCTGACCAAAATGTCTTATCTTCAAAGAGATACTTGAGATAAAAGATATCAGAGTTTCCAGGTAGATTTACCAATAAGGGCTTAATTAATTGCTTCTTGGCTTGTTTATACAGCCCACATATAGTAAAATGTGTTTTATGCAACCAACAGCTTGAGAACATAAACAGAGTATTCTGGTAAGTTATACCAGTTAGCTTGGGACTTCAGATGACTCAAACTACAGTACTCTCTTGTTGAACTTTGAGTGGAGCATAGGAGCCGTTTGAAGCAGATGGGATATGGTCAACAAGCACTCAGGTGACACCAATCTCTCTTTACTCCACATACCTATAGAACAGGTTCAGGGACTATCACGGTACTTTGCATGACCTGATGAGTAACTGTTTGCTGGAGCTTCGTAGTGTTATGCACTGCGCCTTGGTGGCTTTCCCTTACTCCCGATTCTCCTGCCTTCCCATATGCTCTCAACACACTCAACTACATTGTGTGCAAATGAAAAGAGGCCCACCAAAAGACCAAAGGGATCGGTCATCCATTTGCTCTAGTAGTCTCCTCCTGCACCTTGTTGTTTCTTTGTTGCTAGGGAGTGGTTGGCAGGCAGGGACAATGCATCCTGCTGGGATGCTACTGGGTAGGGCTAGCCTGTCAGCTAAATTAATTAGGGAATGGATTGGTCACATGGGGGGGTTGTCAAAAGGAGTGGTGGGTCAAAGAGGGCTGATTATCTTAATAGGTGTGCCTATCAGAATACTAGGGGTGGGCTCACCCTTTTCAAGACCAGGTTTGTACTCTGGATTTGAACCAGGGTCCTCTAGCATGCAAGACTTAAGTTGTTTTATGAGACCACTTTCAGTCCCTGTGCTCCTAACATCAACATTGATTGCTATAATAATAATAATAAGAATTTATTATTTATACCCCACCCATCTGGCTATGAGGAAAAGGCCAATGCCCCACAATATGTCAAGACACCTGTCTGCTGCTGTGGTTGAGCAGTTTGGGAACTGCTCTGTAGAGGCTACAAATTGGTTTGAGTTTTCTAGATGTCCAGAGATCAGGGGGGGGGGGGTTCCAGCCTTCTGTCTGGTGGAGCTTAGCCTCCAATTTCTGCTTTCAAATCCAATATCCTATGGGCAACTGGAGGGTACTGTGCCTGTGTCTGCTTTTGTTGCAGTTTCTGTTTGGTAAAAGGGCGCTTCTCTCTGTGAATGGGTCTTGAACCACTGTGTATACTCTGTGCAAGCTCCCTGTGTAGGGAGATACTTGATCTACTAGTGGAGCTGTCATGGATCTTTAGATATGGCATAAGGTAAGTTCAGGATTAGTTGCCCCATTTACGTACGACAAATGTACTTTTGCTTACCCTGAATATGTAGAAATAACCTTATTTCGAGGTAGTCCTGATTCACTTTTAGACTGATAAGCATGGAATTGCTGTTAAATATTACAAGGTAAATATTAAAGGAAATAAAGGGCAAAATATAATTTAATACTCACATGGCAGAACATCTTTGTACCGATTTTTCTCCATGTTCTGAGGTAGCTTTGCACAAGTAATAGCTAATCCTGGCTTTTTTCTATAAAGTTGCTGAAAGAAAATAAAAGCTCTTCACTGAATAATTTAATAAGGATCAAGTTGAATCTAGGCAGTCCAGGACCTTCATGCACACTGCCCAGACTTGCTTGAATTATAACAAATATAAAATAATTCCCCACAAATGAACAACTGGCACTTCCTGATCTCTGTAGATGGCAGCTTGACTGGCTCTGGAATTTGGGGTGGTCTTGTAATTACAGACTCCAGATCTCTGGCCAGATCTCATGACAAGTGAGTTGGGGGCTTATTTTATTTTGGGGCCTTGTTCCAAAGTGTTAGCAAATAAATGATAATGCAGGATTAGGCATTTACAGAAGAGAGTTACAGGGCAGGAAGGCGTTCTTAATCCTTGGCTTCCCTATCAAGTCAGAGGAAAGCTGACTAAATACTCCTTAAATTTTGATGCTAGTTCTTAACAGGATTACAGAATAACAGAAATTGTAAGAAGATAAACTTACTCTTTTGACAGCTGCGTGTCATTTAAATACACTGTTAAATAAAATCTAATTATAGCATTATGATATCTACATTGCACTTCTAAAACTGCCAATTAAAGGACTGCATTTAGGTTTTAATTTTGCCGTGAAACACAAGGGCTTTGTAGGCCTATCCAAGCAGCACTTATTAACAAAACATTGCATTTTTCTGCTTTTATATTTTTAGAAACTTGCACTTCAGTACAGTCATACCTCAGGTTGCAAACGTGACCCGTGCGAGAGGCACGTTCACAATCTGCAGCGCTGCGCCTGCGCGTGATGCGATTCGGTGCTTCTGCACATGACGTCATTTTGTGTTTTTGCACATGCGCGAGCGCCGAAACCCTGAAGTAACCCGCTCTGGTTCTTCCGGGTTTGGTGCAGTCCGCAACCCGGAAACGTGTAACCCGCAGCATTCGCAACATGAGGTATGACTGTATAGCTAAAACATGGTCACTGTGCAAACAAAATGCTGGACTAAGTGGGCCTTTGGCCTGATCCAGCAGGGCTCTTTTATGTTTTTAAAGTCATGACTTACAATGCTGCTTTGGCAAGCACCTGAATTAACCCTTAGCTTCTGGAACAGCAAGTGATCCATTCCTGGGCCAATGCTGTCAACAAATATAGCACATGATCACAGAGAAGAGAAAGTTAGAAGGAGAGTAGCTAAGAGAGTAGCGGCTTTATTTCCATCTGTTTAGGAAGAGACACGTTCAAACCAGGGGCCTGACACTGTGATGGTTGCTTACTTCAAACTGAATTAGGACAGTTCCACTTTCTAGTCCTTTCTTTAGTTGCTCCATTGATTCTTCTAAAGTCTCACCATACTCAGAACAGTTGGGAATAATTGTTTCCAGAAAACTAGATCCATCAGCTTCATCTTCCAACTTGTTCTCAACAAATGGTCTAAGAACTAAAAAGACACAGGCAAATCCAGATCTTTTAACATTCTTCAAACAGTAATGTCTAGGTATTTTAAAGAAAATGTACATGGAAAAGGACAGATTTGTAAAAGCTGCTTTGCTAATTGTTGCTCTTTGACAGTTCCAAAGCAAATATCCTAAGGTAGGTGAATATTAGCAGGGAATCATAGAATCATAGAGTTGGAAGAGACCACAAGGGCCATCCAGTCCAAGCAGGAAACACCATCAAAGCATTCCTGACATATGGCTGTCAAGCCTCTGCTAATAATAATAATAATAATAATAATAATATTTATTATTTATACCCCGCCCATCTGGCTGGGTCTTCCCAGCCACTCTGGGTGGCTTCCAACAGAAGAATAAAATAAAATAATCGATTACACATTAAAAGCCTCCCTAAACAGGGCTGCCTTCAAAACAACTTTTCTCCCTCCTCTATATGACCTTTTATATATCTGAACATGGCTATCATATCACCCCTTAACCTCTTCTCCAGGCTAAACATACCCAGCTCCCTAAGCCGTTCCTCATAAGGCATCGTTTCCAGGCCTTTGACCATTTTGGTTGCCTTCCTCTAGACACATTCCAGCTTGTCAGTATCCTTCTTGAACTGTGGTGCCCAGAACTGGACACAGTACTCCAGGTGAGGTCTGACCAGAGCGGAATACAGTGGTACTATTACTTCCCTTGATCTAGATGCTATACTCCTATTGTTGCAGCCCAGAATTGCATTGGCTTTTTTAGCTGCTGTGTTACACTGTTAACTCATGTCAAGTTTGTGGTCTACCAAGACTCCTAGATCCTTTTCATGTGTACTGCTCTCAAGCCAGGTGTCACCCATCCTGTATTTGTGCCTTTCATTTTTTTTTGCCCAAGTGTAGTACTTTACATTTCTCCCTGTTCAAATTCATCTTGTTTGCTTTGGCCCAGTTGTCTAATCTGTTAAGGTCATTTTGAAGTGTGATCCTGTCCTCTGGATCCCCTCCCAATTTGGTGTCATCTGCAAACTTGCTCATGATGCCCTCAAGCCCATCATCCAAGTCATTGATAAAGATGTTGAATAAGACTGGGCCTAAGACAGAACCCTGTGGCACCCCACTAGTCACTTCTCTCCAGGATGAGGAGGAGCCATTGATGAGCACCCTTTGGGTTCGGTCAGTCAGCCAGTTACAAATCCATTGAATGGTAGCATTGTCTAGCCCGCATTTTACTAGCTTCTTTACAAGAATATCATGGGGCACCTTGTAATCAAGATAGGGAGGGAGATGCAATTCAATCACTTTCTGTGTCTCAGCAACTTTTTTTTTCTTTGACAAATTGTTGAAATATTGCTCTCATGTGGGGAAAAATATTTTTAACTCCAGCACCTTATCTTAAAACCTTGATTTGAAACCATGCTGAGATCAGTTTGCAAAGATTGGGTCTACAGACAAGGCCAATTTGGATGTCACAACAAACCATGATTACAGAAAAATCTTGATATAATGGCATGATGGGGGGTAGCTTGGAATCTCAAGTCTCTGGTGCCTGAATCCAGACCAGCAGAGTTCTGAAATTCAAAGATGGAAGATGGAAGGAACATTTGCAGCATTTTCGACAGGCGACATGAAGCAAGGGCAGAGATGCAGAGCTTCTGTGCAGATTTGGTGACAGGCTGTTCCAGTAGAGGTGCAAGAATCTTTTGTGCAAGATTCTGAGGCGAAGAAACACCTTTGTGGAAGATGGAACTGGTTCACCACACGTACATCACAGAAGAAACTGCTCCCCAGTTGGGTGGAGACTCCTTGGAGGTGCATAGCACCAGAATCGTGGTACTGAAAAGTTGTAACGTTGTGATGTTTAACGTGTTTTTCATTCCAGGTCAGAATTGCAGCATGCTGTTGGAATTCCAGCTGATGCAGCATGACTTTTCTGTTTCAGGCTGTAAACGGAACGCAACCATCCAGAAGAATGAAAGTGACTATTGTCCTTTGTTCATTCTCTTTGCTGCCTGATGCTAGAGAGGGAGCCATGCTGCAGTGCTCCGAGTGTATTTTATGTAAATAAAGTAGATTAGCTAAGATGCCACGTTGCTGAGGTCTGTTACGCAATTGCGAACACTCTGCAGATCCATAAGTGTGCTGACGTCAGTTGACATCAGTCGCTGTGATGTTCGGGCTGAGGAAAGCTTTTGAAGCTCCCGAACAATCGACCAGGAGGGAGGGAACATGCCAGTTGGGCATGTGTCTCTGCCAGGGTCCTACTCGAGTGTAGGAGATCCTAACAGGCTATACCCTCTTCCTCCCAGCTTTAGTTAGCTGTGAGATTCCAATGTTTCAAGTGACTCCTTGTAGAAATTTAAAGAACTAGAAATAAAATAGCTTCTAGTGTACAGACAATAATCCTGATCAGATATGTTA
The DNA here is from genome assembly GCF_963506605.1 of Zootoca vivipara. Classification (NCBI taxonomy): domain Eukaryota; kingdom Metazoa; phylum Chordata; class Lepidosauria; order Squamata; family Lacertidae; genus Zootoca; species Zootoca vivipara. The sequence continues at coordinate 4,083,557 of NC_083288.1, read as the reverse complement.
TGCTCCAAGCAACATGATCCCACCACAGTCCCACTCTTCAATACCAATACATCACATAAATACTTACCTTTCCGCCTGATCAGAAGTACAAGCTCACGTGTATGTGACTCTCTGCTGGCTTTTATAAACATCACTACTTGGTCATGTGTGTGCTCAGAGATGTCCCGGCCATTGATTAATACTATCTGATCACCTTCAAGCAATTTTGGAATGCATTTATCAGACTGCCATAAGACAAAAGAAAATGAAGCTAGTATTTTCAAACCTTTCAGTCTAAGAAACAAATTGGATATTAACTTCAGTGTGAAGGATTTGACTGAATCTATGATTAGCAGTGCTATTCTTTATCTTGATGAAGTATTATCTGCATTAGGAAATCATGGAAAATTTATTTAATGTATTTTGAACAATTTTCCATCGGCAATGTCTGACACTATTCAGTTCAGATTGAGAATGAAGTTGTTCAAATAATCTAGGGGCCCACATCCTGATTTTATGCATTTCTATCGAGATAATGTCCAGGTTTTCTCCCCACTCTCTTATTCTACTAACAATTAGCAGTAGCAGTTATAGCCATAGTAGTAGTAGATTTCAATACTCTGCCTTTTACCCTGACAAGGACTAAAGGAGGCTTATAGATAAAATACAATACAAAAATGAAGGAAGTTCAAAAGTTTATACTTACAGGGGAACCTGGAATGATTCTGGACACAACTAGAGGTATCTTCTGATCAATGCCCCCCTAAAACATGGTGCCAAAGTATTTTTATTTATTATATTTTTATTATTATATTTATATCCAGCTACTCATCTCAAAGGACCCCAGGATGGCAAGCAACAGTGACAAAACAATACAATCTTTAAAACATTTAAAATACATCTGAATAGTTAAAGTATTACTCATTAATAAATGCTATTGTCTTCCCAAGTGGGAAGAACCTCTCCCCAATCTCACTCCTTAATAGAGGGCTGCTCCCAACTCTCCTCCTTACCTTCCAAGTCCCGGACTGCAGAATCCGGGACCGGCAGCCGTGTGACACCGGAAGTTGCGTTGACGTAACTTCCGGTGTTACTTTGCCCTTCTATGGGCACCAAAAATGGCCGCCGCCGGCTTCGAAAGTCACTTCTACGCATGTCAGGAAGTGCGTCGACGCAACCTCCGGTGTCGCTCTGCCCATATATGGGCACAAAAAATGGCCACCGCCGACACCGGAAGTCGCGTTATGCACTTCCGGACATGCGTAGATGCGACTTTTGAAGCCGGCGGCAGCCATTTTTGGTGCCCATAGAAGGGCAAATCAGAAAGGGAAAAAAATGGCCGCCGGCAGGAGAAAATAACGGAGGAAAACGGGAGACGAAGTGATACGGGGGACCACCGGGAAAAGGTAAGTAAAAACGGGGGTTTCCCGGGGAAAACGGGGTACTTGGCAGCTATGCTCTCCTCCCGTCTCTTGTAAGTGGTGGGAAAAGGTGGATGGCTGCCATGGGATGATCTATGTGCTCCGCTCCCCTCTCCAGCAGGAAAGTGGTGCATATCTCACTGCATTCTTTAGGCATGAGGAGTTCCATGCAAGCACAGTAACAGCCCACTGTGGAACAGGGCATCAGGCCGGGGATGCTGTGGCGGTGGGGGGGGGCAGTACTAGAACCTTTTTTTCTAGAAAAAAGCACTGGCAAGAGCTATATATAGCTAGATAGATATATACTAACAGTTCCTGTACTAAGACATAGTCTCTAAACTAGGGCTGGGTGATATCTGATTTTCAACATTGTGATATATCACCAGCTAAACAATGCAATATAGCAATATATTACGATATCTGAAACACAGAACTATATAGGGTGGGCATGAAGGTCTGGCATGTGGATGGCCAAAGGAGCAGTCATGGAGATCTGCAGGTGGGGGATTGGAGATGGGGCTTGGGAGAGAAGGAGCAGGCAGTCTTGGATGCTATGCAGGTGGGTGGTGGGGGAGATGGGGCATATGAAAGAAGAAGCAGGCAGTCTTGGATGTTGTATCGGCTGACAGAGAAAGGGAACTCCGCAGCTATCACAAGATGCTGAGGCCAAAACTCTTCTGTCTTCAGCTGAGACAAACCACGGCGAAGCAGCCAGAGCAGGGAGAGGGAACACCGCTGTTATCGCAAGGCTGAACACAGTTATTGCAAGGTGCCGAGGCTGAAACTGTTCTGCCTTCGGCTGAGACAAACCACACACAGGGACAGGACTACTCAAATTGCTCACAATTATACTGCCCTCTGGTGTTTTGAATGATATATTGTCAGGTCAAATTTAATGAACCAGTTATCGTGATGCAGACTTCATGCTGGTACTGAACGATATAGTGATAAATCGCACATAGCTGTAAGATTTAATCTTTAAAACAGCATTCTGGGTGGGTGGGGGGTTTCACTGTGATTACCTGTTAAAACCACATAATGAAAATCCTCTAATATGTTTACTAGAAAATACTTAGTAATGAACTAGGTCTCATGACCAAATGTTTACATTTGATCTAATTTCTTTACAATCTGTGCAAAGATAGTTAGACTACAGGAAATTACTAGCATAGCTTGGGCATATGACAAATGATATGCACATAACATTATTCCAAATCACTGTGTAAGGGCAAATGTACTGTTAAAACAATGCAAAATCTTTGACTAAAAGAGAATCAATATCTTAATCGGGTCAATAATGACTTGCACTCAAAGCAAAACTTGAGGCAAATTTCAAAGTTTCTGTTTAAAACAAAATATGCACAGAAAGGTGAGAATAGCAAGATTTGTCAGGATTTGCTTACCCCCAATATCCACGTGCAATTTGAAGACCCTTGCATTCCCATTTATATCTAGTGCACAAAGCTTTTTCATAATTAGCATCCACATGACAACACTAATAACTAACCGAGGGCAATAAAATTTGGTTTCTTCAGGGAGAAGATAGGGAGGAAGAACTATCAATACTCCATTAAACCAATCGGTGTTTTGACAGCACAGCAGCATAATACTTTATCACAAACTAGGGAAAGCATATTAAAAAAAGATACAAGCAACATTTCCCAATGGTGCCCCTGCAATGCTCACTCCCAAGTTATATTTGATTATCAATATTGCTTTACTAGTGCCTTTTTACCTTCAGGTTAAATCCAAATTTTCCATCTTCATCTGGCAAAATGCGTATCAAAAGCAAGTCTCCATCAATAACTTCATTCTGAAAGACAAGGAAAAGAGGCTTTTTATCTGTGAACCATGTTAAGTACTACCCTGGAGGGATGACTTGGATACTCTTCAATTTACCTATCATGAGAAATTTTTGCAAACTGGGCATCACCACCATCACATAGATTTGTCCATTTCAAAGGAGCTGTCCAGCCAAAGGCTGAAACTCTATAAGGCTAATTTTGCCCCCCACTCTTAAAAAAAAAAAAATCCACAAGCAAACAAGGCCATTGACAAGTCAACACAAATGTAAAAACAGAGTTTAAATAAAACCATCAATGTAATGGATTCACATCCAGAAACCCTCCAACTTTTCAATACATATTTACGAAGTATTTTTAAAACCTAGTGTACAGATACACACCTCTTCTACAAAATGACCAGGATGGGGGCTGGGTTCCTTAGGATTGGAATTGATGTATGAAAGAAATGGCTGTTAATCAACTGAAACGGTATCCTGTTCTGTCTCACCCATACTGCACCTACACTGCTGTTTAAGCTTATCAGGAAGTGCCAGTTTCGTCTTGTTTATCATACCTTATCAAAGTAGTATTGATTGGAGTCATCCATTAAAAGTCCTTTTGAAACATTTTCATTTGTTTCTAAAGACTGTTTATCTGTTCCATTCAAAGGATGAGACCCTGAAAGGTTGCCAACTCCATTGAGAGTCTGAGACAAAACATCCTGTGTTGCATTATTTTCCAATATGTTCCTTCATTAAAAAAAACAACAAGTTAAACATTAATAGCCAGACCTCACTATTTAGTGTAAGCCAACAATTTTTATACAAAATTATTTCTTCTTCTGGATATCTAGGATTTCTTTTTGACAAGCCAGTTGTGGGATTTTTTTTCAGGATTTCAAATTTTTCATTTACTTTAGCTCACTTTATTCCAGCCCCACACTTTAAGATACAAGAAGAACATAATAATTATTCACATTTTCACTAGTAATAACAGCTCAAGTTTTTCTGGTGCAGAAAATATAATGTTAATAAAATATTTTATACACACACATGCTCACATGTTACACCAAGTCAGTCTTAAACTATGGTTTACCAGGGACCAGCTGAAATTGCACCCACCCTTTCATGTCTTGGAGATGTGAGTATCAAACAGACCACAATAACAAGCCAACAATAAACCATTGCTTATTTCGAGAGAAACAAATCTCCATCACTAGTTTATACATAATCCTAACCTAACACACTGATTTGTTTTAGTTACAGGTAGGTAGCCGTGTTGGTCTGACGTAGTCGAAACAAAATAAAAAAATTCCTTCCAGCAGCACCTTAGAGACCAACTAAGTTTGTCATTGGTGTGAGCTTTCGTGTGCATGCACACTTCTTCAGATACACTGAAGCAGAAGTCACCAGACCGTTATATATAGTGAGAGGGTGGGGAGGGGTATTACTGATTTGTTTGTTCCTGATGGGGCAAAGCGAGGAGGGGAAAAGGTATGATTTGAACAACTTATGTTAGGGAGCTTGCTCATTTGTTTAACTATGATTTACTGTATCAGAACACTTGGGGGGGGTGAGGAGTAATATTTTAATTGCAAGTAAACACACCCAGAGGATGTGGCCACTGGATATTTGAAAAATGTCAAAAATGAATAAATACATGTTATTAATTATGTTTTCTGGGATTTAACTTTAGAATATCTTAAAAATTTAGTTACAAGAGGAATTTGTGACACTGTTGGAAAACTCACTTTGGTGATTCCTGTTCTGATGATCTGCTGAAGAAAAAGCACACAAACAGTGGATAATTAATATGAAATGTTTTATAACCAAGATTTTTAAGCAGTACAGAAATGGTGTATTCAAAAACATTTATCAAAAGCTTATCAGTTTGATTTTATGAAGAAAGCAAAACTTGACAAGAATCTTCTTTCTGCTATGAGACTAAAATTATTCAGGCATTCACATGCCAATTCAAAACAGGTATAGAACAAACTGCACTGGTACTCTGCAAAATCATTTAAGCAACACTCATTTGGCTCTCTAGAGTCACCCTGTTTCAAAATCTAGGCGAATTACATGTTCCATTTTAAAAATTGTAAAAGTTCCAGAAAACATATACATTCTTAAAAGGATGCAAGGAAAATAACTAGTTTATCAAAATTCACTCATACGCTGTTCTTATGCCCTTGAAGGAACGCAGAAAATACTTTGTTCACTCACACTGTCATCTAGGTCTATTACTGTAGTTTCATGAACCCTAAAGGCTGGTTTGGATGTGGACAACAGTCAGAAAAAGCAGAAATGGTAATGACATATGCTTTCTGTTTCCCCTGCTTGTTTATATAATAGGGCAGGGGTCAGCAAACTTTTTCAGCAGGGGGCCGGTCCACTTTCCCTCAGACCTTGTGGGGGGCCAGACTATATTTTGGGAAAAAATATGAATGAATTCCTATGCCCCACAAATAACCCAGAGATGCATTTTAAATAAAAGGACATATTCTACTCATGTAAAAACATGCTGATTCCCGGACCGTCTGTGGGCCAGATTGAGTTAGTGATGTCTCTAATTAGGAATTTGGTACTTCTGACTCATGGTTATGATATCAGTCTTCTTTACTAGCATTATTCTTTCTCTACTGAAATATTTGATATGAAATATCTTCTTAATTTTGTTGTTCACCAATTATCAGTGCAGAGTAGCACTGAAATCACTGTTTGTAGAGGTTATTTACCTTCTCCATGGGCTGCGACTCCGGGACAACTCTGAATCACTATCCTTGGAAGCTGGGGAAACTTTATAGGTGTAGAACACATCTTCTGTTTCAGTTATATAGGAAATCTCATTTGCAAGGTTATCTACAGATGAGTGTCGTGGTTTACGAATCTCATGTCGTAATCTAGGACTTCGCCTTAAAAGAGGTAGGATTCAGAAGTTAGTTGTGATAGTATCTTTCTTAAATGTTTTTTAAATATGAGAAGCTTAATATATTATAACGCACATTTATTTTATCAAATGTTTAATAATATTTTTTAAATTCAAAGCCCATTTATTCCAAGTAGACATGAGCTATAACATGCAGAATGGACCACAGACAAAACCTATATAGAAGAAATGTGTTTACTCATTAATAAATTCTATTGTGTTCATTGAGGCTTACACTCAGATTAGCATACACAGAATTGCAATCTACGCACAATTTTCTACTTTTAAGTAGAAAAAAAGAATGTGAAATTCTGTTTAACTTCAATCAAGTATCACAACTACTTGGGATAGGCACTCAGGAAGTCAGTCTTTAAATTTTAGAATTGTGGGAGAAAGATCCCCTCCACTACTTCTTCACATATTGAAGCTGTTGAATCAAAAGCCACATCCAATAACCAAGCACTGTCTACTGGAAATAATTGCAGCAACATTTTGAAATATAGCTATTTTGAATCTTTATTATTCATCTTTAAGAGAGATCATGATTGCATCAAAATAATTAATTTTTGACACAAAAGTTTGCCTTGTGCTCGTGTCCCCTCCCATTTTATAGAAGATAAAAAAGATAATTCTTACCAATTTGGGGTAACTGGAGGAGACCGAGAAGGAAGACTTTTGGTCTCTAGGTGTTCAGCTGACAAAGATCTCCTCATAGCTGCATTCCAAATCATACCACCTATTACTTTTCTGCAGTAATGAGTGTTAGAAGATCTGAAATTAAACAACATACTTTAGACAAAGTACTTTGTGGAGAATAAATCTTTATTTTAGGTGCAGAAACAGGAAATTCTTACTGGAAATTCATGTTCTCTAAACTCCCAGAGGACATTTTAATTCTAACTGGCCCCCGAGCCACCCCCAAACCGAGCTAGGTCACACTCTGAAGAGCATTGCATTAAGCAAAAGTTCTTTAGAATGCTGCTGCTGTGGAAGTCAAAAAGTTGCCAGAGAGAAAGTGGGAGCTACACCCCTTTACTGCATACACTCAGAAGGGGGACAGACTTCACTTCAAAATGCTCATCTTTCTTTCAAAAGTTCTGATCACAGCTCTACAAGAGAACAGAACCTGTAATGTGGAACTGCACAGAGAACATGAAGAACATCATTAAACTAGTTTCATTAAACTAGTTGTCAGACACATGCCAAATATAGTCCAGGCTGGCCCTTGCTGTGTTCCACACTGGCAGTTATTTTAAAGTTCATTTCTTTGTTTCATTAGAATTGACACATTGCAATTGTAACAGACTCCCCTGGCTTCCCTGTGAGACAATTTCCAGGCTTCTAGTGATGTGCTGGGAAGTCAACCAGAATTTACAAAATCAGCCTTAAATTATTCACAAAACTAAGTATTATATATGCAAACGGGTTTCAGAATTACATTCAGACGTATTCTGTTTAGGAGCTCATACTCACTTGGTTGGTGTTCTAGAACTCGTGGTCCAATAATGGGAAAGTAGCTTCTCATGAGGTAGCATCTTCTTTGCCTGGAAAAATGTGTGAAGCTCCACACAAGATTTCCACAGGTTTTTGCATGCTCGGTAGTTTAGCATATTGAAGGCAACTATGTGTTCCCTGGATTCATTCTGTAACAATAAAATATGTATCAGAATTATTCTAATCAATAATTAGAATATGTATAAAGTATTGCAGTAAGAGGTTATCACAGTAAGAGATTACCACAGGACAGACAACAGAAGTTAAGCTATCCCTGTACAGATAGGGGCACAACTGGGCCACCAGCTGAAGGTGATAGAAGTCACCCATGGCACTGAGGCCACCTGAGCCTCAGGTGACAGCAAAGAATTCAGAAACACCCCCAAGCTATTCCTATTCCTTCAAAGGGAGTATACCTCCATCAAGAGCTGGCACCCTCCCATCCACTCAGTCTAGAGAAACACACGCTATCTTATCTGGACTGAGCTTCAGTTTGTTGGCTCTCATCCCTTGGCCGTATGAGCTTACTGGAGCAGCTGGATAGCCTCTCATGAAGTTACATAAACAAAGTTTGGTCATTCCTGGGGACTACTGTCTTATAAGAATTTTATATACAAGGCAAGACCCGTTTGTAAATGTTAACACTGAAATGGAAATATATGATGTATTTTCAGCTTTGACTTAAAGTAGAATTTACAGGTGCAAATACAGATGTATGGTTACATGTTCCCAGTGCTTAGCAGTACTGGGTAATAGCTGCTTTCCACATGTACAGAATGTGGGGGTAGTTCCAAATAAGCTGTACTATAAATGTTGCAATTCTACCTTTTGCTGCAAGATGGCCTCATAATACTATTTGTTTGCAACAGAAAAACAATTCTGCCAACATATATCTGTGGTAACAGTGTCAATATTGTCAGATTTGTACAAGCTTTTGTATATACAGTACGTATACAAAATGTATATATTTCAATAGGTTCCAAATATTCTCCCAGCTCTCCCCCTCCCCTTCCCATGGATTGCCCTGAGCTCTTTACAATGGTTTGAGGTAGAGGGCTGGAAAAAAATGGACAGAGGAAAATGGTAGTGAACTCTTCTGAACAATTATAGCTTGGTCTGCTAAAGAAAGTACTGGGGGGGAAATGAACCTGGACAGATTGAATAAAACTGTTGACATTATAAGTTTCTTTATTTTTTTTGTAAGGAGCAAAGGAAGAGTTATTGAACCCATCAGTCAATGAGACAGCAAACAATGCTTAAGGTTAACATTCTTCACTAAGAAGAGATCTGATCCATCTGCCACTTTGTAGGACATGTCATATTGGCTTTAATTTAAAGCTGCTTTTGTAACGCTTTTCTAGAAAGCAGAAATCTGCAGCATGATCACCAGTAGATACCAGACACCACTCATTTGAAAAAGAAAATATGTATTTGGCTGCAAATCTCTAGGGACATCAGCAGAGAATTTGTATGGATCAGATTTAGAAATAACCCACATGAAAAAATTTCTTACGTGTTTACTGCTTTATTCCACTTGCTTTCACTCTAAGGGATTCTCCAGATATTCTTTTCATTGCACATTCTTAATGATTTGTGCTCCTGATGCTATGGGGGGCAGCCATATGTACTGGTAATTCCACTTTATATAAATATGTGTTGGGGGCGGTGTTTTATACTGCTTCATTTCCTATCAATGTATATCCTGTAGCAGCCTGCTGAAATACCATAACTTTTCATGCCACAAATATATTGGTGAGTGGGGGATACTGGCAAGCTTTTGTTATGCTATAGGCCCTTATAGGACAGCAATATAGCAGTAGCATTAGGGAAGCATTGGACAACAACTACTAAAGCAGAATAAATCAGCTATTAATGAACTAGTATTGTGTCAATAATTTTAACACTGTCTGACCACCAAGCTTAGGGAGTTGGGAAACTTATTTGGCCTAAGCCAGTACAAAAATCAAACCAGAGCCTTCCAACCAGATTCTGCAAGTCCACTCCAAAACACTGCAATTAGGGACCCAGGATTTCCAGAAAAGAGCACATCAAATTTAAATGAGGTACAGTAGTTTATTTACAGTGCATAAAAATACAAGTCAGAATAAAACAACAAATCTAGCTGATCTAGCCTGCAAGGTACATGGCCCCACACAACAGGAACAAGTAGCACAGTGTGAAGTATAGAATAAAGGAATAACCCAAGAAACTGGCCCAGCAACTGACCCAGAGATTCCCAGCTAATTAGAAGCTCTGCTAGCTAGAACCTTGAATACATGTGTTCCCACAGAGGCACAGTTGCTGTTAATTGAGCAGACCACCATGCTGACTTCATCAAATTAATTATCAGATCTCATTACATCTTTTCTTTGAATTAAAAATCAGGTGCAGGGCACAGGGTAGGAATAAAATCTCTGATCAAAGTATTCAGTCCAAATGTCAATCGCCTCTACAGCAATCAGCGTCACATATCATCAATGTATTATGAAATATAAACTATAAGAAGGATCCTTGTACACCTTGTTTTCCAACTCATAGACATGGCCTTTAATTCATTGCTTCATCTTGTGGCAAGATTGGAGGTTAATTGTAAAAAAAAGTCTAGGGGTGGAGTGGCTGGGGGAAACAAACTAGTCTACTCACATGTTTCTGTCGCTGCTGGATAAAGAACTTCTTTCGCTTAAACGAAATTTTTATTATGTTCACCCTGAAAAGGAACAAGTTATACTATATCATACTCTAAAAACATAACACAATTAAAATAAACATTGATAGAAAATACATGTACAACAATGCAATGTACAATTAACTTCTAAGTTAATTTAGAAGGTTCACATAAGGGAAGTTTCCTTTCTCCCCTTTCCTCTCAAGCCTTTCTGGAGAATCAAGAGGCCCTCCTGAACAATGTGGGATGTTGCTGGGGAAGGGGAAATTACCTCCACCCCAGCCAGCAGCCCCACACCTTGTCACACTTTATACAGAAGGGCTCCATTGTATCTGAAACAGAACTAAAATCTAAGTAACTAGCTATAATTAACTAAAACATTCTCTTTTCATAGAAAATCGCTATCACTACCATAAGTTTGAAGCAGAATTTGAAATGAAAGGGAGAGCCTACATTCAAAAGTGCTTTCCTGTACAATCCACTCAACCAATATCCTTGCAATTTGTAGGTAAGCAATAAAAATGTTAAAATAGTTACTTTCAGATTTTGCATGGAAATAAAATAGAGGCAATAACACACTAAAGGTAATTGGGTGCACTCCGCAATTTCACGACAAAAACAATTGTTTCTAGGAAACAGGATTGGATTGGATTGCACAATTCCTGACAAGACTCCTACGCTCTGCTCTAACAAGCCTCATCCTTCAAAACCAGCTGAATACTGTCAAGCAAGCTTGGACTACATGCCCATCAAGAGACTGACCTGAGTCTAGGAACACCCATTCTTTGCATTCCTCAATCTAAAAGGTTGCTGTGCACATCCATGGGTTACAGGTGTGGCACATTCCATTATAATGGGCTGTCCACAGAAGTACTAACAGCTTCCTATTGCAATCAGTATGGATGCCTGAGGAATTTGGTATTTGTGAATTCCAATTCAAACTGACCCGATCTGCACGCTGTAGATGACATGCAGATTAAAACGTACTTTGGATTTTGCACTTCTCTGAATTTTGTGGCAATTCTGTGATAATATTTTTTAAAAAATCACAGAATAATGGGAAAGAATTGATTTATGAATGAACACAGAGAAAATTGACATGGAAAATAAATATGATTATGTACCCCAGCAATCACGATCTTTCTGTTTTTGCAACTTGTAAGCCTTTTTATTTATTTTATTATTTTATTTTATTTTATTTCATAACATTTATATACCACTAGATTGTGGGGAAAACCTGAGAGCAGTTTACAAAAAGGGTTTAACAATAAATTATCACTAAAAAATACAACCATAATTTAAAACACAAGGGTTAAAACCTTTAACCCACAATAGATTAAAACAAATTAAAACTCCTACATTATTTAAATGAAAATCATGATGCCTAGCTTTGCTATTGATATAGAAAGAAAATTTAAGATTCCAACTGATGGAAAAAGTTTTAAAATTTACAAGGAAAACAATGCACACAATTAATTTAATTTGACCTGGATTTAAATATAATTCCTATTCACAGATAGGGAATGATTTCAGATAGTGAGGCTGATAAAGATGTCACAGTAGAAAATAAAGGAGACTAGATAGACCAGTGATCTGACTCAGTAAGAAGCAACTTCACATGTAACCATGGCTCAGTTCCACACACCAAGCATTAGAGGGCTGGATTTCTAAATAGACTTCAATCTCAACACCTTCCATCTTCAGATTTGTTATTTTCATGTTCAATCTTAAAACTTTATACACCCACCCAGACCCCAAGTATTTTACCAAGGATAGAAGCTTGTGCAAATGAGTTTCCTATATACAGCAATGCCTCCTGAAGCAATTCCAATCATAAGGTCGAGATTATGAAGATCCTAAAAATAAGAACCACAGAAAAAACTGGTAAAGTAAAGCACTAAGAATCCTATTCTACAAATGGATACTTTCAATTTCTCTCTGTGTGATGGGGGATAAAGAACTGGATGTCTCCACATAAAAAGGACCTGACCAATTTCTGTATTTGGGAGAAACAACCCAGACATGCTTAATTAAAAACACACATACACATAAAATAACAATATCAGATATGCCAGAGTTTTTGCATGCCAAGTCATTACTGTGAGTATGCATTGTAGCTTAGTTGTCAGTGGATGCTGGTCATGATGCCATTTACTGGAGTTGAAATCCAAAGAAATGGATGACTATGTCTGCATGCATATGGAAGGAAAGTTTAAGCTGGTGTTTCCTCAAACAGCAATTCTTCACCAGATAGCAAGTCCCCATTTAAAACTGAAAGGACTTTCAAAAACAGTTGGCAATATGGTGAGGACAGGGAGGGTATGCTTCCCCAGAAACATGCATACATACACACACACACATCACAAAAATCCTGATGAGCACCCAGTTCCAAGGCAGCCCATACTATGCAAGGAAACATTTCAGTCTAAAACTATAGCTTAACTGAAGATTTCTATAGAAGCAACTGACTTATGCCACCAAGAATGCTTTTTACAATGTCAATTATAAATAAAAAAGGCAGAAGAAAATATTAAAATATTAAAAACTCAGTTGAGAATTGACAATATTGCAAGTTTTTCTCAAATACATATTTTAACCTGGTTAAAAGTAAAGGACAACAACAACTCCTGCTTAAGAAAGTAAGTTATAAAGATGCAAGTTATTTAATGGTAATGTCCCCATAGGTGTATAAGAAATAGAAGTTTTTTTATGCTTAGCTGTTTTAGGTGCAAAAAAGAGAGTTTTTCTCTTACTTAGCTATTTTAATATTAAGGTATATATGGGGTTTTTTTTAAAAAAAGTTTAAGTACAAGTTGCTGTAAATATAAAAAAGAACGGTAAACATACTCTACCACTGTGTAATTCTACTCCATAGAATTCAAGTGTTCTTGCTATATTAATGTAGCAGGACTCTGCTTCTGACTGACTGAGGCCCCTGGGGGAAAAACCCAATAAAGTATTAAAGGCAATAAAATCCTAATTGGAAAGTAATTTATCTATAACAGAAACTTTAAGTACAATTATGAAAATAAATTCAAGGTACACATTCAAATAAAAATCTGAACTCTTTTTCCACATTTCAGTCTCATGATGGATTCACCTACAGTCATTATGTAGAAATACATCTACTGTTTAAGTTTCTATTACTGGGGGCAGACCTATGCCCCCCAAAAATCAAAGGTCTTGTTTCCCGTATAATGAATGTTAGTATTGTCATACAATGAGATGCACTCCCATTTTAAAGCAGAATAGAGCAGTAAATTAGCAGCCAAAATTTTTAGGAAAACTCCAAATTTTCAGAATTTTTGGTACCTATTCTCTCCAGTGTATAAGTAGAACCAATGTCACTTAATAGTGATCAGTTCACCCAGCACATCTGGGTATCTCATGCATACAGGTTTGGGGCAGCCAAATTCCTAAAAAATACAAAAATTCTCACATTTGGAACCATTTTTATTAATGTGTATTATACTCCAAGAACTAACATATCTTTGCCAATTACTGGGAGCCTACAGTATGAAGTCTGAATATACAATATGCTGTGAATTAATAATTTGAATCACAGTTAAATTCTATACTTCATGCAAATTATCCATTTATGTATATATCACAATATATATTACTATTTCAGAAAACAATACCTGTGCTGTTCATGCAGTGATTCAACTTTGGTTGTGAAATCTTGATTTTGCTCTGGTATAAAGCAATAGTCTGAAAGGTATCCTGGAAGATGGGTGGAACCATTATGGTCTCCAAGCTGAGCTTTTTTGGGGTAGGTCGGTGGGTGGTGGGATGAGAAGTAAAAGAACACACACAATAATTGTTTTCTTAATGCAAATACAAAGGTGCTTTAACAAAATCTTACTCTACACAAATGGCACAATGAATAATGTCACGTAACTCCTACAGAAGTTCCTAATATTGCTCCACTTTCTTCCATTGAGATATGTGAGAAAATACAGCTAGCAATAGCATGCCAACGCAATACTTGGTTCAAGATGAATAAGGGTCAGAGACAGGAAGCATACCTAAAATCAAAGGCAATTAACAGTCCTAAACGTACACAAAGAGCAGTGATTTTATGGATTAGCAGACATCCATTTCTAAGTAAGAGTCATAGAATTAAGAGTTTAGGCCCTCTATTATTTTACCCAGTTTAATAAAAAGTTAATCTTCACTATTTCATAAAATCAGCATTTTCAATATATATATACATATTATATAAAATCCTTAATACCTTTGATGATAAAGCAGCATACAAATTATGTTAAAATGAATTTAAATTAACTGAATTTAAAAGTTGCATTTAAAATTGAACTCAAAAGAGCCCTATCATTAGGAATTAAAAACCTAGTTCAATCTGCTGCTGGTCCTAGATTTCCACAGAATATGCAGTTGTTTATAGTAATCCTATATGTCACAGACCTGTAAAGTTCCCACTATGAAACGATCAAACCAGTTGAGATCCCACTCATATTTAGGATTAGAGGTTCCTTTTGGCTTTAAAACCAGTTGAGAATTACTGTATTCTGCTTTGATTGTGAAATACAGGAAGTATCATGTTTTTAGACAACTGGAGCAAGCAGGGAGAAAATTATGGAGCCAAAACATGTGAAACTGAGAAGGGGACATTCTGTATTCCCCCTGCCCTTTGAAAAAGAAGGTACAGTAAGCCCACAACATATTTGGGGATTATATTCCAGGGATGATGCCTTAAACCATAATCGCATATAGTTAAAAAAACATTGGCCCCAAAGTCTTTTTTCCTGGACTTAGCTGCCCCCTTTTTAATTTTTTTTTTAAAAAAACTTTTCTCAAGCGCATAAAGTTAAATACACACGTTAAATGTGTGTAAGTTGAGGGCTTACTGTATTTCAAATGTGGCCTTATATTTAAATATTTAAATAATAATGTCTTAATCTGCTCTTATATTTAAATATTCTCAAATGAACTGAACTATGCTCTGAACTGGTTAGTGAACCTTTAGAGGCCTCAACTGGAACCAAACAGGAATAACTTCAGTTGCAATTGAAACTAAACTGAACTATTTTCTGTTTTCCATCCTGTCAGTCATTTTCCATCTCTCTGCACTCCCATCTCCACCCTGCAGAAGTTCTTAGACTGAGGAAACACAATGGTAGAGGTGGCAACTACTATGATTTGTCAATCCAGACAACACAGAAATTGTCCTGAGCAGCAACTCCAACTGTTCCGAACAACTAAAGGTCCACACAACATTATGTGAATAGGCATTCACAACCTCTCTGAAATAGGAACTGTTAACTCTTGATAAAGTCTCTACATAGCTAGCTTTCTGAATCAATGGCAACTACTGTAACTTTAAAAACAGAACCAGGGCTGTACAGTATAAACATTTACTTGGCTAATAATGTTCTTTGTATATACTGTTAGTGCAGAGACTGATAGCAGGTCAAATGGATCAGGCTAACAAGTTTAGACACAATGTTGACCAGTTAAACATTAACTTGAATAAAGTTTGCTTAACATTAACACTTTCTAAGCAAGGTAAATGGAAAATCTCTCACATACCATTTTTTAATTTTGGAGTCAACATTGGCACCAGTTGGATAGCTCAGTTGGTTAGAATGTGGTGCTGCAACACAAAGGTTGCAGGTTCAGTCCCCATATGGGGCAGTTGCATACTCCTGCAATGCAGGGTCCCTTCCAGCCCTACAATTCTATGAATCTTGTGCTGAGGACTGCACCCTAGGTGACCTTAAGCAAACCACTCTCTCTCAGTCTCTATGCTAAAACCATCAAATTTTTATTACTGATAAGCAAATTTGAATGACATTGACTATGCAGGTGGTGGGGAACCCCCGACCTATGGGTCTAATTAAACCCACCAGGCTCTGAGATGGGCCAGACAAGCT
Organism: Zootoca vivipara; assembly: GCF_963506605.1. NCBI lineage: Eukaryota > Metazoa > Chordata > Lepidosauria > Squamata > Lacertidae > Zootoca > Zootoca vivipara. The sequence goes on along the minus strand of NC_083288.1, from coordinate 4,067,395 downwards.
TTTTTGGACTAAACATGCTCACCATTCCCAATACTCTACTGACATTGTATATGACAACAAGTGAAGCCAGTGTTAGAAACAATGAACCGAGGAACTTCCTTGGGTGAACTACAAGGGACCTCATGCAGGCTGTATATTTTATCTACCTTATAGCAAGATGTTGGTGAAGAAATATGATACAAGAGAAGTTGCATTGCAAATCAGACAGAACTTTGTTTCCATAATTTTAAAGTTATATTACCAACATATAACCAGAGATGATAGGCATCAGGCATTTCCTGAATACAACAGGACCTGAAATCAACTATAGTCCATGTCCATTAAAGCTTTCATGATATCTTTCTACACAAGACACATGTTTAAAATCCTTCAAATGTGTTATATTAAGCTAAATACTGCTCGAAGAGCCGTCTTATGGCATCTCATGAGACTGAAAGAATTATTGTGGTGGAAACTCATGGACTAGAGACCCACTTCATGTGAATGTGAAAATCTAAAAACTGCAAACAATGAGCCAAATAGGAATGAAATGTAAGAGGTGCAGTTTCTGACAATTCTATGTAAGTTTAAAGATATACAAGATAAGCAGAATGACCATTCACAACAGTAATAATAGGTGGTAACAAAATTTCCCTATAGAGGAAACCACTGGATTATATCCAACTACAACTTTGACTAACAGAAAGCAAGCCTATGTCCACAAAACAGGGTACCTGAGTATTACTGACCCCCCCCCACTCCCAGTGCAAATTCCAACATCCTTCAAAAATCTGCTCCTGAGAGTTAAAGGACCCTACAAAGTTGCATGGACATGGCAGAAGGCTGTAGTAGAAGGAAAGACAAAAACTGGGTGTCCCACATTGCAGAAACTGATCATTTTCCACTAATGCAAAGCTGCCACCACTGGATGCATCCCACTGTCTTGAATAAATAGCCTAATTTTAATTATTGAAGAACGGTAACTGTCAGATCAGCAGCAGCATCTCCAAGGAAGCTGTATTTTCTCCTCACTTTCCCCTCTTCTTTTTTTTTGTAAGGTATTTTCTCATTATTCATTTGTGTAAACACAATCTTATTTAGATAGCAGAAATGCTTTACCACCAAACCTGATCTGTTCAGGGGGAACTCTGTTCTCAAACAAGCTTTGTAATCTTTTCCAAGAATAAGAGCTAAAGATTCCAAAACAGTGATAAGCCTGGAGTACAGACCAATAGGGATCAAAGAAACAGTGAAATAGGACCAAATATTTTACTAATATACATCACAACTTACACTGAACTGCATACGATGCAAGTACCACAACTGAATTAACAGGGCATAACAACCTGAAAGGAAAAATTGAAATATGATGATAACATTCTGTCTGAACTATGGGCAAATGTCACAGCTCAAACATTTTATGTCAATATATTTAGAATGCACTTACACATGCACCAAACATCACAAAATATCTATGACAATTATTGTCGTTTGTTATTAAAACTAAAGCTTCTAACTTTAAAACTATTACCCCTTCATCAGATCAAGGTGTAAAGAGGTCTGTTGTTTTCATATACAAAAGCAATTTTATTCATTTTGTTTTTATCCCATATTTTATGCCTAAAGCACCTTTCAGGCAGCTGAGAGAGACAATTCTGTGTGAATACATCCACAATCTTTACAGCATAGCTACTTGGAACAACCAGCACATTGTAGGGACACATTTCACAACAACAACCTTAAAAATAGGTAATTATGTTTCACATTTGTTTTGGAAATCGAGAACAAATTTACACTTCTTGAAAACTGGGTAAAGCTATCCAAAATATTGAAAATGAAAATTATGAACAGTCACATGTATCAGTGAAACATATCTGCTATTGTTTTACTGTCAACATACTAGAAATACTGAATAAAAGTTAACTTATGTTGTAGCTTCATAGGTGCACAAAAGACAACTCTCCCACATGCTGTGCCTATCACACAAAGTTATTTTACATGAGCAACAGTGCCCTTTGAAGAATGCTTACTTAGGAGAAAATTTGCAACAGGTTAATGAACTTTATATAGTGCCCCCTTTAGCAACTCAATTATGCCTTGTATACCTTATGAAACTCAATTCCTACAGAAGCTTAAAGGCATTTTTTTGACATTCTTCCTCTTAACGCTATGGAGGTGTTTTGTTTTGTTTTTTTTAACTTGGAGTGTTTCAACAGCTAACCAGTCAAATTACTTTAATAAAGATTTCTTACCTTCCTTCCAAAATGTCAGCTTTCAATTGCAAAAAGAATAAATGTCTAAAAAACAAATTGAAAATAGTTGTTACATGTGACTAATCAAGCCTCTTGTGAATCTGTGTAATCTAAACAAATATTTCCTAATTTACTTTGATACCCTATAAATATAGAGACAATTACCGGTAAGATGATTATATACATAGAAGCTCAACATCTGAACGTGTCCGTGAACTGTGACAATGCCTCCTGGTGTCATGGATTGGAGGTGGAAAGATAAGTGTATGCAGATACCTTGCTTTCTGTGTCTAGAATGTAGTCTACAGCGCAAAAAACAGGAGTCAAATCTGTTGTTCACCCACCTTTGCCTCTGGTACTTCCCATCCTTGGCATATGGCCCATGACAAAATGTGGCCCTTAAGCTAAAAAAAGTTCCCTGGTCTTAAAACACTAAAAATAACTAAGCTTATACTTCACAAATCTATAATTCTGTGTGGATCTATTTATCTCCAACTAATATTATTAATGCTCCACTAGAGCACATTCTATCATGCTAGAATGCTCCTAATTTATACCCCCTATTGATAATAATAAACAATATATTTTTATACATTTTTGGAGCACTCCGCACGTTATGGTGCCATTTCAGTTAGATGGATATTGCTAAGGGGGAGTATTATTCCAGCATCCCTGAACCATTTAATCTTACAGGTTCTACTAAAACCATTTTGTAGTTGGAGCAAAAGCAGCATTTTCCTATATTTGTAAGAAAGATTAATTATTACCTAAATTGAAAACCTAACTCCTGCAACATTTATAAACTAAGAAAAGACATACTGAATATAAACAGATCTTGTCTAAATTGACACCTGATGACCAATACACACAGCATTTGCTATTGTAGTATTTATCTACCTGCGTATATTCTGAGGTTCTTTAACAACCAACTTTAAATTAACAATTATATCATATAGGTGTTTATGTGCCAACCATAGATAAAAGACTGTAAACCTGGTGTATTACTGCAAATACTAGGATATATGAGATGTCAGCAGTTCTTAAAACCACAGAACTTTAGTAAAGAAACAAAGGTTACCTGGTTTGCTCCTGCTGTAGTGTGTTCGGATCAGGTATAAAAAACCTTACTCGAAAATGCAGGTTACAAGGGAAACCCCCTGGAATATTTTACAAAATTAAAATCAGTGTACATGATTTCTTCATCTATATTTATTTAGATGAATAAAAATATCATATACAATGAAAAATGAAATTACCTTCTGAATCTAAAACAAACTTAAACAGAAAGTCAATATGTCATTCATGTAAAACCTCAATTCACAGGAACACTTCAATAAAAATGTTAATGTAATTTGATTTTTAAAAACCAAAACCAAAGGATTAGCTCCAGATTTAGTCATAATTAAGAACAGACCCAATGAAATCAATGGGATCTAATTAAAGGTAGGTAGCCATGTTGGTCTGCCGTTGAAACAAAATAAAATAAAAACAGAAAAAATCCTTCCAGTAGCACCTTAGAGACCAACTAAATTTGTCATTGGTATGAAGCTCACACCAATGACAAACTTAGTTGGTCTCTAAGGTGCTACTGGAATGAATTTTTCTGTTTTTATTTTGTTTTGTTTCAATGGGATCTAAGATAGTCATAAGTGCCACTAGCTTCCATCTGCATACTCTAACTACACAAATAGTACATTTTTTCTGGAGTAACTCAAATAATTGTTTTTTCTGGAACAGAGTATAAATTGATTTTAAAGTTTAAAGGTCCAGAAATAATAATATGGAATGTAATTAAGTGCAAGATGTAATTATGAAAGAAAATTTGGTATAAAAATGATAAGAATTTAAGTATATTGAGGTATAAGATCATAAAAATGAGACAAAAATTAAACAGAAGTAATAAAAAGAACCAGAAAGGGAAGCTGAGGGAAGTCATGGGGAGGTTTTTTCTTTTTTGTTTATATGGCAAATGCTACATTGTGTTATTTGGTTGAATATTAAATTGTAAAATCCAATTGGTTTTATAGCAAGGGCTCTGAGACGTATTTTGTTTTTATCAAATAAAAAAACTAAAATTCTAAAAATATGATTAGATGACATCTAGTATGTTGACATAAGACGGTATAATTTTAACTATTCTCATGAATGTACGAATTATTTCAGGCTCAAAGAGACCTTAAATCTGTACAATTATTATTATTATTATTATTATTGTAAAAAAATTACTTCAAAATCAATTTATTTTATAACCACAAAACACCCTTATTTTTAAAACATAACAAGTACATGGTTAGTCCATTCTACAACAAAATTATGATACACGTGTTAGTTTTGGTTTGCTCACTATGGCTTAGTATCAAACCTACTGGGAATAAAATGATAAAAAATCACTTTGAATGGTTGGTGACCCTTTTCTGCGGCACTTAATACGATTTTTATACCTTATTTTGAAACCAAAATAAGCCCAATCGGTTGAAAAATAAGTGAAACGGGAGGTTTTTTCTAAACTGACGCAGAAATTGCATTAGCCTAAATTGCGTGAAAATTGAAATTTTTTAAAAAATCTCCAATTTTGGACCAAAAAATCTTTAAAAAAAATAATTTGAGGTTATCTCATAAGTATCTACGGCGCTGGTGGTCTAAACCACAGAGCCTAGGGCTTGCCGAACAGAAGGTTGGCAGTTCGAATCCCCGCAACGGGGTGAGCTCCCATTGCTCGGTCCCTGCTCCTGCCCACCTAGTAGTTCGAAAGCACACCCAAATGTGCAAGTAGATAAATAGGTACCGCTCTGGCGGGAAGGTAAACGGTGTTTCAGTGCGCTGCTCTGGTTCGCCAGAAGCAGCTTAGTCATGCTGGCCAATGACCTGGAAGCTGTCTGTAAACAAACGGCAGCGCCCTCGGCCAGTAAAGCGAGATGAGCGCCGCAACCCCAGAGTCATCCGCGACTAGACCTAACGGTCAGGGGTCCCTTTACCTTTACATAGGTATCTACACATTTTATTTTATTTTTGAAGAAAATCAGAGCCCTGAGAGCACGGTCGAGCATTTAAATCAGGTGATTTGGCATGGAATGACCCATGAGTCAACAGTCTGAAGCAACAACAACAAAAAGCTGCAGTAACAGTAGTATCCAAATCAATGGAAGCAATAGTACCACTCTATTCTGCCTTAGTCAGACCACACCTGGAATACAGTTCTGGGCACCACAATTTAAGGAGGATATTGACAAGCTGGAGCATGTGCAGAGGAGGTCAACCAAAATGATCAAGGGTCTGGAGGCCAAGCCCTAAGACAAATGTTTGAGGGAGTTGTGTAGCCGCCATCTAATATCTTCTCATATCTTAAGAGCTGTCACATGGAACAAGCTGGCTTGTTTTCTCCTACTCCAGAAGTTGGGACACAATGGATTCAAATTACAAGGAAAGAGATTCTGACTAAACATCAGGAATATCTTTCTGACAGTAAGAGCTGTTAGACAGTGGAATGGACTCCCTTGTGAGGTTATGAGACTGCCTTCATTGGAGATTTTTAAGCAAAGGTTGGATGGCCACCTGTCATGGATGCTTTAGCATTGCAGGGGGTTGAACTAGGTTCCTTCCAACTCTACAATTCTATGATTCAATGAACACTTTGAATAATGTGTACAGTTCTGGTCACCACACCTCAGCAAGCATAATGTAGAAATGAAGTTCAGAAATAATAGACCAGAATTATTATGGGTCTGAAGCAACTACCCTATGGAGGAAAGGGGCTTTATTTTAGAGAAAAGGCAAAGTGGGACATTATGCATCAAGTAGAAAAAGTGGATAGAGATAAGTTGAATACTAGAATCCAGAGTCATATGAGTTTTTAAAGCAAGAAATTTAAAAGCATTACCTTTTAGCTGTTTCCGAACAAGTTTACCAGATTCAAGCCATCTCTGCAAATATTATTAAAAAAAAGTTATGTGGTGGAGATGTAAGAAAGTTAAGGCATATTGGGGGGGGATCTATAATGAACTAAAGAAGTTCTTAAAATACACTTTCAAGAAAAGGCCTGAAGCCTCCTTGTTGGGGATGGTAGCTGAGGATGTAAAGAAGAACGACCAAAAATTCTTTTTGTATGTTACTACAGTTACTAGCACAGGTATGGAAGCACCATATATCTTCAGTGGAAGATTGGCAGCAAAAAATAATAGAATATGCGGGGGTAGCTAAACTAACAGGGAAAATTAGACAACAAGGCGATGAAATATTCGATAAGGAATGGGGGGAATTATGGATTATATAGAAAAATATATTGAAACCTAAAGAGATAGGATCAGTAGTGTTGAAACAAATTACATAACGTTGTTGTAATTGATAAAGATATAAAATTGATTGATCTAAGAGAAAATGTAAATATGACAACAGCAATGTATATTCTCCATAATATGTGTTTTGAAATTATCAATATAAAGGTGAAGATGGAAAAACGGTTGAATAATGCACTTTTTTTTTTTAATATAAGACATGAAGATGTATAACGACAGAAATGTTAACTTTGACAAATTGTGAATGTGAACATGATATAAAATACGGGCGGGTTTAGGAACTTTACTAAGAAGTGTGTTAATAAGGAAGAAGAATGTAAAGAATGTCAAAATTGGAATGTATAATATGTTAATTTGTAACTGTTATGGGGGGAAGAAGAGAAAATTAATAAAAATGATATTTTAAAAAAAGTTAGGAAGCTTTCTGACTGCATTTTTTAAAAAATATTGAATAGGAATGTTTCCTTACTGTTGAATCTGCTGAGTCTTCACAGTGCTGCAAACCAAAATATTCCTTCTCTGTCACACCCAAGTGATTAAAGGCCAAATCCAACAACACCTGGCCAGTATCTTGTTTCTGTAAAATAAAAGTATTTAGAAAAATAATCTTTGCCACACAGAGAGTGCTTTAAAAATGTAGTTTCACTAACATGTACATATAAAAGGGAAATTACTACTGGGAATAAATGGAAGAACTACTATCATTATTAAGTTGAATGTCAACATAAACTGTTTATAACTCAGCTGCAAGCCAGAGCCTGCTCACTTTCTTACACCAGATTAACTAATTCTCAAACATTATTTTTTTACCTCTCCAGCAGCGTGCTTATGAACACTCCATTCACAAGATAATTCTTTTTGCAGGACTGCTGTACAGCTGAGCCTTCAAAATCCTGTTACATGGAAGGTTCTGGGCACCTGGGATGCCATATTTACTATGACAAGCTATGTAAATTTCCTTAGTACATCCCTAATTTCATTGGAGAAATGCTTTTAATATCCAGAATTTGAGAACTTCTTAAAACTTTAAAAGATTAATGTAAGCACCATCCACCCTCTATCCCTTGATGGGTTCCATGTCCTCTCAAGAGTGTTTTCTTGTGTAAATACAGATATTGTGTAAATACAGATAATGGGACTCCAGTATTGGAAATTCATCAGAATAAAACAACAAGGAGATGTCCGACTTATGTTTATGTTTGTGGCATAAACAAAACAAATATTTGTAGGCTACAGCTGCCCTAATGAGGTGCATTCAGCAGACTGACAAAGTGGGCTTAAATGTGCTCTTAGAAATGCCATAATATTCCTCCTAATATTCCATAACATTCCTCCTAAATATTTGGGTTTGGGGGAAGAGGGGAGGTCACAAACCTCTCCAAAGTAGCCTTCCAGCGCCTAATTATATAAACAAGAAACCTGCACAGTTCAAAAATGAAAAGATTCAGGTTTTCCTGAATCTGTATGTACCTGTATTACATATAAACAGAATTGTTTTGCAGAAAAATGCTGTATACAAACACACCTCCTGTAAGCAGAACTATACCATCCAAAGTTCATTATTTAGTAACCATCTCCTACATGAACACTATTTCTAAAGAATGTGTTTCTTTAAAAAAAAATAAAATCAACAGGTCAGCATTCAAATAGCCTGAGAGCATATCCAGACATCTTTTTTAAATCTTAAGGAGGGAAAGGAAATAATGTTCCAACCAAGTACCAACCAAATATTTTATATCAAAATAAATAACTTTCCACACGGTGTGGATTTGCCAAGCGTGCCTTCCTCTTAGCACGTTTCTCCCTTGCGTCCTGAGATCGAGTTTCTTCAAAGCCCATGACACCTTTGGTAAAGGCTGTTCTCCAACTGGAGCACTCGCAGGCCAGTGTTTCCCAGTTGCCTGTGTTTCTACTACATTTTTAAGATTTGCTCAGATTGAAGAGCTTTCCATCTGTTCGATATATGATTTCTTCACTAGTGGGGAGTTTCTCTTCAACAAAGTGTAGGATCATGGCAATGAAAATAATGAACAGAGTTGGGGCAATAACACAACCCTGTTTAACACCTGATCCCACTGTGAATGGTTCACTTTGAGAGCCATTGTTATCTGCGATTGTTGCTGTCATATTATCATGGAGGAGCCAAATAATGTTTACCAATTTATCTGGGCAGCCAATTTTCAGAAGGATAGTCCACAGGGCATTTACAGTGTCAAAAGCCTTAGTCAGGTCAGGTCAATAAACGCCATATACAGGGGTTGGTTTTGCTATCTGCATTTTTCTTAAAGCTCTTGAGCGGTGAAAATCATGTCCACTGTCCCTCTAGAAGACCGAAAACCATTTTGGCATTTAGAAAGGGTCACCTCAGATATTGTTACCAGACGGTTTGCTAAGATGCTTGCAAGAAATTTGCCAGCCGCAGCTAATAGAGAGATGCCTCGATAGTTTCCACCATCAGTTCTGTCACCTTTTTTAAAGGGATGGATTATTTTTGGCATCCCTAAAGTCTGCTGGGATTTCTTCTCATTCCTAGATTTTTTCGATGAGCTGGTGAAGTTGTTGTGTAAGTTCAATTCTGCCCACTTTGAAGATTTCGACAGGTATCCCATCAGGTCCACCGGCTTTGTTGTTTTTCATTTGGTTAATAGCTGTACACAACTCTCCCAGATTTGGAGATATTGCAAACTCATCTCTAACTTGTTTTTGCAGAATTTGTGAGAGGACCTCAGCAGCTACGGGGGAGTTGCATCAGCACAACAGTACTGGTCCTCCAGCAGGAGTGCACTTGGAAGCACAGTTTTCTCACTTGAGTGAAGTTTCTGTCCCACTCTTCAAACGTTGAGCAGGAAGGGCATGTCAAGTGTTGGGACATCTCAGCTACTGATTTGGCTATTAATTTAGAGCTCTGCTTATAGACCTAAGAACTGTGTACTAATGCTGAGACCATGCACTGATTTGTTGAACAAAGTTTTCAGGTTTCCTTGAGCTGAGAGTCCAAGTTTCATGACTGAGGCTTGGAGCTAGGACAACCGCTTTGACTATGCATTTACTTCAAAGTGATGGTAAGGGCAGGGTTAACTCCATATCTAAGTACAAAACAGTACCTGGAAGTTGGGTTTGAGCACCCATCCTTATCAAGGAGTCCGGATAGCTTAGTTGGCTGGGGCATGGTGCTGATAACACCAAGGTTGCAGGTTTGATCCCCATATGGAACAACTGCATTTTCCTGCATTGCAGGGGCTGGGCTCGGTGATCCTCAGGGTCCCTTCCAACTCTACAATTCTATGATTCTAAGGATATATTGGTTTCACATTCTGAGCTTTCTCTCTGATTAGCATAAGGAACAGAATATGCCATGGCAGGATGCTGAGCTCCTTACTACTCAACAATGTTCTCAATTTTAAACAAATCTGCACATTGCATTATAAAGTTGTAACTTGGCAGGTATCTTGGTCCACATTCAATACTGAGTGTGTTCAAAGTACTGTCTCACCAGCAATAACCCCAGAAAAGTACTGTAACAGCAGCAATAACCCCAAGATTCTTAGCACACGGAAATACAATTGTCCCTATGAATTAAGGACATGATTTGCTTTCAGGCTACATGAGACATGTTAATGACAACAGAAGTGTCATGCAGACGATAACTGCTGGGAAGTGGATCTTCTAATTTTGAGGAGATAAGAGGTGGGAAGGGGACCTTCCATGCATCTCAAACAGTTCCTTTCCACAGAAGTGTCCATGGAAAAGAAATATCAGAACTCAACTATCAGACTAGCTAACATGTTGATATTCCTGGCCTACATACCATTTTCTAACCCAATTTTGGCACAAATAAGACAGAAGCTTCATTTAAAGGACCTGTCCAAGTTGTCCAGTATAACGCAATACCCTCAATGGAAAAAGCTATAGACACTGCATGATTCAATAATCAAACATTCCACAAGAGCCAATTACACATGATGTGCTGAATGCACATAAATAAAAAACTGCAGACATTTGTCGCTGATAAACTGTCAACCTACACGCACCAAATCCAAAGAAAAACTTATCAAAATATTTTTCCATATATGCAGTGCAGTTAGCATTAAAAAAAAACCATACCTTAGCTATCTAAACTGATTGTGACCTTTCATCCATAGTCTAGTGATGTCATTAACCTCTTGAAGCAAGAGATGTGGACTATGCCACTATTACTGGCTACAAGAGAATACCGGTATTTCACAGCTAAGTTTGAAAGAAACCTGGATTCTAACATGTTCTGTAATGGATGGTATGGCAGTAATTGAGACCATGGGAAAACCAAAGGATGTAGTGACCTTTGAAGACTAAGCACACTTGTTTAAAGTGAATTATCTTATCCAGTTTCAATGAATGTTGCATTACAATAGATGTTGTGTTTGACTGCTTCAAGAAACCATCAGTGGTACCTCGGTTTAAGAACTTAATTCGTTCTGGAGGTCTGTTCTTAACCTGAAACTGTTCTTAACCTGAGGTACCACTTTAGCTAATGGGGCCTCCCGCTGCTGCCGCCGCGTGATTTCTGTTCTCATCCTGAAGCAAAGTTATTAACCCGAGGTACTATTTCTGGGTTAGCAGAGTCTGTAACCTGAAGCGTCTGTAACCTGAGGTACCACTGTATTAAGGATGTTATCGTACCAAAATTGGAAAAGGAAGGAAAACAAAGAGCTTTAGCAGCAGTTTTTCAGAACCAATTTGCTTTTGTGAGGTTGATGTTGTGCAGTGAAGGATCAAATATCTGATATGCAACAGTTTCTCAAGTTTCTAAATTGGACCAGAAGCCCCAAAACACAGGGGCCCCATGCTTTACCGATATCACACATTCATTTCAAAATTCCAAGACTTACACTAACTTTGAAGCTTTGCACTGAGCCATCCAAAAAGCGGACACTGCAAATGATCTCAGATCGGGTCCGTTCCTTTGGTAGTTCTGATGCTCGAATGTTATTTATTCTCCCACCTAGTGCTCGTAACCGAGAGTTCATAACTGTTGCTGAACAACCTGCAAAGAAAGATGTCAAAGTATAGTTTTTCATGTAACAGACATATGTTTTGGGTTATACACAAGCTTTCCTTTAAACTGCTTTGATGTTTTACAATATATATATTATATAAATTCTGTGCATGTAAGTAAATAAAACTCTTCCTCTAAATTCACCACACATGCCACATCAAGATGTACAATAGTGGGACAATAGTGTTGCAGTTAAAGAAACTCAAAAAGAACGTCATAATTTTGTTGGAGTTTCCAAACTGCTTAGGAAAACAAGGACACACACACAGTGGAAGATGATATTTTATGTACTGATTTGATAATTTAGATGGCTATTACATTTTTATAACTTAATTTACCAGAATACCCTGCATTAAGTGACTAACAAATCTGTTACATAGTTAAATAGTGATTGTGTTTTGTAATGTTTTTTTAAAGCATTTGTAGAGTCATGGGGGGCATTTTCAAAATACAAGAGCCCTTAATAAATACAACAATTATTGTTCACTAACTTAGCAAGCTAACAGTCATTATAACTATAGGGACGGTGTTCCCGGGGCCATAGTTGTTGTTTTTTCTTAACAGCAAATGACAACCATCCACTTATAAGTAGAAACAAAAGGGTTCACTTTCGCTGCATGACCAGGAAAGGAACCAAACATGCTCCTTTCCCACTACCACTCCCCAAATGGCCAGCCCTTGCAATTCTGACCTGGAAATAATAATATTTTTTCAGCTATCAAGAGAGAATATTGTAGGTCCTGATCATTTGCAGATGGTGATTTGCATAAAAAGTCAGGTTTATCAACACAAGTGAGGTGTATCATTTTGGATTCTATATTGTCATTACATAATGCAAACTTTGTTTGAGGGCTGCCGTTTTTCTGAGTGCATTAACAGCCAGCAGCATGACTGCTGATAACACTATGGCTAAGATGGGGACTTGTGTAGTGGAAGACTCCGTGGAGTGGTCCCCCAGCATCATCCAGCTCTCCAATTGTTATGGACCAACTCTTGTTCACTGGATCATCCCTCCAGGAATCATTTCCTCTTCCACTTCACGTGCATGTGGCAGCATTTCACTCCTGTCAAAGTGGAGGGGCTTCCGTTTGGGGTTTCAGCCACTCCATTATATTAGGGGGGATTTTTCCTTTCCCCCCCCCCCAGCAGTCAGTTAGCATTCTATACCCAGTGAGAGTACGTAGTTCTAACATACCTGTAATTAGGCAAATGTATGTCCATTTGCCCCACCCAATTTTTTAAAAAAATTAAAAATGGAAGGGAGAGCCCAAAATAGAAAAAGGAAAAAAACAGGGGGGATATTCAGATGGCACAAAATAGGACAAAAACAGGAAATGGGGAGGGAGAACATAGAATCATAGAGCTGGAAGAAACCACAAGGGCCATCCAGTCCAACCCCCTGCCAAGCAGGAACACCATCTAAGCATTCCTGACATATGGCTGTCAAGCCTCTGCTTAAAGGCCTCCAAAGAAGGAGGTCCTTGGCAGCAAATTCCACTGCCGAACAGCTCTTACTGTCAGGAAGTTCTTCCTAATGTTTAGGTGGAATCTTCTTTCTTGTAGCTTGAATCCATTGCTCCGTGTCCGCTTCTCTGGAGCAGCAGAAAATAACCTTTCTCCCTCCTCCAACAGAATGGAGTGGCTGGCAACCTGAACAGAACTGCCACATTGTGCTATAAGGCCATGCTTGTAACCCTTAATCACATTTTTAAATCACATTGCACTTTCACACAATGACTGCTAATTCACTCATTTCCTTAACTGAAGCCTTCAGGAATTCTATTGCTTCCTTGAGAGAGTGTTGTCACTTGATTAGCAAAGCCATAGTATAAACAAAAGAATAAAACAGGTTCATATGAGAGGACTGCAACATCTCTATTGCCAAGGTGTCTCACTACAGATCACCTGTTTCAGTGAAATTTCTTGCCCATGAATAGGGCAAGTAGAATGCATCCAGCATGAATGGAGCTTGTGTATAACTTCCACTATTTTTCATTAAAGCAATGATGCACCTCAGTACAGTCATTGTTACATGCAGCTTGCCTAATATAATAAGATGGTCCAGGTTCCTTCAACACATTTTATGCTGCTTCCCTGAGATGTACAGGGAAGTGGAACGTTTTGAATCAGTCTTAAGGATCAACCTATTAAAAGCAGACGCTAAAAATTCATACTACATAAAAAATTACATTAATAAATCTGTGTCAGAAACCTCATGACCACAACAAATGCCCTACTATTATCCACCATTGAGTTTACTTCTCTGTTAAAGGGGCTCCAGGCCAAGCTCACTTATACACCTCTCTTTACATAGATGGTGGTAGTTTGGGTATATAAGCATCCATAGTCAGAAAACTGAACATGTAATACTTAAATGTTCCATTGTGAATTAATTACCTTATACCTGTAGCATGTTTTCACTATCATTCATTTTTAGTTGCTTCAAAATAAAGTCTATGTAAAGCTTTTTAACCTGGACACTAATGGGAATTAGAGACAGTCAAAAGCAATCAACTCTCGGTATTTTATTGTTTTCCTTATTGCAATGTGTGTGTGTTTTTACTGGCAGCTAAAATATTTACTTCTCCATAATTAATTTTTGCATGCTGAAGTGAGTGATTCCTGAAGAATGTGGGCACCATGCCAAGTTGACAAGCTGTGTACTAAAAGAATTGTAGATTAATCTTACACAATGGCAAGGCACATGGTCCAAGTGTTATGTTTCAAGAGGTAACTCTGCTGCACTGAACATTTAGAACTACTTGCTCATGGGAAGACGGGGGAAGGGAAGGTAAATTAGTAACAATATAATTTTCTGCACCTTCCATTATAGAGAGCAAAACTACTGATATTCATTTTACAGCTACTGCTATTAACTTTGATTTCTTTAATCTCACTGAACTGGTAAACACTGATATCTTGTTCAAGAAGGATAGCTACTTTAGTGTGAAAATGCCACCTAGTATAGCAATGGGAAATTTTTGTTTGGTTCACATCTAAATAAAAACCTAGGTAATACACACTTCCTGAAACAGTATGTGAACCAAAACCTAGGTATCCTTCAAAATGGAAATCCTTTGAGGTTCCCCAACCCAAATGAAGGTGTACAAAGTATGTATATTAGGGAAACAAGTGCATAAAAATGACAGCCAGTTTTTAGTAGTTAGGGTGTGAGACTAGGACCTGGGAGACCAGGGTTCAAATCCCCACTCATGAAGCTCGCTGAGTAACCTTGGGCCAAACATTGCCCCTCAGCCTAACAGGGTTGCTGTACTAATTAAATGAGGAGGGAGAGAACTATGTATACCACCTCTGGAAAAATAGCAACCAGTCTCAGCGGTGGAGGCACATCACATAATCTGAATCTATCAGAAAGGGAGTTCTGCGTTGCTTTTTGATTGATGTGGTTACTTTTTGATGTTCTTGAGCAAGCACAGTGAGTGGCTGTGGCAGTAGTAGCAGTGCAGGTGGCCACAACAGCCCTAAGATTTTTGGGGCTGATAAGGGCAGCCCATGCAGATCTGCAGCAAGCAGGAATTCACGTCACTGCCTACAGTGGTACCTCTACTTAGGGACGCGATCCGTTCCAGGGTGCCGTTCGCACCCAAAAAAGTCCATAAGTAGAGCGCCGCCTCTGCACGTGCGCATGATGCGATAAGAGTGCTCCTGTGCATGCGCGAAGTGGCAAACCCAAAAGTAAACACTTGCAGGTTTGCCACGTTCAGAACCTGAAAAAATGCAACGTGAAGCAAACGCAAATCAAGGTGTGACTGTATTTTGTTCTCTTGGGCTCCAAAGGCAGTAGAAGGTTCATTGATAGTGACATCGTCCTCTCTCTCCTGGTTGATTGTCATGTCCTCTCTCTCCTGGTTGATTGTTCGGGAGCTTCAAAAGCTTTCCTCTGCCTGAACATCACAGCGACTGATACCAAGAAGCATCAGCATACTTAGGGATCCGCAGAGTATTTGCAGTTTGCATAACAGATCTCAGCAGCACAGCATTTTGGCTAATCTACTTTATTTACATTTAATACACTCGCAGCATTTTGACTTAGCTTCTTCCTCTTTCTCATCGGACAGCAAAGAGTGAAAGAACAAAGGATAATAGTCCCACTTCACGGAACACAAACATCCTGTCTCCATCACTTCCCACACTGTGGAATGAAAACATACACCATCATGTGATAGACAACAATCCCATGACTGCAAACACGGAGAAAGAATCCTAACATGAGTATGGGAGGTTCTGTTACCTGGACAGAAAGTGACAGTGGTAAGCAACTCTGAGGGCATTGCTCTGTCTTCTCTCTAGTGTTTTCACCAGGTATGCTACTTGGGAGTTTTTAGAGCTCGTATTGGGGTGAAGCACAGGATTCTGGACAGATCACAGTTCCTTTGCAGGTGGAAGGACAGGCCTGGGTTCTGGGGACATTGAGGGTTAAAGGTTCTCCTAGTTGCGGATTGTCATTTGCTTCAAGTGACCAAATCAGAGGGAATAAGTAGATGAATTCACTCTTACATATAGGGTGCTTACCACTAAACTGAAGAATGCTAAGCCGTGCAAGATTCATGGCAAAGAGGAACTAGGATAATTGTTATGATGTATTATCGGGGGGGGGGGGTGCAGGCACAGTTATGGAGGGGGCCCCTTTGGTAAAGTATTTAGATGCTATTCACAGAACTTACTGTTCACATTAGTTTGACAGGAGGGCAGCATCCCATTTGCAGTTCTTTGCTGAGATCTGCAGGGATTGCCTTGACCTGAATGGTCATGAAGAAGTATCTGGAGGAGAGTCCTTCATTTAAGTACTCTGTGTGGTTTCCTCTTGAACAATTTGAATTCACTGGAGTTTTCTGCAGTATAGTGTCTGCAGTGGTGAAGGAGCAGTCAGGTTATAATCTGATGGGTGTTGTTATTTGGCACTAGGTAAGGGGGAGTTACCTGAATAAAATATTCAGACAATACCATGATGCCAGCAGTGTTTGAATGACTATACAGATTCAGTAGCAAGGCAGGCTCTCTTATGAGCAGTTCCAAGAGAGGGCTTACACTTTTGTTAAAAACACTTGTGAACATAGCACTCTAGAACAAGCATTAGTTCAACTAGGTACTAGAATATATGAGAATCAAAAAGCTGAGTGGCTAGACTTTCTTCATGTAGGCTGCTATTATCTACTGTCAGGGTATACACTGGCTTTGATCATCCTAGAGCTGTTTTATGGTTGAACCAGTAATTCAAATTTCACTCCTTCAAAATTCAATCCACCCACCCTTGTCTGGTAAACAGAAAGTCAGTATAAAAACCACAGCATTCTAATGAACGGAGTGAATTGACTGTGATTATTTTTAATTATATCATACTAAGGTGAGTTTACCTCAGTCTTGCCAACACACCCACAAAAATTACATGGATGCTGTGAGATGGCAGAGAAGGGACTGAGAGTTTTCTATTTAAGTTACATTATAGCCCAAAGGCTGTTCATCAGGAAATAAGGGTTTGTTTTAAGTTTTTCATGTGTGCTAAAACTCAGTCCAAGTTTTTTTAAAAGTCTAACAAACATGGATACATATGCTATAATGTTATTGATTTAGTTCAATAAATTGTTTAAATTGTTATTAAGGAAATGATTATTTTTCTCCTTCCAATAAAGTACAACAGAAAAGCTGTCCAAATATAAACAGTTAACTTATTAAACCTCACAATAATTTCATAATTATCTATGTATTTCTAATAGTATAACCAAATCAGTAATTTTTATATACAGTAACTGTAAAAAACTACCATACTCTGAAAATGTATTATTCCAAAAATGAAACCTTAATCTGGTGGTAAATACATATTAAGATTTTACCAGCATTAATAAGTCTTTCTGTAAAAAAATAATAATTAAATCAAGTCTTACTGACTAGTGACAGGTGTGAGCTCTCGTTCATTCCCAGCTTCTGCCAACCTAGCAGTTCAAAAGCACACCAGTGCAAGTAGATAAACAGGTATCGCAGCGGTGGGAAGGTAAACAGTGTTTCCGTGTGCTCTGGCGTCCGTCATGGTGTTCCGTTGCACCAGAAGCGGTTTAGTCATGACCCGGAAAGCTGTCTGTGGACAAACGCCCGCTCCCTTGGCCTGAAGCAAGATGAGCACCACACCCTATAGTTGCCTTTGACTGCACTTAACCGCACATGGGTCCTTAACCTTTTTTTACCTTACCATCCAGTCTGCAGGGTAAGAGGGGACCCCCCTTACTCAAAATACTCAATAGAAGAAACCTAACCATACATAGGTTGGCCTTGGATCTTTATCCCTGATGTTCTAGGTTCGCTTACTTGTAGCGGTTTTCTAATATGAGAAATTATTCAAAATGGCTTCCCCCACCTGCAGGCTACACCTCAAAACTACTACCAACACAGAGCATGGCAGAGACACAAGCATTCCTCCCCTTCCAAGACTGGGTGAGTACGCGCCACACTAATGCTGCCATTAACTCACTCAGGCAGTGCTAGTGCCAGAGTATGAACTGGCAGGTAGCTGCTCAACTCAAGGGGCCCACAAGCATAAACCACAAGCAGTGGCCACTGAGGGCACAGTAGCCACCACTACCAACAGAAGAGTTACCAGTTGTTGTTGTTGTTGCCACCCCCACTCCTTCTGTGACATAATGTGATGTCACCTGTGCAGGCAGCAGCGCTCCTCCTCACCACCACCACATAAAGGCAGGGGAGTGGTGGTTAGAAGGAGCCCTCCCCTGGGTGGCAGGTTGAACTGACTGCTTCTTTGGTGAGTGATCAAGCGGCAAAGAGCAGCCACCAGAGAAGTGGGCTGTGCTCCTTGCAGTGTCTATTGCTGCTGCTGCTGCTCAGGAGACAAGACTACTAAGGGAACTCATAGTCCTTTTCTCTCTCTCCTAGTGCAGCAGGGAGGCCTGATCCCAAGCACCTCACTGCCCAGAGACAGAGAGAGAGCAGATGTAACACCACCATTCCAACTTCATCCATTCCAAACCAGGACGAAAGCATATGAATACCCACACTCCGTAAGACTGCAGGAGTGTGTGTCAAGGGGTGAGTGAATGTTGTGGTCCCCAAGTCCACTCTTCAAACAGAAATTCACAAGTTGGTTTTTCCAGGTTGGTTTTTGTTTTGCCAGAGAGGACTGGAGGACATATAGTTGATAGAATGCAGCAAAGCAGTAGAGGACAGGGTGGGATCCCTCGGCATCAAAACCCAAATACAAATGACCCTCTCTTAGCACCTTCCTACCAAAAAACCCCAGACAGTGTCAGCTCAGGAGAAAAACATCAACAACCCTGCTTTATAGTGCTTCGCACAAAAGTATGAGGAAACAAGGACCAGCAGATACATCAACAAGCGGAGAAACAGTCCCTGTTCGGGGAGCAGGGTTATAAATATATTATTGCCTACCCAGATGTTTGGAAAGTATGTAGATTTAACTCTGTTATGTTTTAAATTATGGAGGTAAGAAAACATTTTTGTGATGATTTTATTGTTTATAAACTGATTAGTGTTTTTCCTACAATAAAGAGGTATATTAATTTTATTAATTAATTGAGTCTTAATACGTTTTAGTCTGTTCTGTAGTGGTTTGAACCTTCTGTATTAAATCATGGAGATTATGTTTTCTTTAGTGATCCTTGTATTGCTTTATCTTTTACTTGTGAACAGCTATGAGGGTGTTGTTTTTTTCTACAATCAAGTGGTACATGGATTTAAATAAAATAAATAAATAAATAAATAAATAAATAAATATTGTCATTTAAAAAATAGCAGCAGCAGCTCCCTTCCAGCCACCTCCACAGCAGAGAACTGGTCAACTGACTCCCTGACAGCGAATAAGACAGAGTACAAATAAATATGTAATGTAATAATAATTAATTGCTCTAAAAAAAGGGTGCTCTTTTCCAGGCATCTCCAACCACACACAGACCCCACTTGGACCATAGCTGCCAAGTTTTCCCTTTTCTTGTGAGGAAGCCTATTCAGCATAAGGGAATTTCCCTTAAAAAAAGGGAGAACTTGGCAGCTGTGACTTGGACAGGTCGGGAGGACACGTGGTCAGGGGGGAAAGGCAGTGTATAAATTTATGAAACAACAACGACGACGAAATATAAAAGCAGCTGCTTGGACGTGGTGGGTAAGTGGTCAACTGAGTCCTTGTCAGGGGGAAAAGGCGGGGAATAAATAAACCAACAGCCCTTTTAAAGAAGCGCTGCTGCTGCTGCTGCTGCTGCTGCTGCCTTCCAGCCACCTCACGGATCCCGCGTGGAAGCCGCCGCCGCCGCCTCCTCCGCTGACCTGGCGGGGCGCGGCGGCCCCGATTCCCTGCCGTCGCTCTCTCAGAGGAGGCGGGAGGAGGGCGGTGGCGGCATCGCCGCCCCTGAAATTGGCCCGGCGGCGGGACGGCCGAACAAGGAAACGCTCCCTCAGCTCGGCTGCGCCTCGACCTTTCCCCCTGACCCGTCCCGCTCGGCTGCCGCTGCCTCTTTCTCCTCTGCGCAGCGCCCCCCCCCGCTTCCCCTGAGGGACCCTCGCCCCCCCCTCACACCCCCCCCCCGGGGAGACGCGGCGTCTTCTCCCCTCGCGCCCGCCCCGGCGCTGCTTCTCCTCAGGGCAACGCTCCCCTCACGCACTCTTCTTGCCGCGGCGCCTACCTGCCGGCTCCGCCCTCGGCCCCCCGACCGAACCTTGTCGGCAGGTGCCGCCGCCGCCGGCGGGTGGGGGCCTCGCTCCGGCCGCCCGGGGGCCGCCCGCCAACACCAGGAAGCGCTCGTACCTGCCGGAGGAGGCGGAGGCGCAGGCCGCTAGACCGCCCCTCTCGCAGCACCGCCCACCGCCATAGCCGCTGGGGTGCCGGCCCCTCGAGCGCAGCCGAGGGATCTGCGCTTCGTCGGGGAAACCTCCGGAGCTGCTCGGCTCTCATCGGAAGCTCTCGGCTCCTTCCGGGGGCTGAGACGGGAGCGAACGAAGTCCCCGGACTGTGAGCTGTTTTGCGCCTGCGCAGTGGAGCTGCCGAATTTCCCCCATCACCTCCCCCCCCCGCTCTTGTCCTATACTGTATTATAAGAACATAAGAGCACCTGTAGGACTGGCTACTGGCCCCTCTAGTCCAACATTCTGTTCTCACTAGATTCCTGTCGGAAACCTGCAAGCGGAACCTGAGTTCCATAGTATTTATGCACTGCGAGAAGCCCTTTTATCCCTCCCAAATCTTATCACATTCAGCTTCATCGGATGCCCATGAGGTCTAGTGTTGCTGAAAGATTATTGAAGGGGGGGCGACCTTTGTCTATCCACTTTCTCCGGGCCATGCATAATTTTATAAACTTCAATCATGTTTCCTCTTCCTTGCCTATTCTCCAAACTAAAAAGCCCCCAAATACTGCAACTTTTCTTCATAAGGGAGTCACTCCATCTCCTTTTCTGAACTTTTCCCAAATCCATTATATCCTTTTTGAGGTGAGGCAAAGTGTACCTCTGTGCATTAACCTAAGCTTTGGAAGCCCTCATAAGGGCATGTGTGGCTTCCATGTTACAGTATAACCCCAATCCTAATGCTTGTTTACTCTGAGAGCCAGTGTGGAATGATCAGAATGTTGGGTTAGCACTTGGGAGACTAGGGTTCGAATCCCTGCTCAGTCATGAAGCATTGGGCCAGTCACAATCTCTCAGCTCTAACCTACTTCATACCGTAGGATTAATCATAGAATGTGACTGTGTCGACCACAGCAAACTATGGCAAGTTCTTAAAGAAATGGGAGTGCCTGATCACCTCATCTGTCTCCTGAGAAATCTCTATGTGGGACAAGAAGCTACAGTTAGAACTGGATATGGAACAACTGAGTGGTTCAAAATTGGGAAAGGAGTACGACAAGGTTGTATATTGTCTCTCTGCTTATTTAACTTATGTGCAGAATTCATCATGCGAAAGGCTGGACTTATGAATCCCAAGCTGGAATTAAAATTGCTGGAAGAAATATCAACAACCTCAGATATGCAGATGACACAACCTTGATGGCAGAAAGCGAGGAGGAATTAAAGAACCTTTTAATGAGGGTGAAAGAGGAGAGCGCAAAATATGGTCTGAAGCTCAACATCAAAAAACCAAGATCATGGCCACTGGTCCCATCACCTCCTGGCAAATAGAAGGGGAAGAAATGGAGGCAGTGAGAGATTTTACCTTCTTGGGCTCCTTGGTCACTGCAGATGGTGACAGCAGTCACGAAATTAAAAGACGCCTGCTTCTTGGGAGAAAAGCAATGACAAACCTAGACAGCATCTTAAAAGGCAGAGACATCACCTTGCCGACAAAGGTCCGTATAGTTAAAGCTATGGTTTTCCCAGTAGTGATGTATGGAAGTGAGAGCTGGACCATAAAGAAGGCTGATCGCCGAAGAATTGATGCTTTTGAATTATGGTGCTGGAGGAGACTCTTGAGAGTCCCATGGACTGCAAGAAGATCAAACCTATCCATTCTTAAGGAAATCAGCCCTGAGTGCTCCCTGGAAGGACAGATCGTGAAGCTGAGGCTCCAATACTTTGGCCACCTCATGAGAAGAGAAGAATCCTTGGAAAAGACCCTGATGTTGGGAAAGATTGAGGGCACTAGGAGAAGGGGACGTCAGAGGACAAGATGGTTGGACAGTGTTCTCGAAGCTACGAACATGAGTTTGACCAAACTGCGGGAGGCAGTGCAAGACAGGAGTGCCTGGCGTGCTATGGTCCATGGGGTCACGAAGAGTCGGACACGACTAAACAACAACAACAATCATAGAATTGCAGAGTTGGAAGGGACCTTGAGAGTTTAGACGGTTGTTGTTGGTATAAAGATAAAAGGGGAGGGGGAACAATTTACATCACCCTGAGCTCCATGGAGGGGAAAGGTGGAATTAATGTTATCTTATCTTATATATACATAAAACTATATGTTTAATGTCCATGTTTGTTAACTTCCACTTTTCTCGGAAACCCCTTGACCGATTGCGTTCAAATTTGGACACAACATTCCATTGCAATATGTGAGTGTTTCCATAACCTTAGATTATACGGATGTCACACCAGTCACAGGTAAAAACATGAAATTGTCTTACAAAAACATAGCGCCCTCCAGTGGACGTCAAAGGAACAGACACCATATTCTTTTGTGTAGCAATAGCCCCATAATCCTGCCCCCTCCTTCTCCTCCTACCTCCCCATCGAAGCCTCTCCAGAATCGCACGCCAACAGGAGCCAGGCCAGGCCCCACCGCCGACGGGACGGAGCCGATGCCCAGAGAGCCAGGCCACCTCGGAGGCCACGCTGCTGATGGAACCGGCTCCTGAGAACCACACCGCCCCAGAAGACCCCACCGGCAGCAGAGCCGATGCCCCGAGACCCATGCCAACCAGAGAGCCCCACAGGCAATGGAGCCAATGTCCCGAGAACTGCCGATGGAACCAATGCCCAGAGAGCCTGTTTGGGCCCAACAGACCCCGCCACCGACCCCCTGGGAACCAGACTGGGTCCCTCAGACCCCGCCACCGACGGACCTCATGCCCCTAGACCCAGCCCGCCCTGCAGACCCCACTACCACCACCCCCGGGAACCAGGCTGGGTCCCACAGACCCCGTTGTAGACAGAACCCACTCCCCGAGAACCAGGCGACACCACAGACCCACGCCTACCTCAGACCCCAACGTCGCTTCCACTCCACAGAAGAGTGTCCAGGTAAGACATGACATGTCAGACCCGGCCTCCTTACCTTTACACCATGCCAACTTCCCCACTAACCCCCCCCCCCCAGAACACACTGAGCCACAGCAACGTGTGGCCGGGTACAGCTAGTTAATAATAATAATAATAATAATAATAATAATAATAATAATAATAATAATAATAGTAATAGTAATTGTGCAAGGCAACTTCCAAGAGATTAAATCAATACAAGAAAAATATGCAAAGCAATTAAGAACAGCATCTATTATAAGCAACATTATGAAATGAGGTGTATTAAAAGAAGTGGTTTCCAGGTAAACATGTTTGGGGAGGGTGTTCCAAAGTCAGGGCATGATGACAGAATAGACTTTTCCCTGGTAGCCACCCAACCAACTTGGGATACCCACAGTATGGCCTCAGCTGACCATCTTACCGGTAGTACCTTCAGCAGGCTTATATGACCGACATGTAAAAAGCCTGGCATAAGGTAATAATGTTTCCCCCTAATATTGTTTAGCTCATAGAACAAAGTCCTCTTGGCTTCTATATGCCAGATCCTGCAGGCATGTCCAACAGGTAGATCATGATCTACCAGTAGATCGCGGGGGTGTCCCAGGTATATCACAGCATGAAGTTTAGTGATCCCCTTTGGCCAAACCTCCCTTAAAAAAAGCTTAGCAACTCCTGGCAATGACAATGTGTAGAACACAGCAGGTATTTTTCTACTGTGAGTAGATCACAGTCTCTTGGGAGCTGGATGTGCCCGCTCTACTGCAAAGTAAATGAACATAGCACACTTTGGCAAATGTTCAATGGGGAGAGAGGGAGCAGCACTCAAGCAGCGATATTTTGTGTGAGAAAAGGGATGTTACAAGAATGCTTTTATCTGCAAAATGTTGGAAAGCTATATATACATGGGGGGAAACAATGGACCCCACCAGTTGTACAATCTGTGCACTGCACTCAAAGCAAGCCATTTGTCATCATGCTTTTTAAAAGGGAAAGAGGACCTGGTGAACAGAGCCATTTTAATTTGAAGGTCACAGTTAATGAATAAAATCTGTGCTCTATTCATTTAAGTGGCTCTTCCTGGAACATCCTAGCCTTATGGTGTGTTCTCATTTAGTGTACAGTGGTTATGCCCCAGTGGCATCTCTCCAGTTATAAAATATCTACAGAGGAAGATGAATAAATAATTAGATCAGGAGTCGGGATCAGAAAAGCAGCAACTGAATTAGAATAATTGATTTTCAGATTGACATGTTTCAAAAATGTGTACCAAGGCACAAGGATGTATTTCTATGTTTGAGTCTTAGAATAAGATTTGCTACCCTGTTCCATCTCATGCTAAGATTGATAGGTGCCACAACAGCTTAATGGGTAAAATTAGAAGTGTCTTTTGGAAGCTGCCACACCTTTCTGACCTAGAAGCCCTGCTCCCCAATCTCATATCTGCAAGAACTGCCAGTGGTTAAGCAATGGTGCAGGAAGGCTACTTTGTGCATGCTCAGACTATTTCCTATCTATCTTGTATTTCAGAAAACCAATCGTTAATCCTTGGTACAAGAAATGTCCCTGAAGCTGAAGAATGGCAACTGCTGGGGGGAAGCATGGAACAGGACATCTCTCACACAGAAGGTAACTGGGGAGGAAGGGAGAGTGAGCCTGAGTGGAGCAAGATTCCTCACTATAACCCAGCAGTGGTGATCTTCTAGTTTTTGCCACCATAGCATAGCTGCCAAGTACCCCGTTTTCCCCAGGAAACCCCCGTTTTTACTTACCCTTTCCCGGTGGTCCCCCAAATCACTTCGTCTCCCGTTTTTCTCTGTTCTTTTCTCCTGCCGGCGGCCATTTTTTTCCTTTCCGATTTGCCCTTCTATGGGCACTAAAAATGGCCGCCGCCGGCTTCGAAAGTCGCATCTACGCATGCCCGGAAGTGCATAGATGCGACTTCCGGTCTTGGCGGCGGCCATTTTTGGTGCCCATAGATGGGTGGGGCGACATCGGAAGTTGTGCCGACGCACTTCCTGACGTGCGTACAAGTGACTTTCGAAGCCGGCGGTGGCCATTTTTGGTGCCCATAGAAGGGCAAAGCGACACCGGAAGTTACGTCGACGCAACTTCCAGTGTCACGCGGCTGCCGGTCCCAGATTCTGCAGTCCGGGACTTGGAAGGTAAGCCATAGACCATGTTGGCTGGAGATGATGGGAGTTGGAGATAGTTCAAAAATACCTGGAGGGTCACAGGTTCTCCACTCCTGCTTATAACCAGGGGGCCCTAAACATTTTGAGGCCTGTGGTCCCCTCTTTTCTTCCCAACCCTATACTGCATGTAACACCAATTTTTCACAGCAAATGTAACTGTAGAACCTGAAGAAAGAGGCAAGGCATGCGCTTTTGAAAACGAGGGGAAATTACTATTTTTTAAAAAAGAAGAAAAGGATTGTGCGGCAGCCCCCAATATTTAAAGAGCCCCCACCCCTATCACATCATTAGAACCAGAACATAAACCTATGAAACTAGAAAAGAGCAAAAAATATCAATCTTTGGTCCAGATCCTAGGTACAGCACCCTCACTAAAGGAGACTATGGATGATTCACTAAATGATTGTAGGATGACGTGTGTACCTGAGCCTATGGCCTCAAATTCTCTTATATGCTGCTTTATTACAAAAATGATGACTAGGCTACTTATCCTAAACTAAATAGTTAGTTGCCCAACCACCCCCTTCAGAACCCACTGCTCTCAACTGCCTCACATTCAAACTCCCTTTCAAATCCTCATCCAATCATCACTCACCACCAGAATTCTACAATTTCTCTTCCCCCCTCCCTTAATAACCCTATTACATTCAATATTTTATACATGCTGCTCCCTATAACCATATTGTTAGAAGCACTTACCAAATTGTTAGAAGCACTTGAGCTTCCCATTCCTGGCTCCTAGCAAATAGGGGTGAGCAAACTACTTTCAACTAACTAACCAACCAGTGAGCGACAGTTCTCAATCCTTCATTTGCATACTGGTTGGCCCTGAGTGAGAACTGCAGCCAATCTTAATACATAACAGAGTGCCCTATACTATAGGAATGCTTCCTTCCCGTTTCCCCCACCCTCATGCGCCAGACTGGTGGTAGCATGGATGGGAGCCAGGTGCTTGCTGATTGCTCCGCTTTCTTTGCAGGGAGGGAACCTTCCCCCAACATATACCGGTACTTTGTTCTGGCTAAATCCCTGGAGAGACGTGACAACCCTCAGGTACTGGGGCAGAGAGAAGGAAGGGGTCCTTGTGAAACATGTTTGGGGAGTCTGTGGCTCCCAGCAAGTACTTTTCAGAAGCATTGCTCCCTCCAACAGGGGAGGCTGAGCATAGCCATCATGACTAGTTGCCTCCATGCCATTGTCTTGCCCTCTTTGAAAGCCATTCATCCAAGATGCTCTTGTGGGTGCATCTGGTTCTCCCATGCTTCCTTGCTCCTTCAAGGAGATGACTATTGGGAGATCCTTTGGTTAACATCTATCTGGGCTGGAAAATATCAGGGCCGCCCCTACGGCCAGGCTGGGTGGCGCAGGGCACAATGGCGCCGGCCCGCCAGGGGGGCGCATCGCAGCTGCGCCTGCCCGCCGGCTGCTCTTCTGGGCAGCTGCGCCCTCGGCAGTAGCGCTGCGCGCTGAGCCCGCCCACCCATCGCGCAGCAGCGTCCTCGGCAGCCGCGCTGCACCTGCCCGCCCGCCCGCCGCGCTGGGAAACGGGGCGGGGGACGCCAGAGGGATCCATCGCACCACGGCGCCAGGGCAGCAGAGATGCTTAAGATGGCCCTGGAAAATATTAAAGCATCAGAGGACTGGTGAGCTTTCCTTGAAGCATAACTGATCAAAGGCAGGCAAATTTGTTAGCATATTGATAAAGATGCTCAAATGACAAATGATGCTATCATACCTAGCAAGTGTCTCAGAAAAAGCTCCCAAGCTGATGGAGAAGAGAGCAGTTAAATGCTCAGTGGGGCTCCAAGTTGTTGTTTCTGGATCCCACCATGGCCCTTCCAAGTTGCTAAAGAAATCAATGTCGCAACAGTATTTTCCTCGCACCTCCTCCCCATGATCCCTTCTCAGACATATGCTGTGTCTGAACCAGCAGATCCCACCAAACCAAGTAATCGAGGACCCAGTCAGAAAAGGAGTGTGCGAAGTCATACCAGAAATAAGCAAAATAACTAAACAGGTACTAGAAGTCACCCCAGAACTGGCCCTACTGAACACCTTCCAAGATAACAATGCCCACTCACACTAGAAAGAGCGCATAACCCACTGACAGCATGCGATTCAATATGACTAACTTAACCCGACAAACCCCTCACCCACCCACAAACAAATCCCACTGCAGCCAGCCAAAGACGATCAACCACACCCTACGCCACCCCAATCTCTCTCACCCACCAAGGAAACATAACAAGCAAATAGAAAGAGAACTTCCCCAAGCGACGCTGGCAGAAAAACCCCAAGCATACACTAAATAAAAGAACTTAAGCTTTGCCAGCACAGCCCCTCTCTCCTGTCCCCTCTCTCCTGTTTCTGGTTCCAGTCTGCCCGATGGTGGAGGAGAGAGGCACAGACAGAGAAAAAGGGAATGGAAGGGGTTAAAGCATTCCCTGGAAACCTCCTGGGGTACAGCAGCTGAATAAGCTGACCCTCCCAGATCGCCCACATCGGAAGCAGAGGTTCTCCTAATATAGCTGCCAAGTACTCCGTTTTCCCCATGAAACCCCCGTATTTTCTTACCATTTCCTGCAGGTGTCCCGAATGGCAAAATATCCCATATTCCCCCGGATTACGGAGCTGCTGCTGGTGGCCATGTTCTTCTGGTGCCGCGCCAGCACCGGAAGTCTCTTCTATGCACTTCCAGACATGCGTAGAAGTGACTTCCGATGCCGCTGTGCCCATTTCCAAAATGTCCGCAGCGCCAGAAGTTGCTTCTACGCATGTCCGGAAGTGCATAGAAGCGACTTCTGGTGCCGCGGTGCTGCTGATCCCGGATTTTTCAATCCGGAACTTGGCACCTATGCCTAATAATTGGGTTTTAATTGGCATTAAGTGAAGACTCGCTAAAGGGGCGAACTACTGAGTTTCATTCTGTAAATTCTAACTACCTTGCTTATCTTGCTGATTACATGTTACTTAGTGTTAAGTCTTCACTTATTGTAGGTCTTTGCTTATTGTAGAGCTTTGTATTTTATACTAGTGATTAGATCCTGTTTTGTAGTATTATTCTGCCTTATTGGTAACACTTGTCAATCAGTAAACTACTTTCTTCTCCACCTAACAGTCTGCTAAGTCCCCCATCTGCTACCGTATGATCCAAAATAACCTCTTGCCTGCTCCGTGCTCTAACCATTAGACAAGATAGCATTGCAATAGAGCCACCCTGGGCAGATTGAAAGGGGGAGCAGGGCAGAGTGGAGTGCAAGGAATATTGACTTTAAAAATGCTTTGTGCATTCATGTCTAATCTAGCCCCTTTCTAAAAATTTCTTATTGCTTTGTGATTTTCTTTCCGTAAATGTACCGGGGGGGGGGGCATGATTAAAGGGTTTTCTCAGGAGTGTGGAGGATGTGTGTGTTTGCTGTGTCCCATTGGTAAGGGGTCATGGCATTCACCCTTCTACTGATAGGAAATTCGGGGTGTGTGTCAAAAATGGGGGGTCAAGGAGGGTCAGTTGGGGAGAGTGAGAAATGTCTCTATTTTCATCTGAGGAATGTTGGAGGGTATGGAAACGCGGCACAAAAGGAAGTGTGGGTGAGCCCTTGGTTTTCACTAAGTGCACCATACAGTCATACCTCGGGTTCTGTACGTTGCGGGTTGCGTACTTTCGGGTTGCGTACTTGGCGGACCCGGAAGTGTTTACTTCCGGGTTCCGCCACGTGCGTATGCGCAGATGCGTTCTGCGCACTTCGCACATGCGCAGAAGAGCTCTATCAGCGCTTCGCACATGCACTAAAGCACCGCTCGGGTTGAGTACTTTTTGGGGTGCGAACAACACCCCGGAATGGATTGGGTACTCGACCCGATGTACCACTGTACGAAGAAAAGTGCCAGTGTAGGCCTTATTCCTAGTTGAAAGTTCACTGTTTAGTTCAATTTAAAACTAGTTAAAAGCTACCACAAATTTCAAAACTAGAGTGCACATTCAGGCAGATATTATAAGGAACCAGACCTTTGCTTTCCCAGGGCTGCAACTGCCCACATCAGTACCTTAATCCTTAATCCCACTTTCCTCTCTGACAAAATTTACCATTCCCAGGGGACTAAATTTACCTAAATTGCCCTGTAAAATTTCTGCTGACTGGAATCAGGGCCGGCTCTAGGTAGATCCCCGGTGGCCCGGTGCGCCAGGGCGCCAGGGCAGTAAGCAGGGCGGCGCGCGGCAAAGCCGCGCGGAAACCATGCTGCACCCTGCAAGGGCAGGGGCGCCAGAGCAATCTCCACCCCTCAGCTCCAGGGTGCACGACCTGCTCGAGACTGCCCTGACTGGAATCTGGTAGATCCCAGCAAGCTGGGTCATATTGAAGCAGGACAAATCTGCTATTCTCACTTTTGCCATTAACTACTCATGAGTAGGGTTGAAGAAAGAGTACAAAAGTTTATTAACTGCAATAAAGTGTTTCAGTGAAATCGCCCCACAAAGGCTGAACCCCTTCCAAATGCAGGGGGGGGGGGTTTCTTTATAGGTTTCTCACATAAAGCATTACAATTTCCTCCAATCCCATTCACAGAAACCCTTCTGATACCACTTTCAAAGAAGCAAAACAAGCTGCTGCTGGCTGAAGTTCATTTAGATACATTTCATTTTAGCGCGCCTGTGCTTCTAGCATAAGCATACTTGCATACAGATCGCTTGCATAGTTTTAATTCCGATACAGCCAACATCTACTGTGCCTGCATGGCCTTCGCATAGATACATTTTGTTGCAAGAGCTATTGTGCTTTGTACTGAGTGCTGTGAACCCTCATTTATATCTGCTTGTGTTCTTGCAATAAGAGTTCTCTCTGCCCCATGAGGGGCGGTTGCTTGCAAAGGAAAAGGCATTCTCAGCAGTTTCTTGAAGTGATAGGCTACTATAAGTTCCCTTTTAACAGTCACATTCACGGGACCACATTATCACATTTTGGGGGCCCTTGGGCTCCCCCCCACAATATCCCATTGAGGGTTTTTTTTAATGAGGCCCCCCCAACTGCTAGCAGGGGGGGAAGCTAGACAAGGAAAATTAAACCAATTTGAAAGAGAAACCACAATGCTATCAAATTCAACATCCGAACCAAGGAAGTTCAACACATTGAACTATAAAAGATAAAACATCTGCAAAATGTTGAGATTAGTAAAAAGGAAGTTGAAATTTAAAGTAACGAGGGTCAAATTTCTCCAAAGATACAAAGAATAAGAAGCTCATTAGATCAGGAACAGGATCATAAAATCCAAGAGGGTTCCAGTGTGGTTAACAAGCAGAATCGAGATAGCTCTTAAAGGGAAGAAGACTTCCTTTAGAAAATGGAAGTCTTGTTCAAATGAAGAGAATGCAAAGGAACACACACTTTGGCCAAAAGAAATGCAAGCAGAAAATAAAGGATGCAAAAAAAGAGAGAAAACCCTTCAACTTTGAGGAGCATGTGTGCTAAACCTGTTAAGTGCAACAATAAAAAATAATTTAAAGACATTAATAGCAGCAGGAGGCCACCTTGGAAAGCAGTTGGACCTTAGCATGACAAAGAGGTCAAGGGTGTTATGAAGGGTGGAAAAGGGGACTGCAGAGATGCTGCATGAATTCTTAGCCTCTGACTCTGTGCCTGAACTTACTTTCTCAGGAAAAGAGTCTAAAGAACTGAGGCATTTCATAGAATCATAGAGTTGGAAGAGACCACAAGGGCCATCCAGTCCAACCCCCTGCCAAGCAGGAAACACCATTTAACAGACCCTCCAAGTAGTGTCCCTATTTTCCAGGGACAGTCCTGGTTTTACAGAAGCCATCCTGGTTTCTGATTTGATTCCAGAATGTTCTGAGAAAAGTTGGAGGGTCTAGAGCTATGTGACCCCCGAGCCAAGGAGATAAGTGGAGACTTCTCCCACCTTCCTAGCCCCCCCCCCCCAGTCTGTTGTTGTGGCTGGTTAGGAGTGCTATATAGTTCTCTTGGCCAAGATTTCTAGAGGGGTGTACATGGGTTAGAACTGTTTTTGAAAGTTGGAATCACTTTGTGATATAGAATACTCAATATAATCAGAATATCCCTGTCCAAATACTGACTTTTTGACCAAAGGTATGGGATTTATATGGCCAGCAATTAATGGGCAATTGGTGCTGTTCTAATATCATACTAATGCTAGCTAATGATAATTTGAAATGTAGTAAAGCAATGCTTTATGATAGGGATTCAAAAATAAAATGGAAAATATTTGGAAGGTCTGCAAATGCCAGATGAATGTTTTTCCTGGGTCAAATTCAGTTGTCAAAAGGGCCACTGCAGATTTAGATTCATTGTTTGCAGGATTCAGGGTTGCCTACTGACAAGTCATTGCTATTTGTAAAGTCTGAGTAAAAGCCACTACCAGCAGTTGTGTTTAGCACACAGCACACTGTAGAGCCTGCATAAGCATTTGCTGTGACCTCAGTACTCCATTTTACATCTTGCTGTAGTTCAGACCACATAAGGTCTCCACACCAATCAAGCCACAGAGGATACAGAATTGGCATTTATTCCTCTCTCAACTTTCTCTCTCCTAACATGTCCTTCTGACTTGCACTCTTTATAAAGACTTGAGGAATGAGGTTATCACCCCTCTTTTATTCTGAGTCGCCCAACCACTGCCACACTGTCCTTTCTCTTGGCAGATCAAGATGAGCAGGGGCAGGGCCGTCTTAAGCATATCGGGCGCCGGGGTGCCGTGGTGCGACGATCCCTCCAGTGCCCCCCGCCCTGTTTCTCCACGTGTCTGGCGGGGGGGCGCAGTGCGCAGCGAGGTTGCCACAGGCGCCACACCGCGGCGCCCCCCCGGGCACCCTGGCCCCTTCACCACCCAGCCTGGCCGTAGGGCTGGCCCTGAGCAGGGTGCAGCAAAGGTTGCAGGGTTTTTAGCTGGGGCAATGAGATTAAGATCCACTATTTGACTGTTGAGTCAAAACCCTAAAATGTATTTTACATACAGTAATTGACTTTTTATTTCTATTCTTTGAATATCTTATTGTTGTTTTAATGCTATGGCCAATGGCTGACACAAATAAAGATTCATTCTCTTCTAACAGGAAGCTGCCTTATACAGAGGGACTCCATTCTTGCTCACTATTGCCTGCTCTGACTGACAGTGGCTCTCCAGAGTTTCAGACAGGGGTCTTGCCAGTCCTGTAAAAACAGGCGGCATAGCTCTGTGTATAGACTCTACACCAGGCAGCAAGGCATTTGAAGACAAACAGTCACTGCAGAAGTTCAAGCAAGTTATATGCTGCAACTGCCCCTATTTCCTGGTACCTATCTCTAGTAAATAACTGCCCTTCTTTTTACCTTTGGGTGTGCCTTATTAAAATTTAGCTAACAAAGTTTACGAGAGTTATCTTCAGCGTTCAGCTTCCTGCCCGGGTTCTCTAGAAGATGACTGTGCAAGCATATACATGTCTACTCAGAGCAGAGGTAAGTCCCATTAAGTTCTGTAGATTTCCTCCCAGTTAAGTGTGTATAGTGTTGGTCGCAGTCTGAATGGCAGCTGAGTGTGTTGTGGCATATGAATACAGGTACATGTGTGTGGACTTTTAGAGCAGCATGGCACAGCCTGCCATTTCACACATTGTGGCTGGTGAGGTGTTTGCATACTGCCTATTGTTTACTGCATACTGCATACCTATTGTGTTTTTCTGTATATCTTTAGCAACAATTGCCATTGTATTCTGCTTTTTAAACAGTAAAGAACAGGCTATTGCAGTATAAATAAATTAAGCATGCAATAGGCAAAGTAGAGCCTTCTGCAACATGTCATAGTGGGAAGAGGGCAGTAATCCTTGGTATAAGTCTGCCCCTATTTTCATGGGTCAGATGTGGAGAGTCTTTTGTGCTGCTTTATTTCCCATGTAGTCTAGGGCTCAGTCTGTGATAGCAAATGATCATCATGTCTGTACCTCCCTGCTTGCCTTCTCTAATTGGGAAACTGCCCAGAGTCAATTCTGTAGTTAACAATTTGCCAAAATGCCACACCCCCTATCCTGCAAACACAGTTTTCATTTTCTACTGGACTCTTTACCAAAGATTCACTTCCTTGCAAACACAGGGCTCTGTAGCTCAGAATGGAAATGGATAAAACCACTCACCAAGGGCCTGACTCACCAGAGGCGGTATTAGCTGAAAATGCCTTCATTTACAAGGAAAACTTTTATATGCCTGTTGTCTTTGTCCATGGAGTTTTCTTGGCAGGGATACTGGAGTGGCTTGCCAGTTCCTTCTCCAGGTGGATCACGTTTAGTCAAAACTCTCCACTATGACCTGTCCATCTTGGGTGGCCCTGCATGGCATAGCTCATAGCTTCTCTGAGTTATTCAAGCGCCTTCGCCACGACAAGGCATTGATCCATGAAGGGGAGAAAAGCAATGACAAACCTAGACAGCATCTTAAAAAGCAGAGACATCACCTTGCCTACAAAGGTCCGTATAGTTAAAGCTATGGTTTTCCCAGTAGTGATGTATGGAAGTGAGAGCTGGACCATAAAGAAGGCTGATCGCCGAAGAATTGATGCTTTTGAATTATGGTGCTGGAGGAGACTCTTGAGAGTCCCATGGACTGCAAGAAGATCAAACCTATCCATTCTGAAGGAAATCAGCCCTGAGTGCTCACTGGAAGGACAGATCATGAAGCTGAGGCTCCAATGCTTTGGCCACCTCATGAGAAGAGAAGACTCCCTGGAAAAGACCCTGATGTTGGGAATGATGGAGGGCACTAGGAGAAGGGGACGACAGAGGATGAGATGTTTGGACAGTGTTCTCAAAGCTACGAACATGAGTTTGACCAAACTGCGGGAGGCAGTGGAAGACAGGAGTGCCTGGCGTGCTATGGTCCATGGGGTCACGAAGAGTCGGACACGACTAAACGACTAAACAACAACAAACAACAACAACAAGGAAAACACTGCCAACTCCAGTAATCTGTCAAGTCAGCAGCTTCACAGCTTCAGAAGAGAGGCCTAAATCATCTTAATTGCAGCTATGGCCCATGTATAGCTACAGCATTAACTACCCTCTGCATCCCAAAATCAAGTGTATCATTTCATCATCATTATTCTTTATTCGACCATCAGTCAGAAAAGATACATTTCTCAGTACAAGATTAAAACAACCAAGACATCTAAAAAACCTCTAAAATAAAACATGGGCAGCACTAATAAAAGCTATACAGATAAACCCACATCAATGCAGTCGATTTTAATCTTACGGCGCTTGAGAGCTAGGAAGGGAAATTTGGCCACCAAGACAGCTATTTTCCCAGTGGGATTATTCAACAAATATACAACCTGTCTTTCTCTGGATAGAGAGCTGAGCTGAGATAGGCATGGGGCTATGAGATAAGAGATAAATCTACATAGAAAGGGCAACTCAGGAGGATATGTTCGGTGCCTCTCCCAAGGCACAATGGCAAGTTCTCTGGTCGTATGGAACTCCCCTGTTCAATCTGGCCACAGTGAGGAGTCTACGGTATTCCACATAGTGGATTTCTGCGAGATAAGGAGCTGGTGTAACCTGATAGATCTGCTCCCCCAGGAACATCCCTGGTTTCACGAGGGCTATGTCCTCTTGTCTAGCAATATGGCCCAATCTCTGAGAGATCACAGCTCTAGCTTGACTGAATGTCATAGATAGACTCCAAGTAAAGATGTGACAGCCCGCAAGTCTGTACTTCATCTAAGACCTCCCTTTCCCACGATGACTGAAAATCATCCCTCAATATCAAGGGGGCCAAACCCACTGGTTTAAAGCATAGCTTAAGCCATAGCCAAAGCTTTGCTTTCAGGGCCATGTACCGAAGGGCTTGGCAGCCAGCCTCTAATCTCATGACCGCATCTGCTACGGAAGGGGGGATCCTGAGGATGGCTCTAAGAAATTGTGATTGGCTAGATTCCAGTCTTAAAAAATCCCTGCGTGAACCCAAAACAATGCCCACCAAAATTAGTGGGAGGACTTTCATTTGGAAAAGTCTCAAAGCCACTTTCACTGTTTGTGCCTGTTTCTTGGCATATAAGGATCTAATCAGCACAGCTGCTTTAGATGCGTTTCCAGCTATATAATCTTTATGTGCCAAAAAGGACCTGTTTGATCGGATTACCTGGCCCAGATGTTTGAAACAGTTAACCTGCTCCACAGAGTGTATCATTTCAGAACTGAGTGTGTATAAAATTCAGCAAGGTGCACTGGTTCACTCTTACAACCCATTCAGTTTAAATTGCAAAAAAGGCAGTGTATTTGAAGAGCATTTGTTGGGATTCTTTCATACCAAAAGGGCTATAGCAAGCTGGCACCACTTGTATGCACCGTGCTCTGCCTCCTAAACCAGAGTTCTCTACAGTATTCCTGCCAAGGTATCAGAATTCTTTAATAAAATAAATAACCTTCCAAGTAGGTTACTTGGATGGTCATTGAGTTTCAGATTCAAGCCCCCAAGTAGTCCCTTTAAGGAGTGGAGAAACCTTTTGTCATTCATGCGATGCCAGCATGAGAAACTCTTTCCCACTTTATTTCCTTAAGAGCTTCCTGTATTTCACCTTTAAGATGGGCTGGGCCTGCCAAAGACTGCAAGAGAACTAGCCTGCTGGGTCCACTTGAGATGCGTTGCATCATCAGCATTTCATCATTTCCAGTAAGGGCAAAGAGTCTGAAAAAATAGTTAGCCAGTTTAAGTGCTACCATCAACCATCATATGTTATGTGCAGAAAAATATTTTCTATTCAACCAGCACTTGATGTCCAGCATCTAGCTGATTCATTTCTAATAGCAAAGTGGCCACATCTGCTACAGCTACAAATAGCATGGAGTGAATCCATTTCTGCCTGCACTGATTTATAAGCCTGACTGAAGCAAGGAGGCAGCATTTCCTGCCCATCAAGTGCCTCTGGGACTCTGGCGATTTGCAACAGACAGTTTTAGGCAGTCGCCTGAGTTCTACAATCCATAGTCTACATGAATGGATTTTATATGCCTGTCTAAAGATCAGCAGTGTTCATACCCCCCACCCCACCCTGCAGACTGGAGCAAAAACATATGTTACATATGTTCTAGGTATGTCAAAGTGTGTCAAAAGGAATAGCCACACAATCAGCTTTTCAGGAATATGCACCCAAACAAATGACAAGTAGCTAGTGAAATGTGCACCTTATCCCAAGTCCTAGCTGAATTATGGGTAGCAAACATACTCAACATGTTCTTTATTTATTCTCTTCATTGCTGATATAAACAACTACATACATTGGTAGGGTTGACAGAAAACTTGTAGTAAAAATTCAAACTATGGATTGACAAAGGATTTATAAAAATAGAGTTATGATAAAGATGCAGAGGGGGAAATCATTTCATTAAGATCCACAATGGTGGGGAGGGAAGTCAGAAGGGATTATATGTTTATGTATATGTATTCATTTGTTTATGTAAATTAGAAGATGCAAAAATAATTTTAAAAAAAAGAAAAAAAAGGAATCTGGTTGGCTACTGTGAGAATAGGATGCTGGCCTAGATAGCTGGTGTGAAGTGGCTAATGTTTAAATCAACTGCAGGCTCAGAAATTACACATAGCTCGGTGAGTTGGCATCCGTCTCTCTCGGGAGACAATGGAGGAGTGTGCCTTTGTGGGTGAAGTTCAACTGTTGGAAGATTGCCTGCTGTGGCTGTAGAGACCGATGCAGGAAAGACATGTTTTGTTGCAGCTGGGGCAGAGGAAGGCGTCCGGTTGTTGCTGATGCAAATGCACCATGACCTTTCTTCCCTCTGCACTCCACTCTGTGGGTATTCCTCCTCTGCTCACTGCTATGGACGCATTACCTGACTGTCTGTCTCCAGGCACTGCAGTTGCCTGCAAGGGAATTCCCACACAGCGGGGTTGCCAGCCTTCATGTCACACTTGCAGACGTCTTTGTAGCACAGAGTTAGTAAAGTAAGAAAGAGCAAGGGGAAAAAAAAACCTTCTATAAATCTAGTCCAGCATCTTGTTCTCACAGTGGTAAACCAGATGCTTATGGGACGACCACACACAGGAAATGAGCACAACAGCACCCCATGGTACACCTTATCCTACACCTTATCCTACATCCTACAGTAAAAACAGAACATAGCCATCAGGGCCCATGATATCCTCCATGGGCTTGTCTGATCCTCTTTTAGAGTCACTCAAATTGGTGGCCATTGCCACATATACGGCTTGATTTTTAGAAAAAAGAAAAAGAAAAAAGAACCCTCAAAGCCGTTAAAACAGTAAAATCAAGAAAAAACCACTACCTTACTTTAAAACATACACTATTATCCACAAACACACCTATCAAAGTCACTGGCGCAAATAGGGCTTGAAGCGCAAGGGGGCAGCAATGGACTCAAATAAGGGATCCTTTTTTGTTTCACAGGAGGGTTTTCAGAATAGATTATTTGTTAGGTTTGGGCTGTATTAGAATAAGAAAAGGTTTAGAGCGCCCAAGTGAAAGCAGTAACAACATTGACACATGTGGTTTATATGTTGCTGTTCCTAGGAGAAAGAACTTGCAAAATAGCACAGAACACACTGGAACAAGTTATGATATATTAGTACTTTATTCGCTCTACCCCAATCAATGATTGGCGAGTCCTGGTAAAGTCAATCCTGGTTAGAAGCTCAATCACATCACCAGACACCCTCCTCTCCCCTGCATAGAAGTTCCCTTGAGGGGAAAACCTTTCTTAATTTAAAATGACTATGCCTCAGATAGGGACCCAGGTGGCGCTGTGGGTTAAACCACAGAGTCTAGGGCTTGCTGATCAGAAGGTCGGCGGTTCGAATCCCTGCAACGGGGTGAGCTCCCGTTGCTCGGTCCCAGCTCCTGCCCACCTAGCAGTTCGAAAGCACATCAAAGTGCAAGTAGATAAATAGGGACCGCTCCAGCGGGAAGGTAAACGGCGTTTCCGTGTGCTACTCTGGTTTGCCAGAAGCAGCTTTGTCATGCTGGCCACATGACCCGGAAGCTGTCTGCGGACAAACGCCGGCTCCCTCGGCCTATAGATCGAGATGAGCGTCGCAACCCCAGTGTCGGACACGACTGGACCTGATGGTCAGGGGCCCTTTATGCCTCAGATACCATCTACAGGAAGTGACTCTGTCCCTCTCAATCTTCAAAGTAGGCCTTAAGCTTCAAGAGATCTCTCCAAAGTGGCTCATTTCACTTTGAGTAAACACCTATCTGGCTCCAGTCTAATCAAACCCCACTGCACTTCTATTTATGGGCTTTGGAGAACCCTCAGAGAAGTAAAGAACACTGCATAGGAAAGCAGACAAATGAATCAGCATTCATTCAGATTAGAAAATCACACCCTAAAGGTATACATCAATCCCTTTTGCAACTTTCCACACCCTTTTATAACCACCACCACTCATGTCAGGATATGAAAAATCCTACTGGAACTGTAGATGCCCTTCCCTTCCTTTGTTAGTGAAGACCTTCCTTGAATGACCAAGCCTTTAAGAATAATCCCAACTAGATTTGGTTAGGAAGAATCAAAAGAGGTTAACTGGGCCTGCATTTCTCCATCACTGCCTTTCTCATGGATGTTCCTAGGTAATAAACTGCTAAGGCCATCACAAATTAGGAAGAACTTCCTGACAGTAAGAGCTGTTCGGCAGTGGAATTTGCTACCAAGGAGTGTGGTGGAGTCTCCTTCTTTGGAGGTCTTTAAGCGAGGAGGAATTAAAGAACCTTTTAATGAGGGTGAAAGAGGAGAGCGCAAAATATGGTCTGAAGCTCAACATCAAAAAAACCAAGATCATGGCCACTGGTCCCATCACCTCCTGGCAAATGGAAGGGGAAGAAATGGAGGCAGTGAGAGATTTTACTTTCTTGGGCTCCTTGATCACTGCAGATGGTGACAGCACTCACGAAATTAAAAGATGCCTGCTTCTTGGGAGAAAAGCAATGACAAACCTAGACAGCATCTTAAAAAGAAGAGACATCACCTTGCCGACAAAGGTCCGTATAGTTAAAGCTATGGTTTTCCTGGTAGTGATGTATGGAAGTGAGAGCTGGACCATAAAGAAGGCTGATCGCCGAAGAATTGATGCTTTTGAATTATGGTGCTGGAGGAGACTCTTGAGAGTCCCATGGACTGCAAGAAGATCAAACCTATCCATTCTTAAGGAAATCAGCCCTGAGTGCTCCCTGGAAGGACAGATCGTGAAGCTGAGGCTCCAATACTTTGGCCACCTCATGAGAAGAGAAGAATCCTTGGGAAAGACCCTGATGTTGGGAAAGATTGAGGGCACTAGGAGAAGGAGACGTCAGAGGACAAGATGGTTGGACAGTGTTCTCGAAGCTACGAACATGAGTTTGACCAAACTGCGGGAGGCAGTGCAAGACAGGAGTGCCTGGCGTGCTATGGTCCATGGGGTCACAAAGAGTCGGACACGACTAAACGACTAAACAACAACAACAAGCAGAGGCTTGACAGCCATATGTCAAGAATGCTTTGATGGTGTTTCCTGCTTGGCAGGGGGTTGGACTGGATGGCCCTTGTGGTCTCTTCCAACTCTATGATTCTATGATTCTATGAAATCATAGTGAACAGCACCCCGTGAGCCCGGTGCACTGGTGCAAAAGTTGGTCTCTTGGTTCATAAGGTAGTAGACCCCTTGAAAAAGACTCCCACTGTGTCTTGGAAGAAGAAACATTCACCCTTCAGTCTCGAATTCTGTTTCCTTCCTCGCCACTCTAATTCCCCAAGGCTTTTGATGAGTTGCCTACAAACAAGGTGCTATTTATATTTTGTCACCTTTTCATTAATCTTATATGTCTTCCTATCTTATAATACGCTCCTATCTTTATCTGAGTCATTAGTCACCCCCTCACTTTTGCCTTCTAATAGCACACCTATGCTGCTCCATCTTGCTTGCTCTTCCCCATCTCCTCTCCCCTCTAAAGATATAACCGAATAATAGTTAATTCAATCTGAATGCTGCCCACTCTATTTTTGTTTTTTAAAAACACAAAACCCTGCATATACGAGTGCTTTGAACTCTGTCTTGTCTTGTTGCTCATTCCCTTTTCTGGAAATACCAGTTTTGTGCATGTTGACTCTAGGTTAAAAATTCCAGCCTAAAACATTCTCTGATAGATTGTAGATGGTTGTAGAATTACATCTTAGAATAGAATCATAGAATCAAAGAGTTGGAAGAGACCACAAGGGCCATCCAGTCCAACCCCCTGCCAAGCAGGAAACACCATCAAAGCATTCCTGACAGATGGCTGTCAAGCCTCTGCTTAAAGACCTCCAAAGAAGGAGACTCCACCACCCTCCTTGGTAGCAAATTCCACTGCCGAACAGCTCTTACTGTCAGGAAGTTCTTCCTAATGTTTAGGTGGAATCGTCTTTCTTGTAGCTTGAATCCATTGCTCCGTGTCCGCTTCTCTGGAACAGCAGAAAACAACCTTTCTCCCTCCTCTATATGACATCCTTTTATATATTTCATAGAATCATAGAATCATAGAGTTGGAAGAGACCACAAGGGCCATCCAGTCCAACCCCCTGCCAAGCAGGAAACACCATCAAAGCATTCCTGACAGATGGCTGTCAAGCCTCTGCTTAAAGACCTCCAAAGAAGGAGACTCCACCACACTCCTTGGCAGCAAATTCCACTGCCGAACAGCTCTTACTGTCATGAAGTTCTTCCTAATGTTTAGGTGGAATCTTCTTTCTTGAAGTTTGAATCCATTGCTCCGTGTCCGCTTCTCTGGAGCAGCAGAAAACAACCTTTCTCCCTCCTCTATATGACATCCTTTTATATATTTGAACATGGTTATCATATCACCCCTTAACCTTCTCTTCTCCAGGCTAAACATACCCAGCTCCCTAAGCCGTTCCTCATAAGGCATCGTTTCCAGGCCTTTGACCATTTTGGTTGCCCTCTTCTGGACACGTTCCAGCTTATCAGTATCCTTCTTGAACTGTGGTGCCCAGAACTGGACACAGTACTCCAGGTGAGGTCTGACCAGAGCAGAATACAGTGGTACTATTACTTCCCTTGATCTAGATGCTATACTCCTATTGATGCAGCCCAGAATTGCATTGGCTTTTTTAGCTGCTGCATCACACTGCTGACTCATGTCAAGTTTGTGGTCTACCAAGACTCCTAGATCCTTTTCACATGTACTGCTCTCAAGCCAGGTGTCTCCCATCCTGTATTTGTGCCTTTCATTTTTTTTGCCCAAGTGTAGTACTTTACATTTCTCCTTGTTAAAATTCATCTTGTTTGCTTTGGCCCAGTTGTCTAATCTGTTAAGGTCATTCTGAAGTGTGATCCTGTCCTCTGGGGTGTTAGCCACCCCTCCCAATTTGGTGTCATCTGCAAACTTGCTCAGGATGCCCTCAAGCCCATCATCCAAGTCATTGATAAAGATGTTGAACAAGACTGGGCCCAAGACAGAACCCTGTGGCACCCCACTAGTCACTACTCTCCAGGATGAGGAGGAGCCATTGATGAGCACCCTTTGGGTTCGGTCAGTAAGCCAGTTACAAATCCACTGAATGGTAGCATTGTCTAGCCCACATTTTACCAGCTTCTTTACAAGAATATCATGGGGCACCTTGTCAAAGGCCTTGCTGAAATCAAGATAGGCTACATCCACAGCGTTCCCTTCATCTACCAGGCTTGTAATTCTGTCAAAAAATGAGATCAGATTAGTCTGACATGACTTATTTTTCAGGAACCCATGCTGACTTTTAGTGATCACAGAGTTTCTTTCTAGGTGCTCACAGACTGTTTGCTTAATGATCTGCTCTAGAATCTTTCCTGGTATTGATGTCAGGCTGACTGGGCGGTAATTGTTTGGGTCCTCTCTTTTCCCCTTTTTGAAAATAGGGACAACATTTGCCCTCCTCCAGTCTGCTGGAACTTCGCCTGTTCTCCAGGAATTTTCAAAGATTATTGCCAGTGGTTCTGAAATCACCTCTGCCAGTTCTTTTAATACTCTTGGATGTAGTTCATCTGGCCCTGGAGACTTGAATACATCTAAACTAGCCAAGTATTCTTGTACTACCTCCTTACTTATTCTGGGCTGTGTTTCCCGGGCTGAATCATCTGCTCCATATTCTTCAGGTTGGGCGTTGTTTTCTTTCTTGGAGAAGACTGAGGCAAAGAAGGCATTGAGGAGTTCTGCCCTTTCTCTGTCCCCTGTTTGCATTTCACCATCTTCTCCTCTGAGTGACCCCACTGTTTCCTTGTTTTTCCTTTTGCTACGGACATACCCATAAAAGCCCTTTTTGTTGCTTTTAACCTCTCTAGCGAGCCTGAACATGGCTATCATATCACCCCTTAACCTTCTCTTCTCCAGGTTAAACATCCGCAGCTCCCTAAGACATTCCTCATAAGGCATCGTTTCCAGGCCTTTGACCATTTTGGTTGCCCTCCTCTGGACACGTTCCAGCTTGTCAGTATCCTTCTTGAACTGTGGTGCCCAGACCTGGACAGAGTACTCCTGGTGAGGTCTGACCAGAGCAGAATACAGTGGTACTATTACTTCCCTTGATCTAGATCAGGCATCCCCAAACTGCGGCCCCTGCATGTGGGGGAGAACCCTGTTGCAACAGTTAATCTAGATCAGGCTTACTAGCTGCTTTGCTTCTCAGTATTCTCTGGTTGGTCTCTGTTATTTTCGCCTACCAATAGAGAACCTACAAAAGGACTCTATATAGGCTCTTGGGTACCCCATAAGGGAAAAGGAGCAGTTTTTTTCTCATAACAAGAGCATGCTGCCCTGCTTCACAGCCACGAGGCCTCTGCCACCTGAAGGTTCTGCTGGCATATGAGGGGAATTGCTCATGCATCTATATCATGCAGGGGCAATAACTCAAGCTCAAGCTCCACCAGCTTCTAGATTAGTGATGGGCAACCTTTTGAGCTTGGTGTGTCAAAATTCGCCAAAAACTGAGCATATTTCGGGTGGTGTGTCACTTCAAGAAAAAACCCATAATTTTGCGATATTTATAGTTTAAATAACAAAAATGTATAATTGTAATATATAACTGTATTTAATAAACCAAAAACTAATAATTTAACCAAACCAAACCAAAAAACCCTTATTTCTCACAAAGTGCCCAGAGTTGTTGAGCTTTTTGGGGGGAACTGCTAACTAAAGTTTTGGAGGTTTTTTTGGGGGGGGTTGCAAAAGTTGCTTTGCTTTTTTTGGGGGGGGGGTGCCCCAAAGCTGCTGCGCTTTTTTGGGAGGAAAGAGAACAGAAATAAATGATGAATAATACCTTCGCTGGAACTAACATGCAGCACCGACATAGTCTGCCAAAGTGCCAGAAAAAACAGCACGGAAAGGGTTAAAAAACCAATCTCTGGCTACCAGTTGAGACAGTCTCTAGCAGAGAAGAACAAATGGGGGTTCACCATCACTGCTCTAGATCCTAGAGCCCCTCAGCCAGCAGACCTGAAATATGGGAGTGTGTCCTAATTTTTCCCTAATTGAGATTACTGGGGCTGAAGATACATGCTTAATTTTGCAACCTTCACTGCTACAAACAAGCTCAGGGTGATCCATCTGCTGCCTCCCTTACTCATGGCAATGATTAGCCCACAGAAAGTTGCTTTGCTTTCAATATTAGTGCATGCAAAGGAATGAGTCACTGCTTAGGAAAGAACAGTCCCAGGCATCACATCAACCTATAAAGCCTCTTGTCCTCCTTATGCGGCTGTAAAAAAGACAGGAAGGCAGACTTACTAGAAATAGAACCT
Source organism: Zootoca vivipara (assembly GCF_963506605.1). NCBI lineage: Eukaryota > Metazoa > Chordata > Lepidosauria > Squamata > Lacertidae > Zootoca > Zootoca vivipara. The sequence continues at coordinate 4,023,157 of NC_083288.1, read as the reverse complement.
ATTAATATTGGAAGCACATTCATTTCCCACACAAGGCTTCAGAAATGGGTCCAATTAATGGATTTTATCAACTACTAAACATTTAGGCAACAAATGAAAGGATTTCAATGTTGCTCAATCAAAGTGGTGCTGCAACCTATATGCAGAATAAGGCAAGCAGTGAAAATGCAATTAAATAGACAATATTTAATAAAGGTGTTTTGTTCCTGTGCCTTTAGCATCACAGTCAATTTAAAATGACAATAAGTAGACCATTCTAAAGTGTCAAAAGGTGGAGCTATGCATGCCGAGACTGCTTCTATCCTCAGTGATCCAAACGAGTGACTCACTCACTCTGAATGCTGTTTACCCAGAGGTGCCAAGATCAATATCTGAAATGACTGAATATGACTCTACTGAACTTGGCAGGAGTTGATACACTCCTGCTTTTCCTGCAAACTGCACAAGCACATAAATGTCATTTATGTTACCCTCCCCTAAGGCTTTATCCTACAGATATTTAAATGAGGTTGCACTTGTAGATTCCTAATTTTAAAATAATTTTAAAATTGAATTTTAACATTGTATTTAATCTGCATTTTAATTGAATTGTTTCTTTTATGCTTGCTTTGATATTCTTGTTGTTAGCCACCCTGAGCCTGGTCTTGACTGGGAAGGGCGGGGTATAAATAAAATTAATATTATTATTATCCAAAAATTATCTGTTGCTGGCTTCCAGTCTGATCTTAGTGTCAAGCATTCACCTGCTGCAGCACCTATGGAAGGTGCCTGAGTCTTTGTGTTGGTGAAATGCCACAGAGAGAGAGAGAGAGAGAGAGAGAGAGAGAGAGAGAGAGAGAGATTGGAACTGGAGGCTCTTCCAGAATAATGAGGTTAGAATCATAGAATCGTAGAGTTGGAAGAGACCACAAGGGCCATCCAGTCCAACCCCCTGCCGAGCAGGAAACACCATCAAAGCATTCTTGACATATGCCTGTTAAGCCTCTGACAAGGTTGTGGCATAAAGAATTGAAACAACAAAGTTATTAATGAATTCAAGACCCAGATATGTATATATGCAAGGCAGGCAGGGGCTGGGTGGAATAGAAGATCTGCACAAGCTAGGACCACAAGCATCCTTGACAAGGTTTGGTCTCTTGCACGCTATCTCAAGATATGCCCATCTCCTAAGGAAGGTGGCGGCTGCTGCTGCTGCTGCTACTGCTGCTGCTGCTGCTGCTAGAGTTGTCTATGCAAAAAAATGGAAAGAAAAAGAGTAACCTATGAAGGATATCTGGCAGAAAAATTTGAAAGAATGTACAGAATTAGCATCTATGACTGCGAAAAGAAGAAACAAAAATGAGACACAGTTTAAAAAAGAGTGTGGAAGTGCTTGGGAAAATATTTTAGAGGGTATAATATTCAATAAAATCTCCAGATAATATCAAATAAAGAAAGACTTGAGACAAAAATGTGTGGAAGATCAGGATATGCAGCTGTTCAGGGTTTGCATAGAATGCCATGGAGAGGTGGACTGGGAAGTACTTAGGAAATGGATAACTGACGGACAATGTATGACAGGGGTGAGCAAACTTTTTCAGCAGGGGGCCGGCCCACTGTCCCTCAGACCTTGTGGGGGGCCGGACTATATTTTGGAAAAAAATATGAGCGAATTCCTATGCCCCACAAATAACCCGGAGATGCATTTTAAATAAAAGCACACATTCTACTCATGTAAAAACAGACATGCGCAGAAGCCATTTCCAGTGCCATGCTGCCCATGTCTGGGATGCCGGAAATCACTTCTGTCTGTGCATGTGTAGTCCATTTGAATCCTCCAGCCCACAGCCAGAAAATGTTGCCGACATTTGAAGGCAGCCCTGTTTTTAATGTTTGAAGTTTTGTTGTGTTTTTAATATTCTGTTGGGAGCCGCCCAGAGTGACTGGCCAGATGGATGAAACCCAGCCAGATGGATAATGATGATGATGATGATGATGATGATGTAGTACAAGGAATCTGGAGAGCACCAGGTTGGGGAAGGGTGCCTTAGACTCATGTGTAAAAATTGCCTAAGAATTATTGATGCTCTCTCTGGAAGCTCAGGGCCAATACATAGATTGTAAGATGTTTTAAGTACATGTCTTAAAATATGCCAAAAAGTGTGTTTACAAACATACGTAAAGGACAGATCAAAGAGTTCAGGATGCAGGTCACAATCAAGTATTTAACTTAGCAGAAAGGTAGGCTGTAAATATTTAAAGTATATACCGTAATAAAATAAAATAACGTGGAAAGGTTTTTGTAACTTCTCTCTCTCTCTCTCTCTCTCTCTCTCTCTCTCTCTCTCTCTCTCTCTCTCTCTCTCACACACACACACACACACACACACACACACACACACACACTGCTCTGAATCTCAGCTATTACTGGAAAAAGAACCGACTTCTGCAGCAAACAACCGACCACCTCCAAACATCTTTCCCCTCCATTTCAATGTGCCAGAAACTCATTTTCCTTATCTGCCCCCACTCCAGCAACTGATTTTTTTATAACAACTTTTCCCCATCAGTGCCTTTCACCTTTTCATTTCAAATGCAATAATTCCATTAGATGCCCAGAAGCTTGTAATTAATGCTGACTTCCCGGCTTCCCACTTCCTGGACTTCCCCATCTTCTGAATGAGGCTGTTGCCCTCCTGACTTTTATAAAGACAAACTTACATTTTTCTTGAGTCGGGGCACATTCTAGCCATAGATCTTGTTCCACCATTGTCCCCCTGCTGCTCGTTTCTGTACTTCTTTCTAAGAGGGTCAGTTCCGTAAGTGGAAGAACCCAGAGTCTCACAAACTACGAACCTGCCCTGTCCTAGTTACAATAGCTACAAGTTCATATTGCTTCCCCTCCAGACAAACCTGTAAAACAGGTCCAGGAACTCTTGCTGTGTCAGAAGAGGCTTTAATTGATTCATGGCCACTTACATCCACCCTTCGCCCAGCCTTGGTAAGGAAGATGCAGAGAATACCTCCCTCAGCATTGCCATCTTTTAGAGGCTTTCTTCCTGGTGGGATTTCTGGACCTTTATCAACTTCACAGCAGGCAGAAATGGAAGAGGCGAAGCTTTATCCAGATGTAATAAGAGAGTCTATGTGGTGCAATGGTTAGAATAGTGGTTCTCAAACTTTTTTCTCTGGGCCACACTTTTTTACGGGGGGGGGGGGATTGCTTGCACCACACAGAACTTTTTATTGATAACAAATACATTGGAAAACAAAAGGAAAGAACACCTAGCAGTGCTTGATTTATAACATAGAATAGAACTACTTTATAATATGATCACGGGAGAACCAGAAAGTATAAAACAATGCAGCTCAGCATCATCAATCAATTCTTCAGTTATTTTGCCTGATTTTTTTCTGTTGAGTAGGCAATTCAGCCACTTGGTAAGATATAATCTGCATCTTATCCGAGATTTCTACACATTTTTTAGAATATGATTGTTGTCATTTCTGCTGTACCAAAAGCCTTTCAAAATACTGAACATTCTTGTTTGCAAGATGTCCATGTTTTGACAACAGGTGTCTTTTCATATTGTTTGGGGCCATATTGGAATTAGAAAGGTTCTCACCACAGATCAAGTCCATAGGCTGAAGGACACTTTCCTTTCCAGGCCATGTGAAACTGAGACTCATATAGCTATCCACATTCCACATATAAACAAACTTTCTCTTTTTGGAGGTTTGCTTGGGCCTGCTATTGGTCTTGAATTAAATGAGTCTTCTCCAGCACTCTGAGCAGTGATTCTCGATCGCAGCTACGATTGTCCTAAGTATCCCTTGCTGCCCTAGGTATCATTTTGAGAATATATCTATCCATATTCTGCAAATTAAAAAATTTATTTTGATACTGTACTGTACTGGGTAAAAGTAAAGGAACCCTGGATGGTTAAATCCAGTCAAAGCCGACTATGAGGTTGCGGCACTCATCTCACTTCAGGCCAAGGGAGCAGGCGTTTGTCCACAGAGAGATTTCTGGATCATGTGGCCAGCAGGATTAAACCACTTCTGTTGCAACGGGCCACCATGACAGAAGCCACAGCTCACGGAAACACTGTTTACCTACCTGCCACAGCAGTACCTATTAATCTACTTGCACTGGTGTGCTTTTGAACTGCTAGGTTGGCAGAAGCTGGGAAAGAGCAACGGGAGTTCACCCCGTCGCGGGGGGTTCAAACCCCCAACCTTCCGATCGGCTAGCCAAAGAGGCTCAGTGGTTTAGACCACAGCGCCACCTGCTCCCCTTATACAATATGATACTACACTACGCCAGGGGCATACCCAGGATCAAAATTAGGGGGGGCAAGGGGCGGGGCAAGGGGCGGGAGGGGAGGGGCCACAGTGGGAATGTGGGCGGGGCTACATGGCCTGCGTCCTCCCAGCTCTTCTGAGGAGGCAGCCCCAGGCTCTTGTTCCCGGCGCGAAGCTCCAGAGGCGCGCGGGGAACGCAAGCCTGGGGCTGCCTCCTCCGCGCCTCCCAGGTCTTCCGAGGAGGCGGCTCCAAGCTCCCGTTCCCGGCGCGAAGCTCCAGAGGTGCGCGGGGAATGCGAGCCTGTGGCTGCCTCCTCCACTTACACTCCCCGCTCCCGCTTAGCGCTCCTCCGCTTACGCTCCCCTCGCGCCTCTGGAGCTTTGCGCTGGGAGCCGGAGCCTGGGGCTGCCACGCTGCGCCCCTTAGCCTTTTGCTTCTAGGGGGGCAATTGCCCCCTCCTGCCCCCCTGCCCACGGCACTGCTCGCCCCTCTGGGCAGCTCGCCCCATCCCCCGGGTGCGCTGTTTCTGCCCCGAGCGCAGACGGCTCAGCCTCCTCCTCCTCTGCTTCCCACCCGGCTCCCCACTGTGCCTCCTGGGCTGGCTCCGCAGCCACTGTCCCTGGCTGAGCTGCCCCTGCAGCTGCTCTGCATAGACATCAAGGCACCCAGCCAGAAAAGTGAGTGTGAGTGCCTCGATCCGGGGAGAAAGTGGGGGGAGGGAGGATCTTGGAAGGGTTGAAGGAGCCTGCAGTGTGTGTATGTGTGTGCGTGCGCGTGTGTGCGTTTGCTGCTGCTGACTGACTGTATTTCGAATTGGGGGAGTGTCTGTTTCTCCTGCTGCAGGGGAGAAAACTACAAAGAAGTGACTTCTTGGTGGGGGTGGTCGGGGTGGGGTGGGGAGAATAAGCGAGGATCCCTCCGTCTCTTACGTTTACACCCCACCGCTTTTGCAGCTCGATAGTGGGAGGGGGAGAGGAGAAAGTGCGATGGGTTATGGAAAGGGGAAAGGGGGGAGGGCTGGTCTGTTTCTTTCTGGCTGGGGCCGTGTGGCCCGCTTTTTGCATTGAGATTTCTTCTTTCTTTTTAGCTTGGGGGGGGGGCAGCTGGCTTCTAGAGTAGGGCAGCTGCCCTAACTTGCCCCGTGGTGGGTACGCCCTTGCACTACACTACACTACACTACACTGAAATGTTTAATTGTTTCTTTGATTGTCCTTGAATCTTCCTGCCTCACTTGCCACCCTCTCCTACCCTACACTGTGGACCAGGGATTCCCAAACTAAGGCCCGGGGGCCGGATGCGGCCCAGTCGCCTTCTAAATCCGGCCCACGGATGGTCCAGGAATCAGCATGTTTTTACATGAGTAGAATGTGTCCTTTTATTTAAAATGCATCTCTGGGTTATTTGTGGGGCATAGGAATTCGTTCATTATTTTTTTTCAAAATATAGTCCAGCCCCCCACAAGGTCTAAGGGACAGTGGACCGGACCCCTGCTGAAAAAGTTTGCTGACCCCTGGTGTGGAACATCACACCCTCTGAGAACCACTGGATTGGATGGTAGGGCTAGGAGTGGGCAGGCACAGGCTCGAATCCTCATTCAGTCATGAAGACCACTCAGGTCTTGAAGCCAGTTATTCTCTCTCTCTCTCTCTCACTCTCTCTCTCAGCCTTGTTTACTTCACAGGGATGTTAGGTGGGGAAAAGAGACCCCTGTATGCCACCATGAGTTCCTTGAAATAAGAGTGGTGTATAGTAACAGCAGTACGGAGAATTGAGGTATAGATTGCAGTGGAGGGGAGTGTCCTTCTGCTTGACCTGCTGCCCACACTAAGCCTCCCATGAAGCCACATCTAGCTTTTCAGCATGCCACCCTGGATGGGTGCACACGGGTGTGTGTGCAGAGCATGGCAACAATGGACTATCAAAATTGCTCTTCTCTATGAAATCTTGAAATTTGGTGCCCACATGGAATCCAAGGCAGCCATATTACTAGAAGAGTCTAAAAGCAGGACATTTATTTATATGCATTTATGGTCTGCTCTTCACCACATAGACAGGTTACATACAGTTTAAAACAACAAGCAAATCACATAGTGTGTAGCAACACCAAACTATCCATTAAACTGTGTCAAACAGCAGGCAAAACCAACAGGCAACCCAGCAGAGGGAGCGGTACATTGGACTCACATCCCACCCCAAGCTATGTGCAAAAAAATGTGCCTTGGCTCACTAACAAAATGCATGAAATGATGGGGGTCAGACATGCCTCAAGGGGGAGGGGGTGTCCCACAGCCTGGCCATTTGGTAGCCTCTCTCCTCAAATGGGGGGGGGGTCCCCAAGTGGTTAAAGCAAGAAAAGAAGAAGGTGTGGTACATTTGTATCCCAAGACACCACAATTCCTGGGAACATCTGAAAAGGGAGGTTATAAATCTCTCCCTCAAGCCAAGAAACTTGAGGTGTGCCCTTAAATACTTAAGCCCAGTGCTATTTTTCTAGATGGCAATGGCACCTGCCTGAGAGGTGCCAGAACTGAGTTCCGGTGAGTTATAGCTGGAAATAAACCCTGCTTAAGCAACTCCACTTTCAAAATCAGGTGTCCCCACAGCAAATGCAGAAAAGTGTTTTTTTCAAGGAATTTCAGAAATAGACTGGAAAGAGAAGTTGCTGAACTACAATTTATCACCAAACTTAAAACCACAGAGAAACCTGGTCTGAATAAAGACATTGGATTCTTATCTCATTATACATGATAAAGGTATCTTTAGCCATCTCACCCCTCGCTTTTCCTGTGGGACAAATTGCAGGCGTAAACAGTCGTAAATTCTTCCTATAAGACCAAATGCAGTCATAAACAGTCTGGTTTCCCACCACCCTTCTTTGTGGTGCCCCCCACCCTCTCACTATATGTGGGGATCTGGTGAGTTCTGTTTCAGTGTATCTGAAGAAGTGTGCATGCACACAAAAGCTCATACCAATGACAAACTTAGCTGGTCTCTAAGGTGCTACTGGAAGAAAAAAAATATTATTATTTGTTTCAACAATGGATGAGTATCTTTAATTAACTAGCAGAATGACAAACAAGAGCTTAAAATGACATGGGAATGGAACTGACAGTGTCAGACATCAGGTGCTTTGGAAAACAGCCTGCTTTGGTCCAAAGTGCTTTGGAGGGAGGCTGCGCAACTCAGCTCAGGAGCAAAGTCCAAGGCTGGATCAAGAGACATCAGGAAAACCTCATAATGGGAAATCATGTCGAAACAGCAACATCTGGTGTCACAGTATTAAAATGCTGCTTTTTAAAAGAAATGAATGTCGCTGAGACCCAAGCCTGCTTCGTAAAAACAAAGGGTCCCCCCCCCCCTAGTTCCGCTTGTTCCATGATTTCTGGTCACGGGTCCGAAAGGTTCTTTTTATGTACCCATCGCTTTCCCCTGCGGAGACCCGCCGCTTACCAGTGAATTGAGCCAGCGTCACTTGGGCTTTCTGCAGTTTGGTACTTGTTCAGATTCAGTATGAAACAGCAGCTGTTGGGACCAGAAATGACAGGACAAGCGGGAGTGAAGGAGCCCCAAGGATTCCTCCTGTTTTTCACTGCTCTTAGGAAATCAAACTCCTTTTGGCAGAGGTGGATGAAGTTTGCATACTAGTCCCCCCCAGAGATTTGTTTCGTGGGGAATTGGTCTGAAAATGGCAGGCGTAACAAGAGAAGAGCCCCTAACTTGTCAAATTACAAATAAGACTAGGCGCTTTTGTGCTGGGCACCTTTAAAGTAGTCTAACCTGTCCAAAGAGGTGTTTGCTTGTTTGTTTTCCAGTGTTGAGATTATATTTCTTTTTGAACACAGGTAGATCAGAAAGAGGAAGCTTGCCATCTAGTGGCAAAATGAGGAAAAATTGTTTTTATTAAAGATTTTCTTGGGTTACAAAGTAAATACATTGTCTCCATTTTCCGATTATAAAGTCCCTTTGTAAACCAAGCAAATACTAAATAAAAATTAATATAAAGTCCTTTATGCAGATAAATTATATTCAGTGTGAGACTTTAATGTTTTGTCTTCATTTAACTCTTGGAATAAAAATTCATAATCTAAAAAGAATCAGGATAATACCTTATTAAAACCACACTTATTTTAAAAATGAACCAAATTGCCCCTAGGGGTGGAAGTGTCTCTAGGGGTGGTTTTTCCTATCCCAACGTAACCTGGGACTAACAAAATGTCCCTAAACCAAACCAAGAATGTGGTGTCAGAAGTCGGCTTCTCTGGATCAATTTTTTGCTTGGAAAAAAAATGGAGCATTTTTTTTTAAAATTCCAAGATATCAATAGTAGCTGGTACCAAAAAAAATACCATCTCAAAATCAAGAGCTTTATCAGATACAGTATATGATTCTACTGCATTGGCCCAAATATAAGCTGCACCCGAATATAAGCCACAGCTTTAAAATTGGAGGGTGGGGTGGGGGGGACACAAAAAATGGGAAAAAAAAATCATTCACAGAGGCTAACGTTTAAATATTTCAAAATGTCAACCCCACATTCTTATCTCTCAGGGCATCCTCTGTGAAATATTTGTCTCTCTCATATCCCTCTAGAGCAATTCAAGGCCTTCTTGGTGCAACCCAGATCATACCAAGAGAAATTGTTGTTTCGTGTGCTTTGGATATTTCCAGTGAGAAGCCACTCCCCAGAATATTGTAGGTTCCCGGAGCAGTGATTCTTCATGCTTCAAATTTGGAAAGAGACGAGAGACCAGATGGTAAGAAACAGTAGCCTGGCAGAATCACAAAGATTCATGGAAATATCAGATGGCAGAGTCCAAAGGAGGGCAATATGGTGCATCTGGCCAAACCACTAAATAAATTCTATTGTAGAACAGCAGACTAGAGCAGGTCATTTGATAGCCACATTGTGATGTCACAGAAGGTGTCCCATGAAACACACAACTAGCAGCTGGATCTAACCATCAGTACCAAAACAACACAATCATCAGACACCAGGGAGCTTGACATCAATACCAGGAAAGGTCCTAGAACAGGTTATTCAACAGTTGGTCTGTGAGCACTTAGAAAAATAAGTCATGCCCAACACACCTCATTTCATTTTTTGATGGAGTTATAAGCTGAATCAGGTGAATGTTGTGGACAAAGCGTATATTGATTTCAGTAAGGCTTTTGACAAAGTCTCCTATTATATTCTTGCAAGGAAGCTGGTAAAATGAACAGTTAGGTGGATTTGACCCAGCCCAAAGAGTATCATTCTTGGTTCCTTGTCATCCTGGAAAAAAGTGACAAGTGGGATGCCACAGGGTTCTGTCCTGGGCCCATTGTTGCTCAACATCTTTATAAATGACTTGGATGAAGGAATTGAGGGGATGCTCATCCAATTTGCAGGTGACACCAAACTGGGAGGGGGAGCTAATGCCACAGAAGACAGAAGACAAAATGAATTTCAATAGGGGAAAATGTAAGGTTCTACACTTAGGCAGGAAGAACCAGATGCACAAATATAGGATGGAGGATACATGGCTTACTAGCAGTACATGTGAAAGGGATCTGGGGGTCTTGGTGGACCACAAGCTTAATATGAGCCGAGTGTGATACAGCAGCAAAAAAAGCTAATCCTAATCTAGGCTGCATCAACAAAGTCTAGTGTCCAGATCAAGGGAAGTAACGGTACCGCTCTATTCTGCCTTGGACAGCCCATACCTGGAATACTGTGTCCGATTCTGGGCACAACAATTTAAGAAGGATGTTGACAAGCTGGAGCGTGTGCAGAGAGCAACTAAAATGATCAAGGGTGTGGAAACCAAGCCTTAGAAGGAATAATTGTGGGAGCTGGGTATGTTTAGCCTGAAAAGAGGAGACTGATATGATAAAACTACTTCCATGCCTGTGTCGGAGGTGGAGTTGTGGGCATCACGACCCGACCACGCGCGCAGGGGCTGAGAGGCATAGATCCGCTGTGCTTCTGCCTGGGGTTTCTCCCACTAAGCATGCTGTCTTACAATATCTAATGCATTTAAGAGAGTTTGGTTGCGCTGCAAAGGCACTCAATATCCATACTGCAGCAGTATCCTTCTTCTGCAAGGCAGCTTATTCCATTGACACCTGAGTAGATTTCCTAGTGCTCTCGAGGGTTGGTGCAGGCTACAGCCGCCAATCAGCGATGACGGGGTGTTGGCTATATCAAATTCATAAACAGTTGAGGTGCAATTGTTGGTCCAAATTCGAGACATGACTCTTCTCTGCCGCCTATTCTAATAGCCTATGTTGGGGTGGAGAGGTGGTTTGTGGGCCATCCTGACACAACCATGGGAGCATGCTGCAGGATGTAACATTGTCCAGTTCCCAAGTGCATATTCGCCACTCCAAGGCAGACCGAAGCAGGTCGCCTGCAGGTCGTAGGGGTCCTTGCCCAGTAAAGGACACAAGGTGATTCATCCACCGGGGGCCAGCTGGCCCGGCCCACCTCTAATTTTCTCATAGTAGTCTGATCACCAGGATGGTTCACGCGTGTAAGACGCAGGGCTATTGCCATATGCGATTGTTGGCCAAAAGGATTAAAGACCTTGGGGAGGTGGAAGTCTAATGCCTACAAGGGGTACGTGCAGGCCTCATGGTAGTCTGTGTCCCTTCTGACCCTTTGCTGTCCTCCTTTATTCCAGATTACCATCAACTGCAGGTCTGGTCAGTTGACCACAGCCTGGTTCACGGGGCCCATACACATGCGATTGAATCTGGCCTTGGGTGTGGCCTTGGTCTCCCAGGAAATGTCAGAGTGGCCTGGATTGTAAGGAATGCATTGGGATGACCTCTTGTCAGCCATAAAAGCTGGGGCTGCTTCACAGGGGTCCCTCCGATGCTCTGGTCATACAGCTCGGGGGAAAGAGACTTGGCCTACAGTAAAGCCATGGATTTGAGGTGGAAGATTGATGGGGACTTTGGCGAACTGTTGGCAGCTTACCCAGGCCTGATGCTTTGGTGGTCATTTCTGCTTCAGAGGCGCTCGTGGCGTGATGGGCGTTGCCCGGCGCCTTAAATAAAGCACGGAGGCTCTTGGACTCTGCTGTGGCACGTAGGGTGGTAATGCTGAATGGTCAGGTTACCCAGCACCCTGGTGAAGCACCCCCTTTGCCGTGACGATGGCGTACATCTTCCAGTAGCGGGAAACGATATTGGTTGGCTGACATAGTTAAGGGTATAAGGTGTTGGTTGCAGGTGTGAGGGTATTGGCGGCGAGCCCTTTGGGCTCAATTGGCGGTTAGGCACTGGAAATTGCGTTAGAGCGGAGGAGGGTAGGTAGCGCCATCGCCTACCCTGCAAATGAAGGAGTATTCCATTAAAGGATTCTGGGGGCACAGTCTGGTCCGAAGCCTAGGGAGGTTAGGGCCATAAGGCACGCCCCTAACGGTGATCACAGGAGGAGTTCCGGTTGATGTACATCAATGGGCTCCTTACTGGTGGGTTAACTCTTCCCAGATGTCCAACACACGGGCTGGCGTCCAATATAGACAGTTAGGGTCCCATGCCTAAGCCAATACTGCTCAACATCCATAACCAATAAAGTTGTGGCCTTTTCGCCCATTTAAATCTATCTGATGTGTTGTGTGTCTTTATTCTCACGGGGAGGGAGGGACATTGCCACACAACTATCTTCAAATATCTAATCAGCTGTCACAGGGAAGATGGAACATGCTTGTGTTCACCTTCTCTGGAGGGGAGACTTAAACCAATGGAATAGATGAAAACCTGTTCCTTGATCTCAAGAACCTTCCTGCAAACATTTCATTTCCTGCCCTCCTGACAACACTTCAGAAAGCAGGAGGGTCCAGTCCTGCAGGGTACTGCTTCATCAGTGAGGAAGAGTCCTGTGGCCAGCAAGCCTGCACTTTTGGCGGATCAGGAACTGCCATGCCAAATGGCCTTGGTACATCCAAAGATGTCCAAATTGGCAGAGTCTGGAGCAGTTTAGTCCACCATCTCATTCCAAAACATCGTCACAGAGGAAAACCAACTGCTTTGTGTTCACAGCTTGGGTGACAATATCTCAAAGCCCCCCCCCCAATAGAGAATAGACAGACAGATCACTCTGCAAAATGTATAAGAGATGTCAGTTTAATTAAATGAACACATACAAAAATGAATTATATATTTTAGCTGAAACAAATATTTTCTAATATTTGAAATTTGGCAAATATTTCCAACCTGCTTTTCAGAAAGATGAATGCAAATTCTAACACAGAATAGTTTGTTCTGAGTGACATTTCCTCTCCAAATTAAGTTCGTTGGATTTGTTCATAGTCTCTTGAATGTTTTGGCTGGTATTACAAAAAAATACCAGTCCCACTTCATGTCTATTTAATGTGTTCCATAAAATGCTTTCAGATACTAATATATCATATGCTAACTATCAAATATTATTAAATATAAAATATTGGAATCAAGTATCCCATGATATCAAATACAGATCTCAAATATCAGACAAATAATTTAGCTTCAAAAATATTTGGATAATATCTGCAAAGCAGAATTTGCATTTATTGTCAGGACTGATGTACAGCAAAATTATTTTGTTTAAGCAGACAGTGCACAAATATAGTTATTCACTTGAATAAAAAGTGCGGCTCAATTTACCACTTGGCATTTTCCCAGCATTCCATCTAGGCTGTAGCTATGTAAATCTCTCCATTCCATTTCACTATTCCACTGGGTCAGATTCTGGGCTGGCCCAATACATTTCGACACCTGAGGTGAACCACAAAATGGCATTTCCATCCCCACCAGTGTTAAGAAGGGCTCAGTGAAGATCTACATCAGAAATCACGGCTCCATCAGGATCTTGACGCCTGTGGTGATTGGCTCACCTTGCCAATCATTTGGCCTTGGTCAAATGTGCCACTCAGCTGAAGTGTCACAACCAATCTTTATGCACAACAAGGGGGAATCTGGTGCTTGTCCACAGATTAGGTAATCAACTTGCTACACTGCTATGAGGCAACAGATCAGCACACAAGGACTCTTCATACACAGGCTGCAGTCCTGTGCAAACTAAGCAGGGAGCAAGCCTTGCTGAACGTAGTGGAACTAGCAAGCACTGGATTGCAGAGATTGCATGCTTGGGCTGCAAAGACACAATCTTGTACTGCATTATGTTTGTGGTGGTGAAGCCTTGCCATGAGCAAGAAGAGCAAAACAGGCCAGTGCTGCATGAAAGACAGAGAGGGGAAAGAAAGAAAGAAAGAAAGAAAGAAAGAAAGAAAGAAAGAAAGAAAGAAAGAAAGAAAGAAAGAAAGAAAGGGCACAGTACCAAAGTAGTAATGGTATCAAAAAAGGAGATAAGGTTGGTTTGGAATGATCTGTTCTGGATAAATTCATGGCAGCTCCTCATAATCAACACATGCTTTTTAGATGCTCAAAAGCAGGCCAATTTCCCCTCCATTCCGGCTTATATTTGGTGCTAAAGCCCACCTGCTGGGTGAGCGACCAAAAGCTGGGTAAAAAACAGAAAGTGGGATTACATCCAGGGCCGTCTTAAGCACCTCTGGTGCCCTGGCGCCGTGGTGCGATGGATCCTTCTGGTCCCCCGCCCCCCCGTTTCCCAGCGCGGCGGGTGGGTGGGCTCCCCCCTGGCGGGCCGGCGCTGTGGCACCCTGTGCTACCCAGCCTGGCCGGCCCTGATTACATCAGCCCCGAAGCTGATTGTATGTAAAATTGCGGATTAAAATTGGTGAAATGCAAGGGATGGGGGATGCTGGGAGATTGGCAGTGTGAGAGGGGGAATGTATATTATATATTTATACAAAAAATTCAAGGGGGGTTCATTTTCACTCTCTGTTTATTACTGGGGCAGGCCATGTTAAGGAGGAATATGTGTGTGTTGTCTGGGAAGAAGCAAGATCTGTTTTTCAGATCCTTCAGGGCCTTCTCGGTAGTGGCACCCGCCCTGTGGAACGCCCTCCCAGCAGATGTCAAGGCAATAAGCAATTATTTTACTTTTAGAAGACAACTGAAGGCGGCCCTGGTTAGGGAAGTTTTTAATGTTTGATGCTGTACTGTTTTTAATATTCGGTTGGAAGCTGCCCAGAGTGGCTGGGGAAACCCAGCGAGATGGGCGGGGTATAAATAATAAATTATTATTATTATTATTATCAGGCAAAAGTGCTACTCAAGAGGCATCAGAGGGAAATGTTTCAAAACTGATTAATGACCATTATAGATAGATAAAAGAGGATAGGTTATAACAGGCCTCCCCAAATTTCGGCCCTCCAGATGTTTTGGCCTACAACTTCCATGATCCCTAGCTAAGAGGACCAGTGGTCAGGGATGATGGGAATTGTAGTCCAAAACATCTGGAGGGCCGAAGTTTGGGGATGCCTGGGTTATAACAATGTATAAAAGCCATAGCAGAAATTGGTAATTGGACAGGTGATGTGTAGGGAGAAGGGATGAGTGTATTTTGAAGAGATAGTTGTAGAAGTTATTTTATTGGGAGCAGCAAAGAAGGGAGGAAAATAGAGGGGACATTTGGGGGAGGGTGGGAAATCAACTTTTAAATTTGTATTAATTTGGTGGCAATTTGTTAAAGATTATGGAAAATCAATATAAATAATTGGCGAAAAAACAGGTCTGGAAGAGTCCTTTTTTGCAGGTGCCACTTGCATTTGTTTTATTTACAAGCAGTGCATCCTGGAAGCTAACAGCAGGCACTGCAACAAGGCAGCAAATTTGCTATCCACGTTAAAGCCTTGACTCCCAAGCATCTAAAACTATTTCTCCCCCACACACACTGTGCACACACCCCATACTTAATTTAAATCAGCTGACTATTTGAGGTTATTAACTATCAATCTAACTCGTGAAGTGGCATTCTGAGGACATTAAATTTCCTAGTCAGCATCACTGCCCTGCAACAAGTCTCTTGTGAACCTGAATGGAAAGCAGAAATCAAAAATTATCAAGCACATAGAGTTGCAAAAAGTGATCCACATGATTAGCTGTGACATGTCATTTCTGAATGTTTAAAGGCGATTGACATTTTACTCATAATATTGGAGAAGATCATTTTGCTGTTGAGAACACATATGAATAATCTGCCAGACTGTCCCATACGCAGGTTTAGCTGAGGAATCATCCACCTGTTTGCTCTTCAGCAGATGGTCAACGTGCGATAACGTTCTTCACTGCTGCAAGCACTGGCGATCCCACGGACAATGTATCTGGATGGTGGACCTGCATCTCAGGATGATTCATCAGGTATATTCCAAACTTAGTCTGAGGGGGGGGGAACATTTGTAAGTAAGATCAAATACCCAACAGGTGGAACAGTAACAACTGCCATGCCTCTGGATGGTTAAACTAAATTCCTATAAGTACCAGTATATTGACTACAAGCAGTGCAATGAACAGAAACAATGGTCAAGTTATTGAAGATGATGTTCAGAACCATTTCCATCTTCCTTGCTTAAATTCGGCCTTAATTTATGCAAAGATTCCAAGGAAGTATTTGCTGTGGGAGTTATCCAGACTTTGGCTTGCTGGCTTGCATCATGCTGTACTGTGGGACAATTTCTGGCCTGTTTTGTGGTGAGCTCATCCTTTAGTGGGCTGGGGTGGCATTTGGCCTTTCTATAGTTATCACTGGGTGAACACTATTAATAATCCCCCCCCCCAAAAGCAGGAGTAAGATAGCAAGGGGGGAGGAAAGGAGGCATGCTGCTCTGTTAAAAATTAAGCTTAACATTTATTATATTTACAGATCTTTCAGGGCTTGAGGGGGCAAAAAAAAGGCAAATGAAAGCTTGCCTCTCTCTCTCTCTCTCTCTCTCTCTCTCTCTCTCTCTCTCTCTCTCTCTCTCTCTCTCTCTCTCTCTCTCTCTGTGTGTGTGTGTGTGTGTGTGTGTGTAACTTTTCCTTCTCCCCTTTTTTAAAACCAAAAGGTTTTGTGGGAGTGGCAGCAAAGCTCCATTGAGCAGCTCGTTCACATTTGTATATTCCCTCATATGAATCTGCCTGGGTCCTGAGATCTTCAAGGAAGGCGCTCCTCTTGGTCCCACCACCCTCACAGGCATGCTTGGTGGAGATGTGGGAGAGGGTCTTCTCGGTGGTGGCTGCTCCCAGACAAATTTGGAACTCCCTCCCTGGAGTACATACATACATACATACATACATACATACATACATACATACATACATACATACATAGTTAGTATTAATTCTATTAATGTTTAATTGTATTTAAATTATTCTTTATTCTCTCTGTTTTCAGCTGTTCTTATTTTATCTGTAAGCCTTCCGTGTCAGGGAAAAGGGCGCATTATTATTATTTTTTTAAAAAGTAGTTGTATACTGACTTTTTTGTCTTTAGTGGCAGCCAGAGTCTGAAGAAATTCCTTGTTCCGTTCTCCAGTTTTTTGATCAATGCAGATAACCAAACACCTGTGGCATGGCCCGATAACCTGAAATATGCACAAAGAAGATCTTGAAGCCCCCACTTAGCCAAGAATCACAACACACCTGCTTCTAGAGGAGTCAAATGTCAGTAGCAACCATTCTGACCATATAGCCAGCACCAAACATTTTTGGCCTGCAAAGTTGAGCAGGGGTGGGGTGGGGGTGTAAACCAGGACATTCTATACAAGATCTCAAAGCAGCTGTTTTATTACAGAAAATTTTCAGAAACAGACTGGAAAGAAAAGTTGCTGAATTGCAACTCATTAGCAAGCTTAAAACCATGGAGCCACCTGGAATGAACAAAGACATACGCTTCTTATCTCATTATACATGATCAAGCTTTCCTTAGCACCTCAGCCCTTGCTTCCCCCCCCCCCCGCAAGACCAATTGCAGTCATTAACAGTCGTTAACAGTCATCAACAGGTTTACCACTCCTATCAGCCCATCACCCATTCCCATCACCCCACCCTCTGAATATACATAAGGGTCTGGTTTCTTCTGTTTCAGTGCATCTGATGAAGTGTGCATGCACACGAAAGCTCATACCATTATTTTCATTGCCATGCTCCTACACTTTGTTGAAGGGAAACTCCCCACCGGAGTACAAATCATATATCGAACAGATAGAAAGCTTATCAATCTGAGCAGGCTGAAAGCAAACAGTAAGGTTACCGTAACGTCCGTCATAGAGCTTCAGTATGCTGGTGACAACGTAGTGTGCGCACGCTCAGAGGATGACCGCCAAACCATCCTAAATATCTTTGCAGAAGCTTACGAAAAGCTTGGCCTATCACTCAACATCCAAAACACCAAAGTGCTGCACCAACAAGTACAAAATAACCCAACTCAGTGGTGTAATGTTGGAAAATGTTTATCACTTCTCCTACCAAGGCAGTTACAGGTAGGTAGCAGTGTTGGTCTGAGTCGAAACAAAATAAAAAAATTCCTTCAGTAGCACCTTAAAGACCAACTAAGTTTTTATTTTGGTACTAGTGTCATTCAACCCGTTAAGTAAACGGGCGCTAGAAAAGTGTGGGCACTCTGCACATGCTCAGAGGGGTTGCTACCCAGAAATGAGTTCTGGAGCGAGCACCGCTCCCGCCGCTGGGAAAAGGGGGTAGGGAGGCGAGACAAAGGGAAGGGGGCTGAGGGGAAGCCATGAGCCCCGCTCGTCGTCGAGGCATTTCCCCAGCCGGCCTCCGAAGGGGGCGGAATAAGGCCTGAGGAAGGTTTCCGAGCTGTCCGGGGGCCGAGGGAGGCAAGCAGCCTGTTTCCCCCTCCCGCCCTCAGACCACCGCGCTCGATTTTATTTTATTTATTTTTAGTGTGAAAAGCAACGTGGGCCAGAGAAGCTCCAGTCGAGCCCAGCCTCTCCCGTCCCCTGCCCTCCCCGTCAGGCACCGGAAGAGATCTCCGGGACCTGAGAGCAGCGCGGAGCGGCATGGGCACCCTTGGCAAGCTCAGGGCAGCGCTCCCGGCTGGCCTGCGGGCAGTTCAGCTGCCAGAGAGGCTCTTCGGAGGCGCCTCCGCCGTGCAGCTCCGCCCTCAGCCTCCCGCTCAGGAAGCGGAGGCGGCCGCCACGCTCTACGTCCACGTGAGTCCGGCGGGAAGAGGAACGCGACCCACCGCGCGCGAGAGGCAAAAAAAAATTTGGCGGTTGGCGGCCACAGGGAAATGGTTAGGGAAACGGTCCAGTCTCTGCATCCAGTCCCTGTGTCCGTGGGACACATGCGCAGTAGCGCGGACACAGGGACACAGGGAATCTGGACGCAGAGACACTTGCATATTATTATATAGGATGAGCTTTCGTGTGCATGCACACTTCTTCAGATACACTGAAACCTAGGCAGTTACCTTTCCACAAGGGCCAACATTGATGCCGAAATTCAGCATCGCCCGAGCTCTGCGAGTGCAGCTTTCTCCCGATTGAAGTGCAGAGTGTTTGAGGGCCGGGACATTCTCCCCCACCCCCAAATAATATTTATTGATTTTCAAACATTACAAATTACAAAAATTCACAAAAAAACAAGAATAAAAACATAAAAAAGAAAAACATATCAATTCTAACATTTTAATTAACATTGTAGACTTCCTCGATTCCCCTCGCACTGGCTCCATTTTTAACTCCAAATTAAGCAATTTTCATTTATTATCTTAAATCATTCTAACACATTTTTTCATTATCTCACAACTATTTCTATTCTTAAAAGCATCGACTGTCTTCCACCCATAATTCACCTTAGTCCAAATCTAAATTTATTTTCCCAGCCATCTATTTCTCTCCTTAGCCTCAAATTTATACCCAAAAATTTTCCATACATTCAAATATTATTTCTTTTATCATAATAACATTTAAACACTTAAATCTAATTCAGCCCCCCCCCTCCCCTGGACTCAGGGTCTCCCAGATGAATCAGCCAGTTCCATAGGTCATTCCAGTTTTGGGCCATCTTGATCAGTCAGAAAATAACATTCATTATATCCAGAAAATAACCACCAATAAGGAAGCAGAATCCACTGTGAAGAAGCCCTTCCAAAAGTGGCTATGAGGGAATAGTTGAGCGGGTGAGGGAAGTTGATAGAGTGAAAGGAAACATTGGCAGACTCAATAAAAAGAGAGCAGGATAAAAAAAGGGGGGAGGGGGAGAGAAACCTGGAGCAAACCCAGGGAGTTACTTGAGCAGCAAGGTTACATTTGTGCTTCCTGAGGAGAGTGGGGAGTGGTGCCATAAGTCTCTTAAAAGGTAAAGGTAAAGGAACCCTTGACTGTTAAGTCCAGTCGAGGACGACTCTGGGGTTGTGGTGCTCATCTCGCTCTAGGCCGAGGATGCTGGCATACAGCTTCCGGGTCATGTGGCCAGCATGACTAAGCCGCTTCTGGCGAACCAGGAAACGCTGTTTACCTTCCTGCTGGAGCGGTACCTATTTATCTACTTGCACTTTGACGTGCTTTCTTAGGCCCATCAATTGCAATCCTCCTTCCACCACAGCATAGCCACAAGGAACACCAGTGTACAGATCATGGTGCTGCTGGCTGGGCTCTTGGTCAGTCTTGTAGGGTTCCAGCCTCATATAATTTTAGCATGTTTAAATCTAATCAGTGCATGAAGGGGTTAAAATAATAGAGTAAACTGTCCTGTCAGGCTGAGCCTATGCCATCACCCTCCACCTTAGCAGCAATAGGTCACCTTTGCTGTACAGTGTATCTCTCTCTGAGGACTTCGGCATGTAGGGAGGTTTGAGGTGGTCATTCCAGCCAGCCACATGACTTTGACCAGCCTCATCTATTTCAGACCAGAGTCTGAAACTAGCATTTTTTTCAACAGTTTATCAATAGTTTAACTTTTACCTTTTGTAACTATGCAACGTCTTGACTGCCTGTGCATCTTTTCTGGCTGCTGTATGGAAAAGCACATGGATCTGACATTTGAAGAGTTTTTTTTAAAGTTAATTATTTTATGACTTACTCAAATGTGTGGTCAATGTCTATGCTGGGGAAGTGGAACAGTTTGGAAAGAGCTTTTGAAATGGGACATTTGAGGGACTCACTGGAAGAACAGTTTTTAAAGGCTTTACACCAGGTTTTCTTTGCTGAATGTTTTGCGATGCTAGTTCTCTGCTGGGGTTCTCTTACCATAGAGTACCTGCCCCAAACTTGGGTCTTGGCTCCCAGTATTCAACAAATCTGACAGTACCAGCTGCCTTCTTGCCCTGGCATCACAGTGCCATGCCAGGTCACTTCTGTGGTAGCAGAGAGTCATTGTACACACAAAGCAATACACTGTTGCTCAGACTACTGTAGCTGAAAGCTGTTCTGTATCCCAAACAGCTGTTCCAGATCCTTGCCTGAATCATTGTCTTGCAAGAAGCTGCTGCCTGCTATTTCTCAGCATGCCGCCTGACACTAACAAACCACTGCAGCCATTTGTACCTTGAAACGCAGGGGACCTACTGCAATCTCCTCCCACAGGTCTTCTTCGAACGGCTCATCTGTGCTGACTACAATGTTGGCACGGAAGCGGTGGACAAGTTCCTGCGGGGGAAGTGATTCGCCTAGTCTGTTCCACAGAGGCAGGGGAGAAACAATATGGTCTAATATTAACCCAAATGAG
Organism: Zootoca vivipara; assembly: GCF_963506605.1. Taxonomy (NCBI): domain Eukaryota; kingdom Metazoa; phylum Chordata; class Lepidosauria; order Squamata; family Lacertidae; genus Zootoca; species Zootoca vivipara. The sequence goes on along the minus strand of NC_083288.1, from coordinate 4,002,312 downwards.
TTCAGTAACACTTGTGCTTTCAAGTTTCCCAGCTCAGTGAAGACAGATTTCACAAACCCTTAATGACTAACATGAACAAAGTTTGACCAAGTGCAATCAGTGGCGTAGCTAGGGTTTTTGCTGCCCGGGGCGGTCACTGAGTTTGCCGCCCCTCTTGCTGTTCCTCATCTGGGAGCCCCGTCAGCTTGCCACAGTCCTCCCCTCCGCTCTGAATTTCCTTTCCTTCTCTCTCCCCCCCCCCCACTTCCCAAGAGGCAAGAAGGAATTTGGTTCCTGTCACTTCAGACTCCACCTCTTCTTCGCTTTTCTTAATGCCTCATCATGTTCTTTGTTTCTCTTGTTTCAACCACAGGCAGAGCTCAAGCACCTATTCCTGCCTGGCAAAAGCACCCAAGAACGGTACAAAGCAGGAGCAATAAGGAAGAATGTGATCTCTCATACCTGCATGCTGCTTCTGTGAACAGCCATAATACTGCTCAAGTAAGGTGGATTTTTCATAGGCGCTCCACACACCCCCTCCCCATGCCTGGAACAAGTTCTCATGGCCCACTGCTGGCGTGTGACAGGCCAATGGGGCTCATCACAGGCAGGCGTGGGAAGGCCTGGTGACGCCTGCCACAGCAAAGCCTGGCCCCTCAAGGTTGGGGGGCTCCATAGAGAATTGGTGCCTACTCCACTCTGAGTAGGACTAGCATGGGAGGCAACCATATATATGTGTTTGTGTGTGGTGTAAATTTACATAGCAGGAGGAGGGCAAATGAGGGCTGAGAGCAAAAAAAAAAAGGATGAGAGCAAAAAAAGGGGGGTGGGGCAGCTGGTCCTCATCAGGGTCCCTTCCCACTCTACAATACTATATTTCTATGAGAAAGGAGCCAAAAGGGGGAAATTGCTCCCCAAAGGTGTCTTTCCAGGGTGAGAAAGGGTTTAAAGTGAGGCAGGAAAGAGTCGTGCGCCTGGTTCCTGGTTGTGGGCTTTCAATTGGCATCTGGTTGGCTACTATGAGCACAGGACACCGGACTAGATAAGCTACTGGCCTGATCCAGCAGATGCTCATCTCACATTTTTATTTTTTCTTAAGAATAATAGTTGCCATAATTGTGCATGTACAGTAGTCAGTGTACAAGTTAAAAATTAAGCAGGCTGGGCCGGAAGAAGCCTTGCTCATGGAAAAGGCAAAAAGGGGCAACACAAGGAAATGTGGCTTTTCAGGTGAGGAAGCTCTTACCTTTCAACAACTTTATCTCTCAGCTGTAAAATACTTGTTCTGTTGATCAGGAGGTATTGTGCTTCATTTACTAGCGAGAGTGAGGCCCTTACAGCAGAGGTCTCTCCTGAAATACATTCAGTAGAAGGTGATAGTTATTAGAAATACTGAGCACAGTGTAAGGAATCCAGTCTCTATGAAATGCCTCTTATAGCTAAAACAGACACTGTGAAGATGAGGGGGAAAGGTGCTCTTGCTACTTGCACAAGTGTTTCATGCAGTGCACATTTTTCTAGAAAAAGAGGTGCTGGAGCTTACCGCAAACATATCCCTTGTTCTTTTAGAATGGCAATGGCTATTGGAAAATAATATATATGATAAGAATAATAGTGGAGAAAACTGGGTATTGAAACTTGCTTAACCTAAATCATATATCCCAGTTTCCAGCGGCCCTTTAAAGTACGCTTCACGCAGAGTATACGCAGTCAGAAGTTGACCTGGCTAAGAAAACACCACCAAGAGCGTAGGGTATTATCTCCCTTATATGAAACCCCTTACTAGCTGCACACTTGTAAAAGTATGCAGATGAAAATACAAACGGTTGGGTTTCTTTAACTGAAAAACAAACTGAATCTAAAGAGACTTTAAACTAAAGATAAATGCTTTCTCCCACATTCCAAACCCCCCACAAACTCCCACAAAACTCCCATTAAACTACCCAAGAATTAACAGAAACTAGCTTTATAGCAACTCTCATACTAAGATTCAACTGGGAATCTCTTAAACTGAGAACAACTGAGAGAGTGATCTACTTGGAGATGAATCAAACTGAAAGATCTAACTAAGAGATACAGAAGGCTTTCTGGCAGAGCCTTATATACAAGAAGCAAAGCCCACGCCTGTGAGCAATTAACAGAAACACCGGCACCTGTTTCTCTTAAACAGACAGTATTTACATTAGACCTCTAAAGTAACTTGACTATTCAAAAAATCCAACAATGGCGCCCATCTGAGAGGTGCCAGAACTGAGCTCCAGTGACACCCTGGTTCCATGCATGCCATTTCATGCACCAGCATGTCAGCGAATTGGAAGCCAGGCAAGCACACTGCTTATGCACTAATGCTGTACATGAACAAGCCAGCATGCAAGCTGACTGCCTCTATATATGACAGGGCATGTGTTGAATATTTGCACGGCTTGGAGCCAGACTACATGTGATACTCACAAGAACAAACAGCTTAGCTATGTCCCTTGAGAATTCTTATGGCTCACATGCCTATAGGCAGAGAAAGTTGAAGAGGACTAAATTTGCAGTAAATCTCCTATCTCTGCCTTTCTTTCTTTCTTTCTTTCTTTCTTTCTTTCTTTCTTTCTTTCTTTCTTTCTTTCTTTCTTTCTCTCTCTCTCTCTCTCTCTCTCTCTCTCTCTCTCTCTCTCTCTCTCTCTCTCTCTCTCACACACACACACACACACAGAGAGAGAGAGAGAGAGAGAGAGAGGGAGAGGGAGGGACGGAGAGGGGAGCCCACTTTCCTGCTCCCCCAAACTTCTATTGCGAATCAGCTGCTAAACAGAGAAAAGCAAGGATTAAAGGCTCCTCCATCTCTCTGTGTGTCCATCTGATCTCTCCAGCTTTCTCCGACTGTAGATGGTGTGATTTGAAAACTCTTATCAGGCAGAGCCAAAATGTTCTCACATGGTGAGTGAGATGTGTAGTCCCACTCGATTCATACCAGGTAAAAAAAGGTAAAGGGCCCCTGACCATCAGGTCCAGTCGTGTCCGACTCTGGGGTTGCGGTGCTCATCTCGCTCTATAGGCCTGCTTCTGGCGAACCAGAGCAGCGCACGGAAACGCCATTTACCTTCCCGCCGGAGCGGTCCCTATTTATCTACTTCACTTTGATGTGCTTTTGAACTGCTAGGTTGGCAGGAGCTGGGACCGAGCAACGGGAGCTCACCCCGTTGCAGGGATTCTAACCGTTGACCTTCTGATCAGCAAGCCCTAGGCTCTGTGGTTTAACCCACAGTGCCACCTGGGTCCCTTATACCAGGTAAAGATATTAACTAATCCTTAGAAGCTTCAAGAAGATTCTATCTCTTGAAAGGCATGGAAGCATTGCTTGGGGCAATCATCATGAATGAGCACCACTCCTAATATGATTTATCCCTGCCATCCATGAACCCAAACTTCTCCTTACTCTGCATGCATCTCCAAGTCCTCACTCTCCAAATTCATTTTCTGATCTCTTCTCATTACCCATCCAACATCCCATTTACTATTCAATTTATGCACCCTTAACAATCCTGCCCTCCCACTGGCCTGGCCACAACCACTACTTGGTCCATTTGAACTGACTTGGCTCACTTCCATCAGCATCTGACCTCTCATCTGACTCATCACATGTCTCAATTCTAAATCCAGAAACCGAGGGGAAGGTTTCTTGTACCCTGTGTCCATTATAGCTCAAAAGAGGGCATTGTTCTTTGCTTATGCATTAAGAGCAGAGGGGAAAGTGGTAATGCAAAGGAGAAGAGCTACATACAATGAATGTGTTTGGGAAATGCTGGTAATAATATTGTTTTTTCCTGCTTATTCTTGGAAAGCACCCTATGTAAGGATCCCAGCAGCCTTCTATCAAAGCACTAATCCAACCCAGGCATATGCAGCTTCAACTATGCTGGAGCACATAATAACGTGACATAATGTTCAAGTCCTTGGTTTTCTCACAGAAACACACAATTTTCAGTTGCAGGTAGGTAGCCGTGTTGGTCTGAGTCGAAGTTTTTATTTTGGTATGAGCTTTCATGTGCATGCACACGAAAGCTCATACCAAAATAAAAACTTAGTTGGTCTTTAAGGTGCTACTGAAGGATTTTTTTTATTTTGACACAATTTTCAGATATTGTTTTAATTACAATTTTATTTAATAGGATATTCAATATGAATATAGTTTCAGTGATGGTTAGGGAGTGCTAACCATATGTTGTCGGATATAAAGGAGTGCCTCTTATTATGAAACCCAGAAGTTTCCCCTATAAGTAGTGTGGTATTAAAAGTCAGTCCATTGTGTGTGTGCATTTTGTAATTCCAGTGCATCCCATATCACTGGGGCAATTTTGATTTTCATCTATGAAAGAGCATATAAGCTATGTTGACACTTCACATTTGCGGAACTGGGGTGTTCATTTCCTAACAACCATGCAAAACGTATACCTTTTTCATCTTTCTTATTAGCATTTCTTTTGAAGTCTGAACTCTGCCTGATCAGGCGGCACTGCCGGCCAAGAAACGAAGAAAACCAATCAGCCACTCTTCCTCCACAATCGTGTGTCTGCACCCTGTAAGGGAAAGGTGTAAGGAAGTATTCAGAGCTCCCTTTCAGTTGCAAAACTAATGTCAGGCTGGTGGCAATGCATAATTAGATATCTTTTATGCCAGCCACCTACAATCCAGCTGTACCCATTATAACACAGTTTTAGCCGAAAACAGCATTTGGAAGAACTATTTTGTTAATCGAGAATATTACCGTATGTTCTGTTATTTACACAGCACAACTGTAAACCGCTTTATAGATTTCATTGTGTTTCTTCCTATTGTTTCCATTTCAGATGGCTGATTGAGGCTAAGTGATACTTGCATAGCTAGGGTAACAAGTTGGTGAGGTTTGGACACTCAGCCCTGGTTCAGGAAACCAAGGTTTATGGAGCTGGGGGCTGGTGCCACAGTTTGTGCTCTTCTTCCCTCACTTTCTTTGCCCCTAAACCAGGGGTCCCCAGACTTACCTGGCTTTGGGCCGGAGGGCGGGGGAGTGTGCGCCTGTGCGCATGCGCACACACACTTACTGGTGCAGTGGTGCGCTTCCAGGTCGGAAAAAGCGCCGGAAATCGTTTGTGCGCATGCGTATGGGCCTCCCCCGACCCGGAAGTGCACCGGAAATGACCTCTTCTGGGTTGAGAGAGGCCCATACACATGCGCACGAACAATTTTCGGTGCTTTTTTCCAACCTGGAAGAGCGCCACCGCGCTGCGCGCCGTAAGAGCAGGCGGTGGCAGTGGGTGGCGGGGGTCGTCACGGGCCGGATTGGGAGGCCAATTGGGCCGCATCTGGCCCGCGGGCCGTAGTCTGGGGACCCCTGCCCTAAACCCATGCTTGGCTTCAGCATAGAGATCCTGTCTTGCATTAACCCAAAGTTCCAAATTACTTCTCTTCCTTAATATCAGTTAACAATCCAGGATAACAAGTCAGAATCAGATCACATTACACACAGGTCCTGCTATCAAAACATTATCCACATATTCAATGATCTGGACATACAGAATTATGCCCAAACGTGTGGCTGATTCAGATATCCAAAGAGACAGAGTTTTCCCACTTCCTTACTTGTTGGCAGGGACTGGGCGGAGGAGGAATGGTGGAGACCGCCTTCCAGAGAAGAGGAAGACAGTATAGATTTATAACAGGGGTTTGTGGGTGGTCACAGCTCAGAGACAGATGAAGGGGAAAGTTGGGAAATAAAGGGAGGAGGAGGAGGAAGAGGAAGAACCAGGGGGGCAACAGTGTCTTTAGAAAGCATTCCACACTCACCCCCCCACCCCCCGAACCCGGTGAGCCTTGAAAGTAGAAGAGCAAAGAGCTCAAAGACAGAGGGCACTTCTCAACACCCATAAAAGCGGACGGTAAGAACATTCCTTGTCTTTGTATGTTCCTGGGCAACTGGCTGTGGGAGTCGCTGGCAGCAGCCTGACACTTGTTTGTTCTTTGCTGGTTGATGGCAGCCAATTTTGGGCATTTGATGGAGGGGGAGAGAGAGAGATTGGACAAATATCATTCATTTTAATTACGCTCCTATTTTTGAAAGTCTTTTCAGTCCATACTCTATTATAGATATCTTGGAATAAGTTCAGATTTTTAGATGCAATCCATACTCCTAAGTATTTAATTTTCTTTTCCACTTTAATTCCTAAGTAATTTTCCAGTTCTCTCTTTGTTTGGTTATGTATATTCTGAGTTAGTATTTTCATTAAATCTTTCATTTAAATTTTTTATTGTTTTTATTTGAGCAATCTAAACAAATGTATACAGCAATAATTGGTACGTATAGAAAGTAAAAGCAAACATACAGATGTATACACGTCTTAAATAAAATTGATTTACAGAACAAAACTTGTGTCGTGTCATATTTACCTCTCTTTTCTTTCCTATAAAATTTCTTCTTGTCCACTTGTTCTCTCGAACTAGACTTCCTCCTATTTCTCTCTTGGTTTTATTTCCCATCTCACCATTTTCGGTGCCATACTATTTCTTGCCTGAGTATTTTCATTTAATCTTTAGTAATATAAAATTGCTGGCCTGAAGTCCATATCATCTAGGATCTTTGTCATAAAGCTCCATGAAACGTTCTCGAAGGCCTTTTCCAACATCTAGAAACAGAAGCGCTGCTTGCTCCTCCATCCTTTTTTTCCAGATATTCAATTATATTCAAAATATTTCTAATAGATGGCAAAAACCTGCTTGATCTTCACAGATTACTGTATTCAATTGTGTCATCATTCTATTTGCTTTGATATTTGTAAATAATTTATAATTATTGTTTAATAAAGATATTGGCCTGAAATTCTTTGGGTGTATAGTTCCTTGGTCTTGCTTTAGAATTAATCCTACGAATGCCTTTTTCCACAAAGGTGGGATTTCTTCCCCTTGAAGAATTTGGTTCATTACCTCCACCAGTGGTTGAGCCAGTATTCCTTGGAAGATTTTGTAGTACATCAAGGATACTCCACCAGGTCTAGATGATTTTGATAACTTAGCAAGGTTATCGGGGCGTTAAGATTTTCAGTTTGTTCTTTGGTGAAGTGTGCTGTAGTCATGCTGGCCACATGAGCTGGAAAGCTGTCTGTGGACAAAAGCAGCTCCCTCGGCCTGAAAGCGGAGATGAGCACCACACCCCAAAGTCAAATTTGACTGGACTTAACCGTCCAGGCGTCCTTTACCTTTAACTGTGAAAGTTAGTTCAGATACAAGGATCTGCCCTATATTTTCTGCTGCAAAGACAGACTCTCCATACCTATCCTCCTTTAAGCACAACTTTGACTCCCTTGCCATCTAAATATGTTTCAAAGAGGTTTTTTCAGAGGAAGAGTGGGATATTATTATAGTAATAATAATAATAATAATAATAATAATAATAATAATA